>NC_133550.1:69077706-69386300 GCF_048773025.1 Camelus bactrianus
CCCTGGACTCCCCCCGGCTGCCCGTTTCTCAGACTTGCCTCGATTTTGAGTGGCTTGACAGTCTGGGGGAGCCCGGCAGGTGTTTTGTGAAACGGTTCCTCCACTAGGTCTGGTCGGATGGCTTCCTCGTGATTTGACTGGGGTTGTGGGTTTGAGGGAAGTGAAGGGACAGCCCCACCCCATCACACCCGGGCACCGCCGTCCACTCCTGGTCCCTGCGATGCTGACCTCGGTCACCTGGCTGAGGTGTGCTTGGCCGGCATCTCCTTCTGAAGTTCCTCTTTTTTCTCTCCCCATCCTGGTCTCTTTGGGAGGAAGGCACTGCCCAGTGCAGGACTAAGGGGTGGGGAGTCACGCCGCGGCCCCCGTGGGCGGGTTCTGCACCTGCAGGCATTGTCGGGAGGTGTGCACCTTCCCCATGTGGTAACCGGTCCAGGCGCTCCACGTCAGCGTGGACACACAGACTCTCTATACTTGGAGCGAGGACCCTGTTCCGCGCTGTTTAGCTGACTGGTCAAGTTTAGCTTTGACCATTGGGGGCTCCTGTGTGCCTTTGACTCACCCGTCCCCGACCAGGGATTTTGTGTTTGTTTTGGAGCACTTCTCTCCTTCTAGAGGCACCACAAGATGCTCCAGGCCGTATCTTTCCTACAGTCCTAAAATCAGCCATTTCTCCGAGGAGGCCTGGCTCCCTCTGGGACGGTGGTGGTAGAGACCACGAGCGGGAGCTCCTGGGGCCCCCAGCTGGCAGAGCCAGGGAGTATGTATGGGCGCTCGCCCTTGTACACACACATCTGCATCTGTATCTGCATCTGCGTCCATGTTAGGCTGAATGTGTCTCAGCGCTGAGCCATCGCCACGTGGACCGTCCCCACCCTCCTCCTTGCCCACCTGACCTCCCTCCCGGGGCAGCACTGAGGACCCCGCCTCCACCACCCACCATTCGCTTGGTCCTCGGTTGGTTCAGGGGTCAACGTGTTGCAGTACCAGAGTGGTCCTTCTGTGTCCCTCAGGAACGACACGTCAGCTGGGGACAGTGCCTGCAGTCCCCCCGACCCCGCCATCTCCATGGACACAGGGCAGCTCTTCTCCCCGCCCCCATCAAGGAGGGTTTGCACATTTCCAGCAGGTGAGATGCCCCTGACACCATCTGGACTCCTTCCTGGGACTCCCCCAACCTCCTAAGTGATTTGTTTACGTTTGTGTGCACGAGGGGTCTCTGTGTCATAAAGTAATGCAGCTCTGACAATCATGTAATGCCACATGCTCTGCTTGCAGTATTACCCAGGACAGTGTCACTGGCCCGAAGTCCCCCTGTGCGCCACCTCTCCCCCGCCTCCCCTCCCCCCGTCCCCGCCCGTCTCCTGCCCTCTCCTCCCCAAACCTCTGGCAACCCCGATCTACCTTCCGTCTTTATGGCGTTGTCTTTTCCGGAACGTCCTATAGGTGGAAACCACCCAGAACGTAGCCTTTTCTCACTGGCTTCTTTGGCTCAGTGACACGACGTGGGGTCCCCCCATGCGGCTCTGAACTCCAGATCTCCTTTCTTTTTAGTGCTGAGTGCTGTCCCGTCGTCTGGCTGCACCAGTGTTTGCTTATCCGCTCAGCACCAAAGGGCATCTTGGCTGCTTCCGGTTTGGGGCCATTATGAGTAAGAGTTTCTGTGAAGTTTCATTCGCGTGTAGCTTCCTTTTCTTGTACGGGGACAGACGGCTTCGAATCCGTATGAGTAGATGCTTAGGAGCGTGAGCGCTGGCTCGGACGGTGAAGACGTGCCTAGCTCTGCGAGGAGCCGACCGTCCTCCCGAGCGGCGGCTCCGCGTCTGCACCCTCGCCTGCACCGTGCGCGCGCGCCGGCTGCTCCACGTCCTCTCCAGCGTCTGACGGTGTCGGCGCTCCGTGTTCTGGCCACCGTACCGGCTGTGCCGTGACGTCTCCCTGCAGGTTAACTTGGAATTTCCGGATGACGAGTGAGGTCGAGGTCTTTTCACACCATGTTTGGACACGTGTGTGTTCAGATTGCCCGCTTTTCAGCTGGGATGTTTGTTTTCCTGTCATGGAGTTTTATGTGTTTGTGTGTATTTGGGAGACACGTGCTTGGTCGGATGTGGGTTTGCACGCCTTGTCCCCCATCTGTGGCTTGTCTTTCATCCTCTTAGTGGTGTCCTTTGAGAACAGGAAGCTTTAACGTTAGCAACGCCTGCCTTACCGGCTTTTCTCCTCCCTGGACCGTGCTTCCCGCGTCCTGACGGCTCCTCGCCACGCGGCAGGGCCCACGGAGTCTCCTCGCTTTCTTCTAGGCGTTTTACATCTCTGTGTGTGTCTAGACCCTGCTTAGCTGCTTCCGTGAAGCTCAGAAGGTCGGGTCTGGGTCGCTTTTGCCCACGTGGATCTGGTTATTCGAGCGGCTCCTGTGGGAAGGTGACCCTTCCTCGTGGGGTCGCCTTTGCTTCCTGGCTGGAGACCAGTCGTCTCGAGGGGGTTCGGTCCGTGCTTTAGGGCCTTTGGCCCAAACAGCACCAGCCGCCCCTCCGAGGCCATGACCGCGCCCGCCCCTTGCGTCCTGCCGTTCACAGAGATGCATGTTGAGACGGGAAACAGGGTTTTCAGTCGGCACCTTGGCCTGGGCCCTGCCGCCCTGGAACCCTCAAAGGCAGGAAGCTGGGGGCTGGGCTACTCTGGACTTCCTGGGCCTCGGCGGCCGGGCCCTCCCAAGGCAGGGTTGTCGGGGCAGGACTGTCAGCACCACTTCCCCGTCACCCGCCCTGCAGTGGGCGTGTGCCGGGCAGCTGAGGGGCCCGGGCAGAGGCAGCTTCCAGGCACCCTGGGGGTGGTGAAACCGCCTTCGTCCACGGGCCCCTCAGGGCGGGCCGGGAGCTGCCCGCAGCCCTGTGCCCTGCGGTGCTGCTGGTGGGGTTACCCTGGAGCCTTAGGACAACCTGGGAAGGAGAGCTCCTCATGCCAGCCAGGCCTCAGGTGCCCCTCCCGGAAGAGGAGACACTCGTGAGTGACGGGGGGCTCGGTGGGGCCCAGGCTGCTGACACCCTGCTGGGCACAGGACCGTGCACCCTGACCCTGCGACTCCTCTGGGATCCAGGTGTCCGGGGAGCCCCAGGGCATCGCACCTGCTGTGCGGGGGGTGGGGCCTGGACGGGCCCCAGGCCTGGAGCTGACTCACCCGAGGGAGGGTCGGGGGCCGGAGCCAGGGAGGCTGAGCCTCGGAGCCTCGGTCTGCCCTTTGCTGCTGACACAGCAGACGCCAGATTCTCTAACAGGGGCTCAGTGGGCAGAACGTGCCAGGCTCTTCCTCGCTGAGGGAGGCGGTCATCCCTCTGTGCCCAGCGCCCCCCCCCCCCCAGGCCCCGGCTCTGACCAGCAGTGAGACCCTGGGAGGGGGCGGGCTGGGCCCTGCGGCGCGCAGCTGCCGGGTTTCCTGGCCTCTCTGGCGAGGGCCGGCGCCACCTGGGTCCCCAGCCTGCAGTGGACGCCCCGTCCTGGTTGCAGAGTGGTGCTGGCCTGCCTCTCATCGACCTTTGCAAAGTCGTAAACTGCAGCGTAATTACCCGTGTTCACGATGTTGTGCCAACAGGGTTCCGGTCCAGCTCGGCCCGGGCCGGGGCCACCGGGACCCGCCAGCCGCGCTCGCCTCATTAACAGACACGTTCGCGAGGATAATTGACGGGGAGCCAGCTGGACAGCCAGGGCTTCATCGTGGATGTCTCAGGGCAGAGCTCGCTGCCTCGAGGAGACCAGTGAAAGCGATCTGTCCCTTTACTATCCCTGCGCTCACGCCTGTGCGTCAGCCGGGAGCTGGGCCCTGGGCCAGCGCCGCATCCTGGCCGAACCTCTGCCGGGAACTAGCGCCCGGGCAGGGGCAGAAAGTGCAGCCTGCTAGGGGGTGGGGTGAGGTCTCGACTCCTTTGGTTTTTCTACCTGAAACCAGGCATCCAGGCCTGAGGCCCAGCCTGATTGGGGCCCCCGACCTCCCCCCGACAGACCCGGGTGCCGCAGGGCCGCTGCGGGAAGGGCTGGGGAGGACGGGGGCCCTGTGGTGTCTCCTGGGTTTGGAGCACACCCCAGGGTCCTGGGCTCACCTTCAGGGCCCAGCCACCCCGATCCGCTCCCCTAGACGGCTCCCGGAGCCTCGGCCGCTCCTGAAGGTCGGGTGAGCCCAGCCGCTGGACGAGGCCTGAGGTCCTGGCCCCTCTACCAGCCAGGCCGGGAGCGAAGCTGGCCACCTCGGGTTCCTGGCGGGAGCTGCAGCCCCACAGGCGCGGTTCCCGGTGGGCAGCCCGTCCTGACATGTGTCCTCCTGCGGGCAGGGCTGCCTCCACGCCCCACCCCTGCCTTTCCAGAAGGGAGCTGGCCTGGAGAGACCTCCTAGATGGGGAGGTAGCCCTCCCGGGCCCAGGCGTGGGGAACCTGTTCCTCCAAAGCCCGGGATTGCAGTCAAAACAGAACCCAGAGCCAGGGCCGTGCGGCTGTGTTGGCACCCTGCTGTCCCCGGGCTCCCCATCTGGCCGTCTCCCTGCTACCACGTCGGGGCCCCGGGCCATGCGGTCAAACCACGTCCCGCAGATCACAGCCCTGACAGCCTCGGGCCTCACCACCCAGCTCCAGGAAGCAGCGCTCACAGCCCAGCAGGCGCACCGCCTGCTGTGCGGGGACCCAGGCAACAGCCCCTCTGCTGGGACCCGAGCCTCTTTCCTGCTCCCGCCTTGAGAGGCCCCGGCGTGTGGCCGAGACATCCCAGAGCTTGTCTGCGGTAACGTGTGGAGGGACAGCAGCCGGTCCCCCCAGTGCGGGGCCCGAGTTCTCTCCAAGGAGCAGACACACGTCCTGCCCCGCAGGGCTGGGGGGCTTCAGGGCCGGCCAGCCACGCTGCTCAGGGCGGAGCCTGGGACAGTCTCTTAACCCAAACCATCTTATCACCGGTGATTGACATTCAGCGTGAAGCCTGCATTCTCTGTGCCCCAGCCGTGTCTTCTGAGAGGTCATCTCTCGCCCTCGGGGTCAGAGTGGCCAGGGCACAGGGGTTCCCTCTGAGCCGGAGCCCCCGACATGTGGCCCATCCGTGGTCTGGGGGTGAGCAGCCTCCTTGAGCTACAGGAGGCAGGAGGACCAGGAGGGCCCATTTGTGACCTGTGAGGAGGCTGGGAGATGCTCAGGCCACTCAGCCTCCATCCTCCTCCCACCACACCAGCTCTGCCCCGGGCCCGCGCCCCGTCCCTGCCCACCCAGAGCCACATCTGGAGGCCTTTCCCTTCCGCCCTGCGAGCCAGCCTGGCCCGCCCCGGCCAGCCTCAATGGTCCTTGGATGTTAGGCCTGGGGCCACCAGCCAGGACATGATTGCTGCAGCGGCCGTAGGAGGGTAACCGCGCTCTTACCAGTTCAGCACAACACAACACAAACATCTTCCCCTGTGGTTCTGCAGGGCACAGTGGAGATGGGTCCCTCTGAGCTGAAATCAAGGTGGAGGCAGGGGACAGTCCAGGCTGATTGTCCCCTCCTGATGGAGAGGTCCCAAGGCCGCCCGGGTGGAGCGGCTCAGCCCTGCCCTATAGTCCTCATTCCTCTCTGAGGTCTAGGACGTGCTGACATGGGGAGGGGCAGTGTGGCCACCAGCCTTCTCACTGGACCCCTCGTCCCCTCCCAGCGAGAGTGAGAGGACTGAGAGGTGGGGTGATCCAGTGCACCCCACCGAGTGTCCTGGGGAAGGGGGCCTGTGGGTGTGAGTGGGGAGGGGCCCCGTGGACCTGGCGGTGAGTAGGCGGGGCCACAGCCCAGGGGTCAGGCACCAGGGGAGGTGGAGGACAGGGCCGGGGGACGCAGGTGATGCGGGCAGGTAGCAGGCAGCTCTGTCCCCATCCAGCCTTCTCCCGGGCAGAGCACAGCCCCGCAGGGTCATGCACAACCTTGGACTGCTCTGCTTGCTGCGAGCTGGCCTGGCCCATCTCTAATAACCGTCCCCTCCACAGACTGAGGGCCCAGTGCCTGCCGCAAGCAGCCGCCTGCCCACCGGAGGCCTCCGGCTTCCCAGGAGTCGCTGCAAAGGGCGCGCCGAGGCCCTCAGGGGCTCCTGCTTCTCCGTCTTGAAGCCGGGTTGGCAGCTGCCTCTGAAACCTCACATCTCAAGGACAAGCACCCTGCCTCCGGGCCCGCCCTGTTCTCCGCGGATTGATGGCAGTGGCAGTGACAGCAGGGGGAGGTTCCCGCCAGCCACACGGTGGCTTCCGCTCAGGTCACCTGGCGCGTCTGCAGCCCAGCGCGGTCCTGCCGCGGGCCCCTCGGCGGCAGGTGCAGCCTCTGTGAGCCTGGGCCTGGGGCGGGGGGAGCGGCCCGGCCGAGGGCGCAGACGTGGGTTTGGGTGCAAGGGCGCCGCGGGGCCGCTGAGGGAACTTGGCTGGAGAGGCCTTGATCCCCGAGCCGGGGGCCCCTGGAGGCCCACACCAGGGCCGCCATCACAGCCGTTACTCTTCGCCTTCCATTGCGGCCCCTCCAGCTGGTCTCTCCCGGATTAAAAAGCCCAGCCTCAGGGAGCCCGTGAGCGGCGCCTAGAAGGGCCTGCTGGGCTGGCGTCTCTGCAGAGGCCTCCCTCTGGGCTGGTGCACGGTGGGGGCTCTCTCCTCCCTCCCCCTGCTTCCTGGGGCCCTTCCCGTGTGTGCAGCTGTGCAGGTGGCTGCAGGCCAGGCCAGGCAGTGGGCGGGGTCCTCTTATCCGTGGTCCCACTGGCAGAAGGTTCCAGGGAGTGCCCGGCCGTGGGAGGGGGCTGCCCCCTGCCCTTCTTGTCCCAGCTCAGCTGGCTTCGGGGATTGGGTAGAGGATGCCCGGGTTGGGGGACGCCGGTGATGGGGCAGGAGCAGTCTGGGAGCGGGTCAGCTGGATTCTGGGAGATTCCCAAGGGAAGATCTTTGACTTTGCTGGAAGAGCCATGGTGCTAGTTCACAGTCACGTTAGAGGGGACAGCAGAGGGGGTGGGCCAGCTTCCAGAGCAGGCTGAGGCCGAAGCTCTTCCTGAAGCGGGAGAAGGCAGGTGCCTCACTTTGGGCCTGAGGATAGTCTGTCTGCAGATGTCACCTTCCCCCAGTTACCCAAGTTCAGCCCTTCCCGGCCCTTCCTGGCAGGTCCCCGACGAAGCACAGCCAGGCAGGATCGCCGTGGGGGTGCCAGCTGCCTGGTTTCCCCGGACTGCAGGGATCTCTGCGAGAACCGGGAAGTCCAGGCAAACGGGGGCAAATCCAGGCTCCATCCGCATTCCAGCCCCCAGTCCCATCTGTCTCTCCCATCCAAGGACAAGCTGTGGGATGGGGGGCCAGCCTGGTTAAAGGGCAGGTTGACACCACGTGTCGTCACAGCCAGTGGCATGCAGGGCCCAGCACGGCTGGCTCTCGGTCTCCCGTGTGTCTGGGCCCTTTCCTGCGCAGGCACTACCTGGGCTGGGATCTGACCGCTGACCCCCAGTGTGGCCCTCCTCCCTGTGGGCCTCCAGGTCCTCTCCTCCGGGGAGGGGCTGGGCCTGGAGCTCCCAGACCGATTCCTACGGTCCAAATGGTCAGGGCCGGCCCCACAGCTGGGTGGGCCAGGCCATGGCCTCCTCGAGGCCTGAGCCACAGGGCAGCCTGCGCTGGTTGCCTGTGTGAGGCCACAGGAGGGGCCCCTCTGTGAGATGCTGGCTTCACTTAATTTCTTTATCCCCCGGCGCCCCCACGCAGAGAGCACCCCTGGCCGGTCCCCACACCCTCCCACGGGGAGTGGGCTTGGTGATCGGCCCCGCATGTGTGATGGGCGCTGATGAGGCTGACCTGCCACCCAGGCTGCGGTGCCGGGGCCTCCCAGCACACTCGCTGTCAGTGTCACCCAGACACCACGGCTGGGGTGCCCCACCCGACCTTCAGTGTCCCCGTCTGTGTGTTTTAATCCTCGTGCTACTGTCTGTGTGATTAGGAGTGAAACTGAACATCGGTCACTTAATCGGGGCGTCCAGCATCCAGACGAGTATTTGCAGGATTTAGTTTCAGTCTGGAAGTGGCAGCTCACATCCTGCTGAAGTCGGGGCCCCAGCACCCCCGGGCAGGAGATGGAGGGGCCGTAGGTGTGTGGCGTGGGGGCCACACTGCGGTGGGTTCCGGCTGGAGCTGTCTTCCCAGGACAACAGGAGAAGGGTGCGTGGGGCCAGGTCAGGACACCCCCGTGTGTGGCACAGCCTGGCTCGGGTGAGGGGGGCCGTGGCACCCGTCCCCAATGTGAGGGATGCGGTTACCGTCCACTTGGAGTCCCGTGGGCGGCCCTGAGGTGCGTAGCTGGTGGCCATGGGCGAGTGGAGGGAGCTCTTTGCAAACAGGAGCTGCAGGTGTGGTTGGAGCTGACGTGGAGCATCCAGGGTCCCCCAGCATCTTCTCTCAAACTTCTTCTAAGCAGGTGGGGGTGGAGCTCCAATCACCGTGTCCTGAGCAGGCATGGGGCGCGCACCCCCATGTGTGCCGACAGCCGAGGCGCAGGGCCGGGCGTGGGGCGTCTCCCCGGCTCCCCCCCAACTCTGATGCCTCCAGTTTGGGAGCTGCGCCCACCACCCTCCCCCCGTCTGCCTCCTTCTCTCCTTGTCTCTTGGCCTCAGGCCAAACTGGCGGGTGAGTTTCACCCGTAATAAAAACAGTAATAATAGTCATCTCGTAACTGACTCTCTGAGCCTGAGTCAGGGCAGCAAAGTGCCTTTGCCTGCGCCGCCAGAGTGGCCTCCCCGCCTCCGTGAGCTCCGCGTCGTCCAGGGCTGTTTCAGGGCCGTGATGACACGTTCCGCGCACCGGAGAGTGAGGTGGGGGAGTGGCCCGCGCCCCGCCCACCACCGTCCCTGCAGGCTGAGTGGAGTGTCCGTGACCTCTGCAGAGCCGCCCCCATCCCCAGGCAAGCCCCCCTCCCTCTTACTGCCAGCGATCTCTCCACCTCTTCTCCTCCCCACTTTGTCAGTAGTGCCTCCTCATCATGTGACACTTTGAACATGAGCCGAGTGCAGATTCGGGGACCTCCGTCCTGATGATGCCCATTGGGATGACTGTGGGCAGAGCAGGGCTGCTGACCCATGAGCGTCGTCCGAGCGCGGTGCGAGGGGCTCCGCGTGCAGAACTGAATTCCTGCAGTACCGTGGGAGGGAGGGGTGTGTTCCCAGGGTGTGAGAAGCTGTCCCCACGGTGATTCCTGGTGGCCCAGGCCACGCCCCTCCATATCCCAGGCAGGTGCCCCGTGTTCCCTGGTCTGTTGCATGGTAACATACAGTCAGCACAGACCCCTAGAGGTCCCCTCACAGGCCGAAGCCTGGTGGCCCTTCAGGGTCTCGGTGCTGAGCCCCCCCGCTCCACACGGGGCCCACCTGGGCTGGGGCTCCTCTGTCACCGGCGGGGCCAGCGGGACTGGAGATTCTCCCCGGTCCTCACTGGCCACCTGACCACTTCTGTGAGGAGCCACCTGCCCCAGCCTCTCCAGAGAGAGGAGTTGCCCTGCCCATCCCTCTTACAGGGGAGGGGTCTCCCAAGGCCGGGGCACCCCAGGGCCAACCTGAGAGCCCTCCCCGGCAGCCGGGGGGGCGTGAGAGCTGAAGCAGCCAGCTCAGGGCGCGGCAGCCGCGCTCCCGTCTGGGCAGGCCGGACGTCACCCGGGGTCGCAGCAGCAGCAGGCTTGCCGGTGGGACCCGTCCCTCAGGGGAGCGGGGTGGGGAGCGGTTTTGCACCCCGCCTACACCCAGCATCCCAGGGAGCCATGTTAAGGCCAGGCCAGTGGGGAGAGTGATGGGAAGATGGATTAGGTGCCAGACACTGGCTCCAGACCTGGGACCCTCCGTGAGCTCAGGACACATGTGGAAGGGCCGTTGAGGCCTTCTCAAGGCCAGTGAGCACCACCCACCCCGAAAACAAGGGCTGCTGGTCACCCTGGGGCCGATCCAAGCACATCCACCACGTGGCCCCCACTGGGCCTCCTGGGCGTGGCCCCCTCGCTGGTGTGGCCACACCTGCAGGCCCTGCTGGCCCCCTCGCTGCCCAGGCCGAGACCAACACTCATGACTGCTCACGGCCACCCTCTCCACGGGTCTCTCAGTCATTCTGAGCCTGCAGTCTGTCATCCACCCTGTCAGACGTCCGCCCTGTCGGATGTCCGTGTCAGCCAGATTGAACAGCTCCCGGGACAGGGCGGGGCTGCACGGAGGGCCCAGGCCCCACTGAGTCACCCAGGGCCTCCTCCCGCGCAGGAGGCCGCCGGGCACTGGCTGCCCAGAGCCGTCGTGTGCTGCCCCCGTCTGTGCGGAGCCGCTGGGCCTGGACCGCGCCTGCCTGAAGCCTGCCCCCCGGTGTGGAACCCGAGCAGTGACCACTGCAATGAGTTTGCACAACTTCCCTCGGACAACTTCCCAGTCCTCGCGGGCTCATGGTCTGGGTGGTGGCGCCTTCAGCTGGGGTCCGAGCTGGGGATGTTGAGGGGCTGGTGTCCGGCGTCCAGCCTGGTCTGACTTGGGAATAAATGAAACGACAAAACTTGACTCTCAGCCCAAACGGAGGAGTGGGCGCTGCGCCTGTGAGGACGCGGGCTCCAGCGGCCCGGCCTACGGCCCGTGGGGTCCCAGGGACCAGGAGGCCCACAGGGGCGGGACGTGCATCCGGGAGCTGTCTTCCCCAGGCATTTTCGTGGTGTCCCCTCCTCAGGCCCCGGGTCCCCAGTCTTACCCCCCAGGGCATGTGATGTTACCTCTGGTTGCTGTTCGTGTAAAATCTGTAGAAACAGGAGTAATGACAGTGCTGGCCTCACAGGCGGCCGGCCAGGGCTTGGTGCAGCCCCCCTCCGCCTGAGGCTGGCCCAGCCCAGAGTCAGGGCCTCGGTGACCGGCACCGAAGCTGAGGCCAGCACTGGGCTTCTGGCCCCTGGGGCCGCCTAGGTGGTGCCTCCCCTTCCTTCCCCCAGGGCATGTCAGCTGCCTGGTGGAGCTCCCCCCGTGGCCAGTGGCTACAGAAAGCCCTGGACTTCGGCCCTGCCAGGGGCCCCTGGTGCTGGAGCCTGGAACCCCACCTCCCACCTCCAGGCCGGGCCTGAGCCCTGGCCTCCGGGGCCCTGTTCTGATGGACCCACCAGAGATACCGCTGTTCCCAGGGTGGGTCCCCACCTCCGGCTCAGCGATGAGCAGCGGGGCAGCCAGGGCAGACGCCTTCCCCTGCTTCCCAGCAGCCACGCCCCAGCCCTGCAGGTCCCGGGACAGCTGAACCCCAGGCCGGGCAAGGCTGCCTCCCGCGTCGATGACCGGGGAGGGGGTGAGAAGTGACGGGCCCGACCTCTCCGGGGTGCATCCTGCTTCCCTGTCCCCAGAGGGCCGCCCTGCAGGCAGTGGGGACAGTGTCCAGGGGCAGTGCTGCTGGTCCCGTGGAATGGCGTCCCCAGGAGTATTAGGGGAAGCAGTGAGGCCGTAGGACTGGGGCTTTGCGTGATCCACCCCCGCACACCCTGCCGACGGCTGCCTTCTGGGGACAGTCTGCAGGAGGGGCTCGTCCCTGAGGGAACGTGACCATTTCCCTCTTTCTGAATTTCTCTCCATGGTGTCTGGTTTTTGTTAATCAACCACGTTGCTGGCTTTCTGCTATGAAAACCCCTCAAAATTTTGTTCCTTTCCACCTTCACGGTGGCTGCCCATCCCCCTCGCACCCCTGGGCGCATGCATGTGCACGCACCGGGGCTCCCACCCCGGGCCCTGCCTGTGGGTCCCGGCCCCCGGGGCTGGGCGGGGGCGCAGCCACAGGGAGGCCCAGCGGCGCCCCCTCCCCGCAGGCGGATGTGGCCGGGTGTGGCTGTGTGGACCGTGGGAGCAGGTGTTGCAAAAGGGATTGTGATTTCTTGTTTGTTTTATTTTTGAAACAGTATTTTTTTTTCTTCTGGTTTTAAAAGTAATGTAAGTTGCTTGTTAAAAAAAAAACAAAACTTGGGGGAAAGAAGAGAAGAATTGTAAACCCACCATCTGGAGAGAAGGCCGGGCCGGCGTGTTTCGAGGTGGATGGACAGGTCCCTTCTGAAAGCAAGGACAGGTGGAGGTGGGCATGGGATCTGGGGCCTGGAGGGGCCGCCTGCCTCGTTCCTGTCTGGCTCTGCCCAGGGCCCTGGGGTGGCTGAGAGAACCCCAGACCTCGGGGCCCAGACTCTGCTCTGTGTGGCTCAGGCCGGCCCGGATTCACCGGCCCCGTCCAGACCATGGGGGTACCTTGCCCTCCCCCGGCCTGGAGCCTCGGCCTGGAGCCACTCAGACCCCTGGCTCTGCCTCCTCCTCCCTGAGTGCTGGCCCCCCCACGTGAGGACAGGGGAGCTGGTGGCTCTCCTAGTGCAGAGGGACGTCTAGCCTGGCCCTGCTCTTGTCTGGGGGCATCAGGGGACCAGACACTCTGAGGGGCATTGGCCTCCATCCCCAGAGCATCCGTCTCCCTAGCTGGAGACAGGGTCACCCCACCTGGACCCGGACCACCGCCCCGCAGGCATCTCTCTGAGCTGGAGGGGTGTGTGGTGGGTGTGCATCCGTGTGTGTGTCCATGTATGTGTCTGTGAGACACAGAGAAAGTAGAGATGAGACAAGAGGAAAGGAGGGTGGGGAGAGGAGAGGGGGAGCCCAGCCTCTAGAAGCTTCCTGGCTGCCTCCCTCCCTCACAGCCCTGTGTCACCGCTGGGAGGAGGAGGACCCCGTGTGCAGAGAGAACCTGGAGAAGGGGGAGCCTGGCCCCACCCCAGACCTCCCCTCGCTCCTCCCGGGCCCGGGTCCCAGCTCCACTCTGAGCGCAACTGTGTCCCACGTGCGCTCAGGGCGTTAACCTGCAGTGCGGTGCCGTCCCAGGCCTTGGGGTCCACCAGTGTCCTCTCTGCTCAGGGGGCGGCCTGCAGCACCTGCTGGGGCCACAGTGGGCCGGCCCTGCCGCCCGAGCTCGCCCTCAGCTGGGGGTGAAGGGCGGGCATGGGGGGGCCTGGGGAGCGTCTTCCCAGGGTCCAGGCTTGGCAGCCCAGCGGGACGGCTCACCCACGGGGTCCAGGCTGCCTGCAGGCCGGGTGGACGGGGTCAGCCCTGTGGCCCAGATACCCATCGTCAGGGTGCCACTGGCCTGGTCAGGGGACACCCGGGGCCGAGATGCCAGGCAGTGAGACCTTCACAACAAGCTAGAAATCTGAGCAGCACAGAGAGATGTGTAAGTGCAGGGGGAGGCCTGCCTGGAGCTGGCTCCGAGAGGGGTCCCAGAACATCACGGGCGGTGTCCGGGACCTCAGCCCTGGTTGGAAGTGGCTGGTGTGGTCAGCCGAGCCCAGGGCCCGCCAACAGCCTGTCCTCCCGCCGCTGCCCCACCCTTGGACACAGGTCGAATGAGATCCTGTGGGTTCCCTGCCAGCTGGGTGGGCCTGGGAGCCCCAGGCTGGGGGCAGACGGACAGGAGGGACCAGCCCCTAGAAGGAGAGGTCCGCTGCATCCACGGCGAGTCCCGTGAGTTCAGAGCAGGTGATCACGTTCTAAGTGCTGTAAGAACCCGGGAACCACCCGCTGTCGAATGCACAGCCCGAGGTCAGCAGTCGGCCCTGGGGCCAGAGCAGGCGGGGCCAGGTGGAAGCCCAGACGCTGCTCAGACTAGCTGCGTCCTCTCCTTGCGCCAGAGCGTCCTCGGGGGGAGGGGGGGCACCCACCTGATACCTGACCCCGCGTCCAGCTGTGCGGGCTGCAGGAGCATCCGGCCCGTGGTGTGAGAGCGGCCAGCAAGTGTCTCAGGACGCCGCCCCTTTCGAGTCCCCCGGGGGCCTCGGGTTTCTCTGCGCCTCTATTTTGGGCCCGTGTGCTGATGCATTGCCGCCCTACCCCCGTCCTCTCGCCCTTCACCCTGGCCGCTGGCTTCCAGGAGTCCTGGCCCTGCCCGCCTGGGCGTCCGGGCCTGCTCTCACCCGCATTGTCACGGGCGTGGGGTGCCTGCCCTGAGGGCAGCGCCGTGTGGCCCAAGGCGGGGGCGGAGGCAGGCAGGGTGGGCGTGCTTGTCTGTAAGCTCCTCCAGGGCCTGGGGACAGCTCCTGAGACCCAGCTCAGCCGGGGAGATGGTCACAGAGCAGAGACTGCGTGAAGGCCTGGGGTGAAGGCCCAGGAGGGGATCCCAGGCTGCAGAAAGCCAACCCAAAACTAGGAATGGACGGGGTGGAGGGTGAGGGCTGAAGACCCTGGAGAAGGGAAGGTCGGGGCAGCCGTGGGATCGCTGGTGTGGACGGACAGGTGGACAGGGACTGGGCTGGGCAGTCCGGCTGAGTCCCAGACGTCCTGTCAGCTAGGAATAAATGAGTGAACTGTGGTCTCCCGAGGGCGCGCAGAGCCGGGCGGGCAGCGCCCGTGGGTCCCAGTGCCGGCTCCTCCCCCGCCGGGCTTTCCCACGCTCTCAGGGGCCGGTTTCCTTCCTCCAGGTTGGTGGTGTCCCTGAGGGAGCTGTCCAGGTCCTAACCACGCTGCCTGTGAAAGCGGCCTTACTCGGAGATGGGTCTTTGCCTCTGTGGTCAAGTTGAGAGGTCACTGGGGGGCCCTAATCCAGTTTGACCAGTGGCCTCGTGAGAAGTGGGGAGACACTAGAGGAGGCCTTGTGACGACGGAGGCAGAGGTGGGACGGAGGTGGCTGCCGGGGGGAAACGCGGCCAGCGGAGCCCGGGAGGGGCAGGAGTCCCGCCCCACGTCCCCCAGACAGAACCTCGGTTTTAGACCGACAGCCTCCTGGCCGCGGGTGAAAAGTCCTGGGGTTTAGGGCCCCCGGCCTGTGGTCCCTCTTTATGGCAGCCCCAGGGCACTGACTGTCCGAGGATCTGCTCTTGGGCGTGGCCCATGGGGTGGGTCTAGAATCGTGACTCCTGGGGGACGAGGTGTCAGGCTGACAGCCGCTGCTGGTGGGGCTGCCTGGGTGAGGGGTCCACCGGGTGGAGGGCCCTCTCAGTCCCCTGCAGCGGCCCTGCCCGGCCACCCCCTTACAGATGAGGGTCCAGGGGTGCGGCGTGCCTGGGGCAGGGCTTCCCGCAGCTGGGGCGCAGAGGCCCGGACGCTGGTCAGTTAACGCAGCAGGTGCAGCCCCATGGCTGGCTGGTTGCTTCGCTGGTTAGCGGCCAGGGCTCAGGGCCCCAGGAGATGGACCTCTCCCTGCCACTGACGTCCGCAAGAGGTGTCTGGGGTCAGAGCGGGTGGCAGTGAGGGCCGAGAATAGCAGAGCGTCCCCACGTCAACCTGCAGAGCTTGAAGCAGTGGCCGGAAGGAGCGCACGCAGCTTCCTGATGGCACATCGCGGTTGGACCAGCCCGCGGACCTCCGCGTCCCACTGTGCGCGCCCGGGCCGCTCAGGTGCCTGGTCGCTCGTAATCACACTCTTGTCGCCAGAGAAGCCGCCTCATTGTCCCCGACACTCCTCATCTGCTGTGTCTGTTTATTCACTTATTTACTTACACGTCTGTTTATCTTTGCCCCGTTCTCAGCGCGGTGTATAATTTTGTGTGTAATTAGCTAGTGCGGGCTG
Source organism: Camelus bactrianus (assembly GCF_048773025.1). NCBI lineage: Eukaryota > Metazoa > Chordata > Mammalia > Artiodactyla > Camelidae > Camelus > Camelus bactrianus. The sequence goes on from NC_133550.1 coordinate 69,093,232, forward strand.
CATTCTGCAGCGGAAGGCTTCCGGGAGGCTGCACTGGGGCGCTGGCCCTGGGGCGGGCTCTGCTCAGTAAGGGGGGGGGGTCCCGGTGGCTGGGGGAGGAGGTGCCCGGGGCCCCCTGCTGCCCTCCGTCCTTCCTCCTACACCTGTGTGGTCCCCCTCGCGCGACGTTCACGACCGGCTCTGAGGCTGGGTTGGGGTACAGTGCACGGCTCCCTCCAAGCCCTGGGCTGGGCATGCCCGGTACCCATCACAGACACCCCCATGCCCCTTGGGTCGGGTCACGCTCAGACACAGCTTCCCCAGGGTCGAGGCAGTGTGGGCAACTCTGCACTGATGGAGCCAGGGTGGCAACTCCGTGCTTTTTGTCCAAGGCTGGGGACCTGGAAACTATGTAGGTGACAAAAGGGCAGGGCGGTCCTGTGTAGTGAGCTTCCTGGAGGACCTGGAGTGGGGGCTGCCTGGAGGAGGGGGCCGGAGGTGCCAGCAGTGGTGTGGATGAGGCAGGCCACCCAGGGCTGAAGAAACGGCTGCCGGGAAGCCCGAGGGAGCTGGCTGCTGGCTCTTCCTCTGCAGGGTGGCGCTGCTACCCTCCTCCCCTGCAAATGGGGCTCCGCTCCCGTGTGCCCCTCCCGGTCCTTCCCTGGTACTGAACCGCAGCGTGCACCCCCGTCCTGTCTCCTGCCTCCCCCGCGTTGGGGTGGGAGCATTATGGCGCCGTCTCCCCAAGCTGGGTCTGGGAGGGACCCTCAGGGGCCGTGTGCCGTCTACTCTCCACACTGTGGTCCCAGGCCCGACGCGGAAGGAGGGCTGCATGCAGTGGGTGCTTACTGTTTGCTGAGGGAATGAAAGTGGGGCCGAGTGAGCGGGCCCTCCCTCTGTGTGATTCTGCAGAGGGGGCTAGCCGGCCGAGGGGCTGCCCGCGGTCCCCAGGAGCTCCGTGGCACCCGTGCTCACAGCCCGCGGATGAAGCAGGCGGCGCCAGCCGGGCTCGGGGAGGACCTCCCGCCTCCCTGGGGCAAGTGGCCAGGCTTCCGTGTCAGCGCCCTCCGTCTGCTGCTGGGGCTGCCTCCACCGTCAGTGTCAGGGCTCGGGGCTCCTTGGTGAGGCCGGCTGCGTTTTCCCTCTGCCAGGACGCGGGCCCCGTCGCGCCTCAGAGCAACGGGTGCTCTCCCGGGATCTGGGAGACACTTAGGGGATGAGGAAGCCGCTGACACTCGGAGTCTTCACTTGCGAACGAAGCCTGCCCTGTCTGCACGCTCGGCCGGTCCAGAGAGTGACCGAGGCCCGGGGCCTGCACGCCCTCAGTCCTGTGACCGGGGGGGGGGGGGGTGGCCGGCACTCGGGAGCAGGGCAGTGTCCACGTGGGGCAGCAGGAGGGAGGGGCTGTCCGGGTGTAGCTGTGTGTACATGTCTGCATGGAACACGTGTACTGTGTGAGGGTCTCCGTGTGTGCCTGCATGTGGGTGTGTGTATGCAGGACACACACTGTGTGAGGGTCTCCACCTGCATCTGTGCCTCTCGGCCTTGGCGTGTTCACACCTGCGTCCGCCCTGTGAACCTGGGTGCGGTGTGCTCCGTGTCCATCCGTCAGGCGTGTGCATGTCTGCACCATCTATGTAGCTGTGTGTGTGTGCAACTCATGTGCACGTGTGTGCACGTGTGTGCACCAGCCTGTGGCAGACGGGAGGGGGACAGGAGACCCTGGACGGCCTGGTGTGGAGGTGGCCCGGCTCCTCACTGCTCCCAGCTCTGGGCATCTGTGGGATTCTCCCTGGCAGGGTGGCGGCCCGCACAGCCCCCAGCAGTCTGGGGAGTGGATTGGGGCTGGGCTCCCCGCCTCCAGACCGGCCAGGGCAGAAGATGCAGGCACAGCCCGGTTCCCCATCGCCCTGTTCTGTGCAGCCCCGGTTCCTGACGCGTGACCGGGGCCCTGTGTCCGTGACTCAGCCCTTCATTTCTGGGCGGGACTGAGACCAAGCGACATTTAATTCCCCGTCCACTCAGGCAGGGCCGGGAAGCCAGGCCGCACAAACGCAGAGGTCGCTGGCCTGACCCTGCGCGCAGGCTTTTACAGGGTGTGTTCTGACAGCATCACCGGAGGGGGTCCCGCCGCCCCTCTGGGAACAGCCTCGTTGCGGGGTGCGCCGGGTGGGCACCCGCTGCGGGGCTGGGATGGCCGCCAGCTCGTCTCCGGGGCGCGTCCACTCAGCCGTGTCCGTGCCTCTGTTGCAGGTCAGCTGGCCGCCGGCACCTGTGAGATCGTGACCCTGGACCGGGACAGCAGCCAGCCACGGAGGACGATCGCCCGGCAGACAGCTCGCTGCGCATGCAGGAAGGGGCAGATCGCAGGCACCACGAGGGCCCGGCCCGCCTGCGTGGACGGTGAGAGTCAGGGCGAGCAGCCCCTCAGGGGCCGTGGGGGGGTCTGTGCGCCGGGGGTCCACCCAATACACCCCCCGGGGACATCCGCCACGGCCTCCTGGTCTGTGGGGGCCCCCAGGCAGTGTTGGCGGGTGCACTTGTGGGCTGTGTGTGTCGCGTCCAGAGCTCTGTGGGCGGAGGGGACAGAGGGGACAGAGGTCGTGCCACCTGCGAGACCCCCAGGTGCACACAGGGTTTCTTCTAAGGTACCAGCGCGGCCTGGTCTCCTTGCCCTCATGCCTGGCAGGTGTCAGGTGCCCAGGCCCCGGGCTTGGTGGCAACAGGTCCCCTGCGGGCTCCCAGGACAGCCGAGGCACCCATGAGGTGGGCTGGTGGTGCCCTCCTGCGTGGTCACCGGGGGCCCAGCCGTCTGGTGAGTGAGGCGCGTTGCTAGCGCCCTTGCCGAGTCAGCGCTCAGGCGCCTTGCGGGGGCAGCGCCTTTGGGAAGCATCTTCAGAAACGGGATCACACGTGGCGCCTAGAGGAGGAAAGGAGCCCCTGCAGCTCCCGTCAGGGCGCCTGGCGCGGGTCTGTCCCTGGTCGGGGAGGAGACGGCGCGAGGCTCCGTGGGAGAGCGGGGCGCTGCCCAGCCAGGGCCCAGGCGGTCCAGCAGGAGGCCCGGGCACCACGTGGCAGACGCAGGGTGGCCCCGCAGGAGTCTGGGGGCAGCACCGGCCAGGGGTGGGGCTGACGGGCGAGTGTGGGAGGGCGCAGGCAGTGGTGGGCGTTGGAGCCAGGCCAGAGCTCTGCCCAGCCTTGGGGCTAGAGCAAGGGGAAGACACCTCTCTTCTGGGCGGTCTGGGGGGCTCCTGTGGGCCTGGCCGGCAGCAGCTGCCTGTGTCGGTCCGGGTTCTTCGGGATGGATGGCCCCAGGCCGGGTGTGCGAGGACTTGGTTCTGCAGGGGACTGGGAGCGACATGGTTACTGCCGTGCCGGTGGCCAGGTCTAAGGGATCAGCCATCCATCCCGCAGGGACAGCAGGCATGCATGGGGTCACCCAGAGCTGGATTTGAACCCTGGGTCTTCTGCTCAACCCCCCTCCCCTGCAGCCTCTGAATGGGCTCTGGGGCTCTGGCTCTCTGCTTCCAACCTGCTGCCCCCTCCGCTCTGACCTGAGACCTGGGGAGCACCACCTTGCCACCTGCGGGCTGTGCTGGTGATGGTCACCAGAGAGGTGACAGGCATGCTGAGCACAGGGCTGGGGCGTGGGGAGCTCCCGGCCACTCCAGCTGGGAGAGTCGCCAGTGCCAGGGGCGGGACTGCATCTGGCGTCAGGACAGTGTCGTCCCTGCAGGGGAGCCGGGCGGGTCCCAGTGCAGCCCCCAAAGTGAGAAAGTCCCCCAAGAGAGGAATCAGCAGAGTCACGAGGCCCCTCGGGGACAGGACTGATTGTCCAGGGACCCCCGTCAGTGTCACCTATGAGCCTCTCCTCGGATAGTCCGGGGACGTGGCCAGGGCTGTGGATTTGCCTGGGGCCCAGGGCCTGGAGTGCTGGCCCCACGGGGCCTCCAGCAGGAAAGGGGAAGTGTGGGGAGAGGGGCCCGGGGCTCCCAGCTGGAGGGAGCAGGTGCCGCCCTCCCCACTCCAAGCCCAGATGCCCTGGGCACCCCTGAGCTGAGCTGGCCACGGGCAGATCTCGGGGTGCCCAGAAGTACCCTGGAGGCCCTCGGGGCTCTGGGGCCACCCAGCCACCCCCAGGCCCTGCCACCAGGCCCTGTGCCACCTGCCTTGTGTTGCCGGCCTGGGCTGGGAATGTCAGGGCACCAGGGAGATTGTGGGGAGGACCGGGGCCAGTGGAAGGACGGTGAGGCCGCTGGTGCCTTTTGAGGGCCTGGAAGAAGCAGGAGCACGTGCTGCGGCCGGTTTTGTCTCTAAGGACCCGTTGTCTGTCCTTGTTGAAAGCACCTGTCCCTGGGCGTCCCGTAGACGGCGTGGGTTGGGACAGCCGGGTGTGCAGCTGCCCTGAGGCTGCTCCCCCGACCCTGCAACTCCATTCTGCCCAGCGGGTCCTGGGTGGACTTGGGCCAGGGGGCGCGGCGCCTTGACCCCCAGTGAACTGAGTTCAGGTTAGCATTAGGGTCACTGCATCCCCGTCTGCGGCTCCTGTAACTGGGAGCCTTCTGGGCTGATGCCGACAGATTCTTCCAGGACGGGGAGGGAGGGAGGCGAGGGGCCCGGGCGCAGCCGGGAGCCTTCCCCTCTGCTCGTTAGCTCTGCCGGCCTGCGGGGGAGTCAGTCAGAACTGATTACTAATTGAATCTGGGCTGCTCTTCTGAAACCGTGTTCTCACCCCTCTCCTGCGAGCCTCCCCGCGCCTCAGGAGCCAGGTCCCCGAGACCCAAATTAAAACCCAGGTGTTTTCAGGGGAGGCCGCACAGATCAGTGAGCTGGCCCTTTTTTGCACAGTGGGCATTTCCAGGCTGCCATCTAATTTAATTTTTGCTTTTCTATTTTCTTGCTCTGTGTGCATAATAAGTTTCCCTGCATGTGACTGGTGTCTGCAAAAGAGAAAACTTGTGCCACGTTGGGTTGCTTGGAATTCGGTGTGAGCAGGGTTCAAGGCAGGATGGTTTATCCTGGCCCTACCGTGTTCAGGAAAAATGAGAGCTTGAAATACTAGATCACGGCTGTGTCTGTTCACATATTTATTCATTTCTTTATTAACTTATCCTTCATTCATTCACCCACTCATCCGTTCATTGATTCAGATAAGGTGTACGCTCATGGTGGAGGAGACCTGTGACACTGTAATGTACCCAGAACAGGTGGTGCTGTGGGGCTGGGGTCCAGATGGTGGGACAGGGACTCTGGGACCTCAAAGTACAGCCGTCTCTTCCTGCCCAGGATCTTGGAAAAGCTGCATCGGCAAGGGAACATTTGAACAGGGTATTGAGGGATGAAGAGGAGCTCACCAGGAAAGCATCTCTTCATGGAAGAAGGGGGCTGATGGTGAGAGGAGGAACTCCTGGCCATGTTACGGAGCCTGAAGCCTTTCCGGCTGAACCGCTCCCCAGCTTGTATGCAGGTGGCCTAGTTCACCTGCAGAGAGTCGTTCCAACTCATAGAACCATCAGGGAAAGAGCGTCTCAAAGAAGCCCCAGCCCCATCTCTGCAAGGCTTCGTGTCCTTACACGCAGATACAGGAACAGTGCTTCACCTCCTGGCCATGCGCGTCCGGTTAGTGCCCGGCGGGCTGGACGAAGCCTTCTGCACCGGCACCGGCTGCTCTGTAAGGCTCTGAGCATCGCTCTCCACCCGCAGAATCGCGGGTGGCCCCGATGCCTCCGTGAGGACTGGGGCCCGGCCCTGAGCCTCGCCCGCCCGCACGCAGCCGGAAGTCATCCGCCTGCAGGGTTCTCTCTCTGGCAGCGGCCTTTCTCTGTAAAGACAGGACCTTCCTCCCGCCTGCTGGGTTCTCGGGAACCTCTCTGGAAAGAAATCAGAGTCAAGACAGCAGCCTGGTGCCCAGGGCGGGGTGCAGGCAGTCGGGAGAGGGGAGGGTGTTTTCCGGGGCAGCACTGCCCTGGTCCCGGGGGTCGGCGAGAGCAGGAGCCTCAGGCCAGGCCCCGCAGCTTCCCCGAGATCCTTGCAGGGGATAGTGCAGGCCAATGTCCCAGCTCTGCACAGGACTAATGTCTGGCCTGGCACAGCCCCGACAGGGTCCCCTCTGTGCGTGGCTTCCAGGCTCCCTGAAGACCCTGCCAGGACCCCCCGGCTGATCCAATTGCCCCGTGGCCCCTGCTGGGAGCCCACCTGTCTCCTAGGTCACCGTGCCCTTGTGTTCCTGAGCAGGGAATAAATGCACCTGCGTCACATGCCTGCACAGTCAGCACTCATAACATGCCTTTCCCTTCCTGGGGAGCCTGGGACACAGATGGGGCCCCGGGTGTGGGGTGGACAGCACGGCTCCAGGCCTTGTGTGTGTCCCCAGCTTTACCCGTGAACATCCACCAGCTGGGGTCACAACCGGACACGCTCACACTCTCCTTAGAGTGCGAGGACATGCAGAGGCCCCCTCTCAACAACTGGAAAACAAACTTTCAGAAAGTGTTCAAGCCGAAGGCTGCTTTCTGTTGGATCCAGCTGATCCCGGAAGGCGCCTCCGTTCCGCACCGGCCCCGCCGCAGCGCCCGGGCAGTGGGGCCCGCGGCCCGGGCAGCACCGTCAGCGGCATCCGTCGTGGTCCAGGGAGGGGCAGGGAGGCCGGGGCGTGGTTCTGCTTCTCAGAAGCAGAAGCAGAAGCAGAAGGGAAGCAAACCTGAGGCACGTGGACGCTGGGGGAGCTCAGAGGGAGAGCAGGAGCCGGGCGTGCGGGGAATTCCCGGGGCGGGGGAGGAGCCGGGGCCGCCCCCGGGAGCCGGAGTGCTGCTCACTCCTCCATCAGGGGCCTGGCTGCTTTCAGCTCTGGGCTCGCAGCCTCACCTGTGGAGGGCCCTACAGGGCAGCAGGGAGAAGCAGGCCCAGCAGGGTCACCCCACTTCTCCCCGCGGGCGCTGCAGGAGCGCTGAGGGTGCAAAGACAGAGGCGTGAGGTGCGACGAGGGGCCGTCATGGGCGGCACAGACCTGAGGCCTGAACCTGGCAGATGCGGCAGCAAAAATCTGGGAAGGCTTCCTGCAGGAGCTGAGCACCGTGTCCCAGGGAGGCGGCCACGCCCACCTGCCTTGCTCCTGGGCCCTGGTTGTGCCTGAGCCCCCCGGGGGTCCTTTGGCAGCAGGCGTGAAGGAGGGGCCGCCTGCGTCCATGCCCAGCGCTGTCTAGACCCCGGCCTGCTCTGAGCGGAGGCAGCCTCTGAAGGGGGCAGGATTCGGAGGGGACGGCAGGTCTCAGGCTTCGGGGAGAAAAGCTTTATGTGTCTCGATACTTAGAAGTATTGTGTGTATTTAGAAACGTGCGTGCGCGCTTCGTGCAGGTCGGCTAAGCTCCCCGAGCGGCGGGCAGAGAGGCCGCGGAAGGTGTGAGCCACGGCCCAGCCTGCCTGACCTCCTGCACCTGGTCGCCTGCTCCCTGGAGTCTGCCAGCCCTGCCCCCGCGGCGTCCCGAGCAGGCTCGCACTGCCTTCCGAGCCACGTGTTAAATTTTCAGAAATTTTGTGAGCCAACTGCTACATGCAGCCATTATTAAAAAGTGAGTTATGTGAAAATTATACTAAATTATATTAGAAAGATATTCACCTTAAGACTCTATTAAAAGAACAAGCTAAACCCAAATCAAGTAGAATGAAGAGAAAAATAAAAATCAGGATTGAAGGAAGTAAAACAGAATATTAAATAGTGGAAATCAGTTAAGCCACAGCTTAATTATTTGAAAGATAAAATATCGCAACTTTATTTTTAACTAGACCGATCAGAGAAAAGGCTCAGATGACTAAGTCAGACCTCAAAGGGAGGGCCGCGCCTTGTGTTCACCACCCTTCGCGGCAGCACAGAGGGTTGGAAGGAGTACTGTGAGCAATCACATGCCAGGAAATTTGGAAGAAATGGACTTGTTCCCAGAAACACACAAATTGACTCAAGAAGTAATGGGAAGACTCAGTAGACCCAAGACAAGTGAAGACAATGAGTTAGAAATCAGACGGTTACACTGGTGAAGTCGACCAAATTCAGCAGAGAATTAATACCAATTCCTCTCCAAGTCTTCAAAAACAAAATATATGTGTAAGAGGAAGCAGTCCTTACCTCACTCCACGAGGCTAGGATTACTCTGACACCAGAAGTATTGGGAAAAGGCGCCACAGGGAACCTCCAGACCTTATGAGCATCGATGCAAAAATCTTCAACAAAATATTGGCGAACTGCACCTGGTAGCAAATGGAAGACTTCCACGTCGTGGCCGAGCAGGGTTCATCCCGGGGTGCGAGGCCGGCTCCACGTAAAGCGACCAGGAGATGCAGCGTATTAACACGAGAAGGAGCAGTAATCACATGCTCATGTCAGTAGTTGCCGAAAAAGCATTTAACAAAATCCAGCCTCCTTTCACAATAAAAACACTCAGCACGCTGGAAACAAGTGAGTCCTGCTCAACGTGGAAAAGGTGGGCAGCACCCTCCTCGGGGAGGAGTGGACGCTTGGGCTCAGACCAGGAACAAGACAGGGGTGTCTGCTCACCACTCCTGCTCAGCTGCCCCGGGGACGCTGGCCCAGTCACTGGGGCGAGAGCAGGAAATAAGTCTCCCTGATCAGGAAGGAAGGCGTGGAGTTATTCATTCACATACGACGTGATCTTTTGCAGAGAGAATCTGCAGGAGTGGGCGCACACACTGAGAAGTGTAACGGAGTTTGGCGGGGTTACGGGGTACAGACCGGTATACGCAATTCAGTGGGATTTCTCCACCGTGGTGGCGAGCGGTCTGAAAATGATCTCCGGAAACAATTCCGTTTGCAGCCGCTGCAGGAAGGACGAAATACTCAAACAAAGTTCACCAAAGAAGTCCCAGACTCGTGCATCGGAAGCTAGGAAACAGGAGGCTGATAACGGTGCCTCCCTCATCTCACGCATTTTAGCCAGTGTCTGAGAGCAGTCAGCACGCAGAGGAGGAAGCTCTTGGAAGCGTCCTGGGGGACGTCCTCTCCGGGAGCCGGGAGCCGGGAGCCGGGAGCCGCTGCGCCCCCGCGGGAGGAGGGGCCTCGTGCTCTGTGTTGCTCCACTAGCAGGGACACTTGTGACGGTATCCGGCGGGGTGCGGGGGGTCTGCACCAGTCACCAGACAGGCCTGCGAGCCGCCGCGTCCTGCCCCACCTCTGTAGCTCAGGGACTTGGACGATGCTCGCCGCGGGGGGTCCTCGAAACCCTCGTACACGGGGTGCAGCCCAGGGTCCGCCAGGGAGTTCCCAGGCTCCCCACCCTGAGGCTGCTGATGGCTCTGTCGTCGGGAAGGAGGCCGAGGGGGCGCTCCGCGCCGGATTCCCTGACTCTGGGTGGCGTTCATATGTGGACGCTTTTCAACACCCCCAAAGGCCAGCTGCGGCTGTCATGGAGGTGACAGGGCCGTGTAAACGGCTCCTGGAGGCCAGCCTGCATGGGCCCTCACTGTCCCCAGGCCCTTGCTGGAGGCTTTAAGTGAGCCGCTGGTTTTATTTTCACGAGCGCCGGTTGAGGGGAGCGCTGTGGCCCATCGCCCCCCTTTGATGGGACCTCATGATCCTTCTTGTTGTCTGAAATTTCAAACTCCATTAAATAGTGTGAAGACAAACAAGTCAAAGCCAGGGAGATTCTGGAGAAAACACTTTTATTTTGATCTTGGAAGACGCTTTGATCGGGGACATGGGGTGCTGGGGACTGTGCCTGTGCCGTGTCCTAGTGGACAGAGGGGCACTGGTCCTGGGCCTTTCAGGGCTCTCAGTGCCCACACAGCCTTCCAGGGTGGGGCCGAGGAGCTGGGGCAGTGGGGGGAGGCAGGAGCTGACCCTGTGGTCAGCTCTGCAGGCCGGCAGGCCAGGGGCTGATTCCACCTACTGGGAGCCCGGGTGGTGTCTGATGGACTTCTAGAAGGATCTCCACCCTGCTCTCCGGACAGTAAATGCAGGGCAGTGGACCAGCGCTGGGAGATGTCAGGCCGGTGATGGAAGCAACGCTGACAGGTGGTGGGACTCAGCCTGATCACCGTTCCCTCGCCCTCCACCCCCGGCAGGTGTGACTCACCTGCCGGCCTGTGAGCAGGTGCCCAGCGGGGACCTGGAGGCAGGTGGGGGCGGGCCCACAGCTGGACGGTGTGAGCAGACGTGAGGTCCGCAGGGAGAGAGGAGGCAGCTCGGGACCCGGACAGGGCTGGGTGCCAGGTCGTGACTGCTGCTCAGAGCCTGAACTGGCGGGGGGGAGGGGGGGGCGGCGTGCCAAGCAGGGCTGAGATGTCAGCCCCCTGTTCTTGTTCTCTGAGGCCACGTGTCGGGGAAGGAGGGAGGCCTCCACGGCAGGGAGCCGGTCTCCCTCTAACTGCTCAGACACCTGCAGAGCCCAGCAGAGCCTGCCGGCCCGACGGGAGAGGCCGGCTGTCAGGGCCGGGGGGTCGGAGGGGCCTCCTGGGACGTGGGGCCCTTGGGGCTCAGGGAGCCTGGCGAGGCTGGCTCTCAGGGTCAACCTGAAGGACCCGGCCTGGCCTTCGCTGCCTTTCGTTTGGCTTCATTTGTCATCATTTTCTGTGTCCTTGGTCCACAGTCCAGCTGATTTAACGCAAGTTTGTAACGGGGGAAGGTGCAGTGTTCATGTCCTGAGTCCACACCTTCGTGAACAGGGTGCCACGCCTGACGGTCAGCGTCTCGGGCCCCTCGCCGGAGTCCTTGCAGGGCCTGGGCCCAGCTGCCCCCGTGACCTTGAGCATCACCTCCAGCCCGAGCACCGGGAGCGGCTGGGAACACGGTGCACGGGCCAGCGTCTCCAGGGACCTGCGGCACCGCCTCCTGGCGGCAGCAAGCATCGTTGCAGGCGTACTTTTTTTTTCTTTATGCTTTTATTTTCAATCTTTTTATTGAAGTGTAACTGATTTACAGTGTTCGTTTCAGGTGTACAGCAAAGCAATTCAGTTATACAGACACATACATACGTATTTTTTCTTTTCAGATTCTTTTCCATGATAGGTTGTTACAAGAAGTTGAATATGACTCCCTGAGTGCTTCAGCAGGACCTTGTTGTTGATCTGTTTTATTCACAGTAGTGTGTCTGTCAATCCCCAGCCCCTCACTTCTCCCTCTCCGCCCTTTCCCCCTTCGTCATCATGGCTTGTTTTCTGCCTGTGAGTCCGTTTGGGGTTTGTAAATAGAATTTGTATCATTTTTCGGTTCTGCACGTAAGTGATATTGTATCATATTCGTCTCTCTCTCTGACTTACTTCACTCAATATGGTCATCTCCAGGCCCATCCATGTTGCCGCAAGGGGCACTGTTTCATTCTTCTCATGGCTGAGTGGCATTCTGTCGTGTGTGTGTGTGTGTGTGTGTGTGTGTGTATAGACACACCACAGCTTCTTTATCCAGTCCTCTGTCGATGGACATTGATGTTGCTTCCATGTCTTGGCTACTGTAAATAATGCTGCCGTGAACACTGGGGTGCAGATGTCTTCAAATTCGGGTTAAAGAGATGCATTGTCGCCTTAGAACGTGAAAGTGTCTCTGAAACCTGAATAATGGGAGGAGACGTCCCAACACCAGGACGAGATAAATGCAGCCGTCCCCAGTGAAAGGCGCCCGGTGACCCGGGGAGTCTGCACAGTCACACACGCAAAGCTGCGCCGCGTAGACACGTTCAGAAAAGGCCTCGGCCTTTCGCAGGCTCCGGAAGTCTAAAATGAGAGTTTTTCCTTAAAATAAAAAACCTTTAATCGAGATGTAACACACACACAGGCTCGCACGCAGCTTGTCGGCCTGAGCCCGGAGGCTTTGGCCCCGCCAGGGACGCCCCCCGCCACTAGTGCCCCGTCTTCTGGAACCTCCCGTGAGTGGAGTCAGAAGGACACTGACGCCCGAGTTTGGCTCCTCTCACTCGCGGTGTCTGTGCGACCCCTCGTCGTGTGCAGCGGTGTTTTGTCATCGTTGTCGCTGTGTAGGATTTCATCGTCTGGCGGGACCATCATTTAACTGTCTATTCCCAAGAAGATGGGTATTTGGGCTGTTTTGAATTTTCAGTCATTGTAAGTATGGTGCTGTGAACGAGAAACACTGCCCCTGTATCAGCACACAAAGGGTGCTGCCCACCGAGTCCCCCGCCGCTCCCGCGCCCCTGGCAGCCAGCGGAGGGGCTCAGGACGGGGACAAGCAGGCAGCCCGGCCTCTGTAGCCCCCAGCGGTGCCCCCTGAGGGGACGCAGGGTGGGAAAGCACGGGACAGACGGTGGCCCTGGAGCGCTCAGTGCAGGTCAGAGGGGTGATTTCAATGAGCCCAGACCTCTGCACCTTCCCGCACATAGAAAAGCTGTCTGGTTTTCTTTAATTAACAGTGATCTTTTAATGTCCCGACTACCTGTCTTTGTTGCAGAAACCCCTGCACACTCTGGCTCGGCCCCGCCTGTGCGGAGCAGCCCCTCGGCACTCCCTGGGGGCCTCCCCCGGCCCCGCGCGCGCAGGAAGTCCACTGAATGGAACGCAACTCGCAGCTTTGGGGCTGTGCATTTTTTCAGTCAACAGTGACCACGACTGTTGGTGGTGTGTCTTCTGGTGACGTGGACACATTTATCGTGGGCACATGCGTGCCCAGGAGCGTCAGAGACGCGAGCTGCCGGTGGCAGGATGGCCGGAGCGTCTCTCAGTGTGGCCGCGCCGCTGCGCCCGCCCCGCAGGTGTCGGAAGCTGCGTTTGCTCTGCGTCCCCGTTGGCCCCCGTCATTGTCGGACTCTGTGGTTTAGCCGTCCTGCCGGGTGCAGGGTGACGACTCGTGCGGCTCCGGGCTGTGCCGTGGTGACGAGCAGGCTTCTTGGGCAGCGGGGGGGCATTTCTCGTGAAGCCCCTGTCCGCATTCCCCCCCACCGCCCCCACTGCTGCTGGGCTGTTTGTTCATGTCGTGCAGGAGCGCTTTCTAGATTCTGCATCCGAGTCCTGCTGACACCTCCCGGCCTGGCCGGGCCCTTGCTTTACCCGTGTGCCTGGAAGAACAGAAAGTCCTAACTCTAGCCAGGACCGATTTGACAGTCTTTACGCTGCAGGCCGTGCGTTCAGTGGGTGGCGGCTGGTTCCCCGGGTCCTATGCCCTCTGTCGTCCGCGGGACACATTTGAGTCTACGGTCGGCTTCTCGCTGGTTCTCACGTGGCCTCACAGTGATCCCAGGCTGCATTTACAGCATCATTACTGAAAAATTCTAGCCTTCTCGACTCACGACAGTTTGACATGAAGTTCTGAAGCCTGATTCCGAGGCAGCAGGGGGGAGGCGGGGCTCACCCCTGACTGCGTCTCACCCGATTAGCTAATTGTCTCTTGCCGTCTGAGCAGCTGAGAACCGGGGCTGAGGCCACGCGTGGATTACCATGCATGCTCAGCCTGCCCCTGCCCGCCCAGAATGCTCACAAACTCGTGGGGTTTCTGTTTCCCTGCTTCCTTTTCCACCTTGTGAACAGCTCAAGCTGGAGTTTGCAGGAGGAAGTGACGGGGTGCTCCCATGCCCCCCCGCCACCCCCAGCCTCTGTCCAGCCCAGCCCCGGCCTCTGGGCCCTCCCGGGTGCATGCAAGGCCGGGCCCCACCAGGCAGGAATGCTGGCCGCCTTGGGGGTCCCTGGCCTGGGGGTCGTGGGCCCTTGCCGTGAAGGCAGTGCAGACCCATGGGCAGAAGCGGGCTCCAGCCTCTTCCTCCATCCAGGGCTGTCGGCCTCGAGGGGACCTTGTGCCTGATGACAGAGACCCCGCCGCGCCCGCAGACAGTGGGGGGCTTCCTTCCGTCCAGTGTGGCCCCACGGCCATGGAGCCCGGGCCAGGTTCTCCCAGGGAGACCTGCCTATCAGCTCCCCTGCTGAGGACCGGGCCACGTGTCCTGTTCCACGTTGTCTGGCTGGAACTTGTGTTTTTTCTTTGTTTTTAATTAAGAGGCTTTATTTTTAGAGAAGTTTCAGGTTTGCAGAAGAACGGAACAGAAAGTACAGAGTGTTCCCACGTCCCCCCCACTGTGACCCCACTGTTAGCGCTGACAATAGCGTGCTTGGTGCGTCTGTCACAACGGAGGAACTGACATCCATGCACCGCGATTACCCAGAGGCCACCATTCGTGTCACGGTTCTGTGTTGTGCTGTCTGTGGGTTTGGCCGGATACAGCATGTCAGGGACCCACCAGGAAGGTGTCACACAAAACAGCTGCATTGCTCCAGAGCCTGCTGATGGACCTGGGACCCCTCAACACCCCAGGGCCATTCCCTGAGATGGGGCGCATCCCTGCAAAGGGCGGAAGGGAGCTGCTACCCAGGGTGCGCCTGTCCCTGCCCCTGGCCGGGCCCGGAGGTGCGGCTCCGTGTGGGGCATCCTGGAGGCCAGCAGGGAGGCTGGGAGGGGCTGCCTCTTCCCTTCCGTGCAGGGAGCCAAGCAGTCGGTGAGTGGTAGGCCCGAGGACAGCCCGTCCTCCCAGCTCCGGCCCCCACAGAGGAGCCAGCGTCCAGGAAGCGGCTGATTCCAGGGCCTCCACCTGTCACCAGGCCAGAGCTGGAGCTGGACGCCCACGGAAGAGGGACCCAGTGTGTCCAGAGACCCAATAGAGCACCTGCCAGCCACAGGTGGGGGCAAAGTGGAACCCTGAAGACCGAAGACGGGGCCTGGGCCTCCTGCCCCCTCCCCCCAGAGCAGCCCAGTGTTTCATGTGCCTGGGTCCCGTCCCGCAGGTTTTGGAAAAGGCTCCTGTTGCTCCGAGCTGCAGGAATGGCCTGGCCACTCTCCAAGGCGCTTCTGTTCACACTGGTGGCCCTGTCTGTCCAGGAAGGCCCACACAAGGGCCCCGAGGACTGGGGACAGAGGGCATCAGGGCGGGGTCCCTGCTTCCTGCTCGGAAGGGCTGGGGCTCCGCAGAAGGCAGGTGCGTGGGATGGGAGCTGCTGCCCACAAGCAGCTTGGAGCCAGCGCCCTGTCCGGTCCGGCCCGGAGCTCTGGGGCCTGAGAGGGCCAGCCTGTGAGCGAGAGTCACCGCTTCCTGGCCTGGTTACTGCCGCCCAAAGCAAATTGCCCACCTGTCTTGGACCCCCCGCCCGGGCAACGGGCACACGTCGCAGGAAGAGGACCACTGCCCCTGAGAGTCAGGAGGCAGACTCGGAGAGGAGGGGGGCAGGCTGGAAGACTCCTCATAAAATTGCATTTCCTGAAATAGCCGGGGCCGTGATGGTGATGCGTCTGCCGCTGATCGGCTCGGACACGGGCACCGCGCGAGAGCCGCGCCTCCGGCGGGGGCGCTCCGCCCGCTCCTGGGCCACGCTCTCCTGCTGGTGCTTGTTGAACTCGCGGGCCGGGCCGGGACAGCGGTGCCTCTGTGGAGGCCAGCACTGCATTAGAGCCCACCTCCCGCTTAATTCAATTTCTCTTCTTTCTGACTCTGCTGACAAAAGTAATCGGCTCGTGGCTGCCAGGGCTGCAGCATTCCCACCGAGAGCTGGGTCTCGAGGTGTCCCCAGAGTCCCGGTTCTGGAAGGGTGGTGTGCGCCTGTCCCCCTCCTGGAGTACGTTTGCTCTGGGTCCACCCTGAGTCGAGGAGTGACCCTGCCCTCAACCTGACCCTGCATCACTGACCGCCCACGGGCATCAGAGCTGCTCTGCAGAGTGAGCCTCACCGACCTGCCCCCGGCCGGCAGGGGCTCCCAAGGCTCCACGGGGCTGGCTCCTTGGAGAGGAACCAACCAGAAAGCATCCTTTCAGCCTCCCTCCCGGGAGCGAGTTAGCACCATGACCTTTCTTTCTGAATAAGGTTGGTTTAAATGGTCCAGAACCGGGCACTGTGGGCCGCGGCATCAACTGAGAGCACCTGCTCCGTGTCAGGTGAAGCCCCTGCCCTCGGCCGCCTCCCCCAGCCCTGTCTCTCCTAGACTTTGCACAAGAAGGGTCCATGCTCACTGGTAGCTGGGTAACAGGATATCACGAAGCTCAGGTCTTCAACCCAAATCTCCAGACCCCCAAGGTCAGGCTGCTTCCAGCCTGAGCTGGCCTCTCCGTTCAGATAGTCAGGAATGGAGAAAACACGGCCCTGGCCCCTCGTCCACCAGGCAGCCGTCCCCGGTCGGTCGGCCGTCCCAGCCCGTGGGAACCACAGGCAGATGAAGCACGGCCTTCAGGAGCCAGACACCTCGACTCTGGCCTTGGGTCTAAAGCCTCCCAGAGCAGGCGGCTCTGGCTACGCACGTGCCCCCCAACCCCCAGTGCTGTAATGGGCTGCTGATCGGCCTGCGCGGTCTCAGGATGGCCGTCCTTAATTGTGGCTTTCGTGGCAAGTAAATACAGCATTCTTACAGCTCCTCTGTGGACGGCATTCCTGCCCGGCAGAGGTCGTGACGGTTTGGCGCACGGGGGTGTTCGGAGCGCTGGTTAACGGAGCACTTGCTGCAGGAAGGCTCCGTCGAGTGTGCCCCCGATACACCCGCCCACGTGAGCTCTGTCGACCTTTCAGGGGCCAAGCCAGTGGCCGGCTGGCAGCTCAGACCCAGGAGCGAGCCTGGGGCCAGCTGCGGCCTTCAGGGGCCGGCGGGCGAGCGGCCTGGGCAGAGCGAGGCCGAGGGCACCGCTCCCCGCGGCACAGAGCCGCTCCCGGCGCCCCGGGGTAACGGCCCTGCGGACTTACCGGCTCATCAGGGTGCGGACCACGCGGGGTGGAGGCGTTCTGTCCCGGCCCTGCCGGTGGGGAGCCACCTCCCGGGTGGGACGAGGGCGATGAGTCACCCACACTACGTGCGGCGGGAATCACACTTTCCAAGGCCGGGGATTCTCAGCACTGACTCACCTGCTTGGATGAAACCTCGTTCAGTCACCCTGTCACTGCTCGTGACCCGTGAATTAGGAGCCGGGGACGTGCAGTAGGAAACGCCGGCGCTCTTCCACGTTCAGGGACACCGTGGGCCCGGGAGGACCAGGACGCGCTGCTCGGACACACTTCTTAAGTCACGCCCTTGGTATTCGTGTTGATGCCAAGCGTGGGAGAGCCGTGGCCTCTGTTACGCAGCCGAGGTCAGGTGCTCGCCGGCCGGGCGCCCCCGGGCACAGGCTGAGCCGGAGGAAGCTCACCAGGTCCTGACCGGCAACTACTTCCCTCCGTCCAGCCGTCACTGTGGGGCCAGAGCCTTCTCCCAAACGAGAAGCCCTGACTACCCAGTGCATCCTCGGGGAGGCCGCCTTCCTCCGCATGACTCCAGGGCGCCCCGCTGGGAGCACAGAAGCCCTCCGCTGGGTGGGGAGGGGCCGCCGGGCGAGTGTCCCGAGGTAGGCTCCGCTCTTGCCCGGGAGTCAGAATGCTCAGCCCGACCGAGCCGGGAGCACTGAGGCCTTGGTGTGCCCGGCTGGCACCCCGGCCTGGACAGAGCCGTTTTCAAGAGGAATCCATGTGGTCAACCTGCAGTATGTGCCCCTACCATCAGACAGGCTTGTCAGGGAATCCCCCGGCTCCCCCAGAGCCCCTGAGACGCACAGCACCCTGGACGCGCAGGCAGGACGGTGGCCTTCCCCCAAAACAGCTGTCTCCCGGTGTGAGGGAGCCTCACCAGGGACTCAGCCCCAGATCCTGTCCGGCTGCACCCCCAGGGCCAGCTCAGCAGGAAGAGGGGTGGTGCCTCTTTTCAAGACCCAGACCCTGTCCAGTGACTGGGGAGTGAGCCCGGGGCGTGGGTCCAGTTACTAGGGTTCCAGCCTTGAGTCTTGCACTTGGCAACTGCGTGTCTTTGAGGAAGAATCTGTTTTCTCATCTGTGAGATGGGCAGAGCGCCTGCTTCAAGGACCAGAAGTAATAAGCGGCAGCCATTACTGCCACGTGTCTGCCAGTCCTGGCCAACGCAAAGACTCCCTCCCGTGAAATTCCCCGTCCCGGACTTCGACGGCTAACTCTCCTCCTTCTTTGCTTGTGTTTTAGCTCCTGGTCGTCAGGCTGTGACCGATGGGCTCTGGGAGGGCTGGTTGTGGGGACCTCCGCTGCCCGCATCGGTGCCTAACGTGGTCGCCTCCCTTTTTGGGGGGAGGATCGGAAAAGAGCAGCTTACTTAACATGTATCTTTAAGACTAGTGCTAAATACTGTTTCTGGCAGGTAATTTGGACAGGAGAGGAAAATGCAGCGAAAGAAGATGGAAACACCCCCTTCCTTCCCACAGAAAGCGCTCGTCTTCCTCGTGCGCATCCGGGAACAAAACCCCACGGGTGGGAGACATGCTGAAGGTCGGGCACACGTTTCCTGCCAGCACGGTTCGTGTCCTGTGCTGTCTTGGCTGTTACAGAACAGCAGCTCAAGGTCACCTCCTTTCAGGGCTTCCAAGACGTGGCCCACATTCACCTGGCCTCTCCGGCCGGGGGCGGCTGTGCGTCCCGATGGCGGCAGCCTGGCACACACTGTGCCCCATCTCCCCGCCCCGCCCCGGAGTCTTCTAAAACTTTCTTTGGAACTTCCGCGTTTGGGGGCATCGGTGGGTTACCACTAGGTGTGTGGCCCTCGGGCAGGACGAGGAATGGACACTCCCGTGTTCCTGGGGGACGTGGCCCACGTGACCTCGGATCACACCCCCCCAGCTGCCTGTGCTCTTCCCGCCGGAACGGCTGCTCTCCGTGGGGGCAGAACGGCGACACCCAGGCACCGGTGTTTCTGACTCGTAGCCTGGGCGCTGGTGGCCGTGCACGCCGCGTCCCTTCTGTCACTCCTGCTTCTAACTTCTGGGCGCTCCTCTGCTGTCTCCCTGCTTCCCCGTCCCCGAGGTCCACCCTCCTTTCACGTGAGCCGCGTCCGTTCGAAGCTCCGAGGGCACTCTGCGCAGGGCTCCCCGTGGTCCCCACCCCTGCGCCTCTGCTCTCTGGCTTGGTTTTCCGTCTGCTCCTCTCTGCACCGGCCTCCTGCCGCGGCTGCCCACCCGGACCGTCCTGGTGGCTCTGCCTGTTTCTGAACAAGGATAATCGGGTTAATGAGCTGGGATGCAGCTGGGGGCCCCCTGCTTCTGCAACAGGCTTCCCTCTGAAACTGGACACCGGGAGGACCAGGGGCCCAGCACTGCCCGGCTAGGAAGGCTTCACAAGCCCTGGAGGTGCACTGCCTCCCTGAAGCCTGCTTGTGTGTGACAGTGGGGAGGGGGCATGGAGGATAGGGTCACTGAGGGTCAGAGTTACTGCAGGCTCTGGTGATCGCTGTTTGGAATTCTTCACCGGCTGTGCGCCCACTTCCGCGTACCTGTCTGGCCAGCCCGCAGGTGGTTTGGGGACGCGTCTTCCTGCCTCGATCTGGGACTGATGGTTACAGCAGACGCTCTGTGGGTACCGGGGAGGGGGGCGTGGAGAGGGCGTGAGCCTCTCATCTTGATGCTCCAGGACAGCGTGGGGACACAGCTCTCAGCCTCTCAGCCTGGATATGGGGTCATGGGTTCCTCTGCTCTCACTTCCTGGGACACCAGCCCAGCTGCTCTGACCACCCCCAGGATGAGGCACAACTGTACCTCTCACGGTGGTCACTCACGCGTCTGTGGTCCCTCCTGCCCCAGCCGGGACGGCCCGCCCTGCCCACTGCACTCCCCCGGGATGAGGGCGGCTTTCAGGCCTATGTGCTCCTGGACCCCAGGACTTGCTCCCCTGTCTTTGACACAGTCAGTGACCTCCCGATGTGTCCTTCCTTGGAACACAATCCCGGTCCCACAGAGGCCATTGTGGCTTTATTGACTGAATGGCATGGTTTGCAAACTGCGCTCATTTAGATATCAGCATTGGGGCTGATCCGTTTTAATGCAATTAGACGCTGCATCCAGGGCCTTAATCACCATCTGCCAGAGACGGTGCACAGCAAAGGGATGGGAGGACCTGGAGCCTGGGGTTCAAGGGTGGGAGCAGGGGTCCAAGGAGGACCAGGGGCATGGGGAGGGTGGGAGCGGGGGTCCAGGGAGGACCAGGAGCCCGGGGAGGGTGAGCGAGGGTCCAGGGAGGGCCAGGGGCATGGGGAGGGTGGGAGCGGGGGTCCAGGGAGGACCAGGGGCCCGGGGAGGGTGAGCGAGGGTCCAGGGAGGACCAGGGGCCCGGGGAGGGGTGAGCGGGGGTCCAGGGAGGGCCAGGGGCATGGGGAGGGTGGGAGCGGGGGTCCAGGGAGGATCAGGGGCCCGGGGAGGGTGAGCGAGGGTCCAAGGAGGATCAGGGGCCCGGGGAGGGGTGAGCGGGGGTCCAGGGAGGACCAGGGGCCCGGGGAGGGGTGAGCGGGGTCCAGGGAGGACCAGGACCCCGGGGAGGGTGAGCGGGAGGGTAAGTTCTCTAACCCAGTGTCTTTGGAAGGAGGGAGCTGCCTCTCCCGCCGTCACCCTTTCTGATGTGCTGACCGAGCTCTCACTGTCCCGGGTTCTCTCTGGGGCTCAGGTGATGCTCCAGGGGCCCCCAAGCTCTGCTGCTCTCCCCACCTCTACCGGAGGCCAGGTGCTTCCATTGCTGCCCTGGGGGTGAGTGGACCCCACACCGGGAGGGACGCTGGGCCCTGATTCCAAGTCCACAGCTGGTGTGACTAGAGCCACCATCCGTCCCAGTCTTGATTTACTGGTGTGGACACTGCGGCCGGGGCCATGTGCACTGGTCACCACTGGGGCTGATGGGTGAACCTGAGCCCCAGGCCTTGTCCCTCCACCCCAGGCCGCTGACCTGAAGGCCAGGTGAGGACTTGAAGCCGGTGTCTTCTTTGGAAGGTGGGGTGCTGTGGGACCAGCCTCTGCGGCCTTGGAGCCGGTGCACTTGGACGGAGTGCCTGGAGCCCCAGCACAGCCTGGGCCGGCCTGGTCACCGCTGACAGCTTTGGTCACCAGAGACCCCAGGGCAAGGCCCCGGGCCAGGGCTCCGTGGCCCACAGGAAGCTTGGCTCGTCCCCGGGAAGGGACGCCTGCCTGGAAGGTACTTCTGAGCATCCTTGCCTTTAGGTCAGTGTCACCAAATCCATACTGGGACACATTTGTGCTGGACTTCATCCCGTGTCCTGGACAGAAAGCTGTGTCCTGTGCAATCAGGCCACACAGAACAATGTCACGTCCCAAGCTTCGGCAGGGCTGCTGACGGAGGGGCCGGTTTCACTGTCCTGCTGCCTGCCGCGGGGCTGGCTCCTCACCACACACCCACCCGGGACAGGAACACGCCCCGCATAAACTGTCACCCCACGGCGGCCCGGTGCTGGCCTCGGGAGTGCGGTTCTGGAGATGGGCGTGCCGGGGCTCTGGGGTGGAGGGCAGCGAGGGTGCCAGGACCACGCACACGTGGCGGGGACGCGTATCCACGCAGCAGCACCGCCATCCCGAGAGCCCCTCTCACGACTGCTGCTCACAGCCACACCCGCCGTCCGATAGCACAGAGCCCGCACCTCCCGCAGGGCCCAGGCCCAGGATCCCGGGGCTGGAGGTGGCGCCCCAGCGCTGAGTGTGCGCAGAGCTGCCTTGGGGGAGGCGGAGAAGGCTTCGCTTCCAGCCTCCTGCCACACGGGGCCGCACTCCTGCCCTGCTGGGCACTTGATCCTCTTCCAGCCGTGGCTCCCTGAGGTGGCAAGGAGGCCCGAGCTCAGTGGGGCAGGGCAGCCCCCAAGGACAGAGAGCACAGGGTGCCGGGGGACAGAGCTTGGCTGGCGGCTTTCCCAAACTGCTGCGAGACCCCAGGGCAGGTCTCCTTCATGGAGACCCCTTGTGTGCAGGGCGCTCGCGCACGGGGCCCCTACCTGGCGGGAGGCACGGCCCCGCGGGGGAGAAGCCAGAAACCCCGGACCCACCGTGCTGCATCTAGGCAGCCCCGCAGGCGCCTGGACTGCGTCCGCCCCACCCGCCAAGGTCGGAGGTGCTGGGCATCCCAGGGTGGGGCACCGGGTGCGTTCCAGTGTGCCCCTCAGGGCTTCCAGAAGACCCCAGCCCGTGAACCAAGGGTCTTGGTTCCGTGGGGGTTTAACTCTCTGGGGCCCTTTCTTTCTGATTCAGCAGCTCTGCTCAGATGGTTGGCAGTTCCCTGCAGTTTCCAGCGAAGAAAATCAGCAGTACTGGGCAAGGCCCCGTGCCCGGGCTGAACCCGAGCTCAGAGTGACAGGGGAGCTCGGGGACTGCAGATCAGAGCGGTAACCAAGGAAACCGCATCCAAATGTCCAGACCAAGTTTGCCCCATTTTGGAGAGTCTCAGAACACGAGGGGATGAAACGTCAAGCAAATAAACAGCCCATCAGGAGAGGCTGCCCTCCCGTTCCTTAAATCGAGCTCTGTAAGTTTACGACCCAGGCGAGAAGCTTCCCGTGGAGACGCACCTGCAAAGGGGGCCGCAGGTGGAAATGAGATGCAATCGGGTTAAGACGAGGTCGTCAAGGTGGGCTCCGATCCAGTGACCGGCGTCCTTATAAGAGGAAATGCCCGTGAAGACAGACTCGGGGGGCAGGCCGTGCGACAGTGGAGGCGGCCGGAGTGATGCGTCCACGTTCGTCCCGGGGAGGCGCGAGCCTCCCCCGGGCCAGCATCTCCCGACGGGGCCCTTTCCACAGGCCTCACAGCCTCTCCTCCACAGGGGTGCGGGGCCGGGGCCTCGGGGGCTGTCGGAGGCCGACTAGCAGGTGCCACGTCAGGGAGGACTGGGAGCAGAGCTGCGGGAACGGAGGTCGGTCTGGGGTCAGCCCTCCGAGAGCCGCCGGGACCTCTAGTTCCGTGGAAACTGAATGGCTCCCAGTTTACAATGGCAACCCCCAACCCCCCCCCCCACCCGTCTGCCCCACCATTGACTGCTCGGGAGATGGTCACAGGCTGCATGTTTACAGGTCCACTCCAGGCCGGTCAGAAAGAGCCAGGGACGCAGGCTTTGGAGCCCACGGGCTGTCCCTGGCCCCCGCATCTCCACCTGCCGACCTTCCTGGTGGAGCGCAGGAGAGGCGCGGGGGAGGGGAGAGGCGGGAAGTCCAGGCTGCCTTGTGTTGACTGCACGTTGGCTGCACGTGCCATGGGGGTCAGAGGGGATGCAAGGTGGGGCTCTCAACCTCAGCCTCCCCCTCCCTCCTCCTTCTGAAGCTTGTTCCGGGGGCTGAGGAGGGAGGGCTCCCCGAACAGTGGGCTCATTGGCCCTTCCTAGTGGGCATGGCCCTGTCTGAGGCCAATGGGCATCTCTGGTCATTGGAGGAAGGAAGGCAAGTTCAGGGTTTCATGGTGCTCCACACACCAAAGGTCTGGGGGAATGGATGGATGGATGGATGGATGGACAGATGGATGGATGGGTGGTTAAGGGAATATATAGGTAGCACGGATGGATGGATAGATGAACAGAAGGAGAAATGAATGGACAGAGGATGATGTTCTAAACATTTCATAGGCCTCAGGGGAAACTTTCTGTGAGAGATAGTAGGGCTGAGTCCTAGCGGGCAGCCAGTGTTTTCAGCCTCAGTGTCTCTGCCACGGCCACTGTCTCCCCGCACAGGCAGGACCACGAGCCCAGCCCGTCGGCCTCCCCGCCTCCTGGGGGACTGACCCGCAGCACGGTGCCCATCCCCAGGGGCGCCCGGCTGCCCCAGACGGCCTCTCTAAACCCAGGCACGTCCCAGCTCTGAGCGAAGGGCTGTGAGGTGTCCCCACGTGTGAGGACAGGGCTCCGCCCCGCTGCCCGCGCCCTGGGGACTGCCCCCCGGAGGAGCCCAGCCGCCTCTCGGAACCAGAGGGGAGGCGCTCCCTCAGCGCACGTTGAAGTGAACCGCCGGCTGCCTCCCTTGCCTCTCCTCTTCAGTAGCTCTGCCAATTTATGGGAATTTGCCCAAGAAAAACGGAGTGTTTTTTCCCTCTCTACTTACATTTCTTAATCCTAATGAAATAATGAAACAGGTAGCTTGTGACAACTGTGGTTTTTCTCTCTCAATCTAATTTGATTGCCCAAATCTGGAGTGTTCTCCACTGGCGTGGGACCGGGCGCCAATCACGGCGCACGGCCTCTCCGGCCTCCGGCGCCGGGGGGCCCTTCGCCGGCAGCTAATGGATCACGCTAATCAGAGAACCATCTTGAAAATTAATACCTTCTACTGTACTGTTTAAAGGAAAAATAATTATCGAGACTGTCCTCACTGAATTATGCTGTCGAGAAGTTGTAGAAAGAAAATTTTGCCTAATTGTAAAACGTAATCTGGGTTCTGAAGATTTTTCTTCTCAGAGTGATTAAAGGATTCAGCCGAGTGGCCAGGAGGAGAGCACGCCTCTCCCGCCCGGATCCCTGGGCGGCGTGTGCGGGGCACCAGCCTGGCCCGGGGCGGAGGCCCGGGGTCCGGGGCCGCGTGGGGGCCCAGCCTCCCCCCCGCCGCCTTCCCCCGGGTGGGCCACGCGGCAGGAGGAGGGCCCCGAGCCGGGGTGGGAGTGGGGGCTGCCAGCCCCACCTGCCCCCCTCCCAGGGTCTCGGGGTTCAGGCCACCCACAAACGGTCCGGCTCGTTCCTGGAACCCAGGGCCAGGGTGCAGCAGGGACCCCCTGCTCCTGATGAGTTTAAAGGAAACAGAGGCAAGTGCCCGTGGAGACTCGATGGGGCCGCGAAGCCCTGAGTGCTGCTCGCTCAGTGGGGTTTAGTCTGGTGGGTGCTCCGGGCCCCCAGGTCTGAGCTGACTTAACTCACTGGCTCCCGATTTCGGAGCCCAGGTCCCCCCTGTAGACGGCCAGCCCCCTTCCCACCCCAGGACTCCCCAGGGGCCCAGGCTGCTTCCAGCTGGCTGAGGGCCACCATGTCCTTCGGGAAGGGCGGGTCTGGGGGTGGTAACCGTACGCAGCCCGCGTCCCTCCCTGCCTCCCATGCGCCTCCCTGATGCTCTGCCCGGCAAGCTGTCTGCTAGCTGCTGCCCATCAGGGAGGTGGTCTGAGCACTGGGAGAGTTTCCCTCCAGGCACCTCCGCCCACTGCTGTCCAGGCTCCTCCAAGAGACGTGGGCTCACAGCCTTGAGCAAAAACCCTTCTTTTGCCCTCGGGAGGCTGCCCAGACGAAGGCCTGGCTCTCTGACAAGAGGCTGGGGTCCCAGCAGGGGTCGTGCTTGGGGCCCTCCCCCCAGCACCTCTCCTGTGCTGGTGATACACCTGGCAGCCAGGACCCTTGAGCAGGGGCAACTGCACAGGCTGGAACCCCGCGGACCACCTGCCTTGTATGGGGTCCACATTCCAGAAGGCGCTGCCTGCAAGTCAGGCGGGCGGCAGCGAGGCCCTGGGGGCCGTGACTGCCCGGTGGACTCCGGGCCACAGACATCCCTGCATGGCCCAGAGGACATGGCTTTCTAGGCCACATCCAGCATGTTGCCCCCACCCCCAGGGCAGCCTCCACTCCCCGGCCTCTCTGTGGCTCCCTGGATGCAATGCAACTCCCCCTGGCCCCTCCACAATGGCCTGGGCTCACGGTAGTGACCACATGGCCACCCCTCATCCTCCTGTGTCCATCACGCCCCCTGCCTCTACACTGCACCGTCTCTGCCCTCTCCATGTAGCCAACTCATCCTTCAAAGCTCGCTTCTTCCAGGAAGCCCTCCTAGCTGGCCCCAGGCCTCCTCTGAGCCCCACTGCCCTGTGGACAACCAGGCCCGGTGCTTTCCGTGGAGCAGTGTGTTCTCAGACTGACTTACTTTGAGCCCTGGCCCCGAGATCCTGAGGGGAGGCCCGCGTTCTCCAGCTGGGTGTGCTCCACGGCGTGGGGCTCAGCCTGAGCGAGTGACCCTGGCCCTCTGGGCCCGGAAAATAGAGGCTGACCGGCCACCTGAGCTCAGGGGTCCTGGTGACTGAGCTGTGCCCAGTCCCATCCCAGGCTTCCCTGCTGGATTCACCCAGGGCCAGAACTCCCCGTATCTGACGTGGGGCCGCCGGGCGAGGGAGGACTTGGGCCGCTGGACGAGGCCCTGCAGTGTCAAGGTATCTGAGAAGACCCCAGAAAGCTGCCAGCAGTCCTTGCCTGTGAATCAGGATGTTTCGTGTCCTGGGCTGGCTCACTGAGGTCTGTCCATCTCAGAGAACCGAGGAGACCAGAGCAGCTCAGGAGCCTGGAGCCAGACCCCGGGTGCAGCCCCTCGGAGAGGAGGCAGGCTGCTCCCAACCAGGATGGGCACAGAGGCCACCCCTGGCCCACAGAGGTCAGGCTCCAGGTGAGGGAGGGGCTGCCTGTCAGAGCCCTCCATGTCGGTCAGCTGGGAGGTTCCTGCCCTGGCCCCGTGAGGACGGAATGGAAGGGGGTCTGTGAGACCCAGTGCTAATGTATCTCTTCCCGTTGGCGTTTTGGGATTACCGTCGTGCCGTCTTGGGGCGGTGGTGGGGCAAAACCAGCGAGGGCAGGTGGGTGCGTGACCCGCACATGCGGTGCTGCGTGTCTGATCCCGGGACCCTGGGAACAGCGAGGGTGATGGAAGCGATGACAAGGGCACCCACTCCGGACCAGGAGCAGAGAAGCGTGATGGTCAGAGAAGATTCTGGAACGCTCCTCATTCCCGGCACTCCTCCTGGCCCGACGCTCACCTGTGTGATCATGGCGGCCTGCTCCCGCCCCCGCACCCACGCGGACACCTTCAGTGCACCCCCGTGTGCGGCAGCGCAGCGAGCTTTGAAACTGTCACCGGACCAGGGACGCTGTCCAGTGAGGACTTAGGTCAACGGCCAGGAGTGGCTGTGTCGGCTCGTGTCCCTGCCCAGGATGCTCTGTGCTCGTCCTGTGTCCCCACTCACCTTTTCCACTTGGACCCAGGAAAACTGCCCCAGCGTGTCCACAGTCAGTGGACCCCATGCCCCACCCCCTCCCCTGCTGGGACGTCTGGGAGCCGGGCCCACAGAACACGCTGGAACCAGGTGTGCGGCCGGGGCTGTTGTGACTCAAGGTCGCACGGCAGTCACGGCGCCCCCTCCCGGCTGTCAGCGGCGATCAGCGCCGACCGGGACCAGGTCCAGGCACAGACCCGACGCACCCTGGGGGGCCCCTGGGGCAGCATTATTTACTCAGTTCTTAAAAGAGGTGTCAGCGCAGCCTGGCGCCGGGGGGTCGAGGAGTGAAACTAACCCTGTAAGCCGGGGTGCGCGTCGGCACAGCTCACCCTGACAACGCAGACGGGCGGACCCGCGGCGCCTTGGAATTGTCGGAACCAGGCAGGACGCGTGGGCGCTTAGAAGCCCCTGGTGGTGTGTGTGTGCGTGTGTGCAATCTGCGTGTATGTGAGGAGGCCTTGTGGGGTTGCTGGTGTCCAGGACGAACGCCGTCCCAGGCAGGCCAGAGTGGGAAGCAGCTGTCTGTCACTGACCGCTGACCACAGACCCAGTGCGTCCCAGGCCGAGCGTCCCTGTGCCGGCAGCCAGGCCTCAGGAGCCGCGGGGGCTGGGATGCTGCCGGGTCCCCTGCAATGGCACCCTCGGACCCCCGTCCAACATCTACCCTCCACATGCTCCCGGGGCACCTGCTGGGGACAGGGAGGGCCTCGGGCAGTTGCCACCACTGAGGCCGCGCAGCCCTGGTGCCGTTGGGGTGGGAGGGGCAGCACGCACCTAGGCCTCGTGGAGTCTCCTGTGACCCCCACCCCTCCCGTGGTCACAGCTGGGACCACCGAGCAGGCTCTCCAGGGAGGGTGGGAGCCGCCGTGTCTCTGTGCAGCTCTCAGACCCGGGCGCTCGCTGGCTTCACGGCCACAGGATGGGTGTTTGTGGGGGATACTTACTCAGGCCCAAGGCCACCGGAGAGCCGCCCTCTGACGCTCCTCCCACAGATGCTCACACAGCCACCTGCAGCGTGTGCCTCGGTGCCGGCTCCCCGGGGACAGACGCCAGGGGACGGATGCCGGAGGACGCCTGAGGGGCCGCAGGCAGGGTCTGCCCCATCCCACGGGCAGCCTGGTGGGGCGCGTCCACGCACACGGAGACACTCAGCCCTTTGGTCGCTGGGTCATCCCTCTCCCAGAAATATGTCTCGAGAAAATAATTCAAAAGAAGGGAAGGCGTGTTTACAGAAGAGCTAAGCTGGAAAGCGGATACGGCCGAGACGCCCAGCAGAGCCAGGGGTGGAAGGGGACCGAGCAGACGCCAGCTACACAGGCTGTTTAACAATGTCAGGGGTGGGATCTGCCCCAGGGGGAGGGTCACCGCCTCGTCCCCTCGATGGCCCTGACCCTGGTCGTCTCTCTGGCTGTCCTGTCCCTGCCTGGCCGCCAGCGTTCAGGGTACAGTCACAGGACACGGCCCAACCCACCTCCACCGCAGGGCCGGCCTCGCGCGGGCAGCGGCCTGGCGCTGGGTGACAGCCGGCGCTTCGCCACAACGCAGCGTCCTAGCGCCGTTCCAGCCCATAATAACCATGGGAGAATGAACAGTCGGGGGCGGGGGCTTCACTCAGCTGGGTTGTTCTGATTTGCTCCCACGTCCGCCAGTCCTGGCGCCGGCCCCACCTCGCGGTCTCTGTCATCCCATCAGCAGAGGAGAAACCTGAGGCACAGGGAGGGCAGGCGCCTCAGCCAGGGGCCCGGCTGCGGGCAGCAGCGCGGGCGTGGGCTCGGGCTCCCGGACGCCACCCCGGCCCTCTCCCGGGCAGTCCGGGTCTCTCCTGCCGGCCAGCTGTGCCTGCCCGTCCTCCCACTGCCCCTGGGGGCCGGGTCCCGCCCGCGGCCACGTGGGATCAGAGCGCGCGGGGCTGCCCGGGCTCAAGTCCCCACGTCCCCCTTCCCGGCTGTGTGGCCTCGGCCAGTCTCCTCGCCTCTCGAGCTCCCGCGCCCCCACGTGGGATGTGAAGCCAGGGCTGATTCCTCGTAAGTAACGATCAATAGTCAGCGAGGCAGTGAAGGAGCACGTGAGTCCCGGGAGGTCCAGTGGTGTTTGAGCCCCGACGTTTCAAACGGGAGTTTCAGGGAGTACAGAAGCGGCTTCTGGCTACGTGGGGCCAAAGCGGTGTCTCCTGGGAACGTGCGCTGTCCCAGCAGACGCTCTGGTTGGTTGTGCTTCCCAGGTGGCTGGAGACCGGAGCTGCGAGGGAGGCCCAGGTGTGCCACACAGCTGCCGGCGTCCCCAGGCCAGCTGGGTTCTCGCCGTTGGTTACCTGTCCTTACGCCTTTGCTGCACTGTCTTCCAGAGCCCTGCTGATCTGACTCCTCCGTCCCCAGGGCCAGGCTGCCCTGAGTGGCCGTTGCAGGGCAGGTCCTCGAAGGGTAGCTCGGGGGGCTCCCCAGGGTGCCCTCTGACCTCCCAGCCCCGGGGGCCTTCCTGCCCCAGCTGGTAACTGCTCCCAGGAGGAGCCTAGATGTGCCACCCTGAGGAGCAGAAAGGTGGGAGCCAGGGGCCCTCCTAGGATCCTCAGAACGTTTCCAGCAGCAGTAGCTTCTCAGTCACGTCCTCGGGGCCCGTGCCTGCTCTTCACGTGTTAGATTCTTCTGGAACCCTTGGTTACATTTGACTCCCGTGGGGGGTGCATGTTTGTGTATATAATTAGCATCTTATATGCTCATTTTTAACGTCAGCCTCCCCTGTCCCCATGTCTGGATGTGGCCTGGCCCCCTGTCCCCCCCACGGTCTAGGACAGTCAAGGGGACGCACACTTCTAGGTCAGATGCTGCTGAGAGCATGGCCTCCCCATCCCGGCTGTAAATGGATGAGGTCCATTTACGACCGTGTCTGAGAACGTGGCCGGAGATTTCTGGAATCCCACTGGTTTTGTTCTGGATGATTCATTTTTCCAAGCCGTTGAGTAAAGTAAGCAGATTCATGTGTTAATGGAAATGAAGACACAGTTTATCCCAGAGGGAACCGTGCAACTTATGAGCAGCCAAGGGCGCAGGCGTTGAGCGGAGCAGCCCAGGCTCCAGGATCCCCGGGCAAATTAGCACCGCGGGTCCCCGTCCATCTGTCTGGACTCAGGCCAGCAGACAGCAGGCTTGTCAGCAGTCGCTGTCCGAGGGACAGTGCCATCCAGCAGACGCCAGGTGTCTTCAAGGTCATCTGGTTCCTTAGGTTTGGGGGGGTGGGCGAGGGAGTCTGGTGGGGGCACTTTTCTGAGATTCCCTGTCTTCAAAGCTTGTTTGCACTGTGAACAAAGAGGAGGGTCCCAGCACCACGTGTGTCCTGGCCACGGAGGGGGCGGGTGTAGCTGGCGGCAGGTTCCCCACAGCAGCAGTTCAGTTCCTGGAATAAGATGTCAGACACCACCCAGTGTGTCTGCACCACACATGTACACGTGTGCACACAACATACACAGCGTGCACACACATAGACACAAACACACAGCCACCCTGCCCAGCACTGTCACACGGGGTCAGCAGCCGAGCACAGAGGTGCTTGGCCCTAGGAGGCTCCCTGTGGCTCTGCTGAGCTGACTGAACTGGGGTCCACTCAGACCCTCTGTTGCAGCAAACTGTGTTACAGCTCAGTGTTACAGCTCAGTTGTGACAGCAGCCTGGATCCAGGCGAGAGACCAAGCAGCACTCGGAGAGTTGGAGAACTCAGGTTTATTACACCAGTGGGCCCAGAGGAGTTAACACTCCAAGCTCTGGGCCCCGTCTGTAGGTTTACACAGGCTTTTATAGGCTGCCAGTCTGCACTTTGCAACATCGTATGCAAATAAGGTATAAAAAGGTTGACTAATCAAGAATGAGCTTTTTAGAAATGGACCAGTCAGGAGTGAGCTTTATGCAAATGAGGTGTTACAAATAGATGAATCAGGAGTGAGCTCAGGGAACCAATAGAATCTTAGGGGTAAGTTCTGCTTTCCTAGCAGCAAGCCGTTTTACAGAAGCAAAAAACGAGATAACGCCACCGGGCCAGGGAACTGGACGGTGCTGGCGGGAAAGTAGTGGCCCTGCCTGGGGGTCCTGCTGGTCTTTATCATGGGGCTTCCCGCCTCACCTCCACCACCTCCCCAAGACCCCCACTGGGAGGCTGAGAGGAGTAGAACGGGAGTGCACAGCCCCTGGGGAGAAGTTACAAAGCTAAGTGCCCCCTTTGAACAAGGTGGACCCGGGTTCCCTGGGGCCCGACAGCCTGTGCCATCGGCCCCGGCCCCCCCGCATTTCCCTGGCCTCGCATGGATAGTCTGTTCACCGATGCAGCAAATTCCAGGGCGGCGGCCACTCGAGCTCTGGGGCTGAGCCAGCGGGGGCCCTCCGGGGGCCTGGAGAGGGCAGGCGCTCGGGGGATGTTAGCAGAAAATAGGCAGCAGCCGAGTGCCACGGGCCTCCCCAAGAAGGTGCTGCTGGCGTCTGCTCCTTGAGGCCGACTCCAGGCTGTTTTGCAGACTCCTGTGAAGTTCCAGGCATGAAGCGCCATCAGCTTTTTGGGGTGAAACTCAACCAAAGGCCCATCCCTCCCCCAGCTGGGGATCTGCGTGAATTTAGCCCCCGAGTCCTCTAATCCCCGGGGGCTGATCTTCAGGGGGGCGACCGCAGGGGCGGGCCGCTGAGGGCTTCCGGCAGGCTGAGCGCTCTGCTTTTCCTAGGATGAGAGCGCCCTCCTGGACTGCAGCTCCTGCTAGAAATTCCCAGCTGTGGGGGGAGCTCTGCTGAGGGCTCTGCTCCAAGCAGAGCCGTGACCAGAGGGCTCCGTGAACTCGGGGGAGCAGGAGGAGCCCCCCACCCCCGGCACTGGCCCCAGGAGAGCTCCCAGCATCTCGGTGCTGCGGGCGTGGCCTCAGGTCCCGGGCAGGGCGTCACCCAGGGCGGAGTGGCTGGTGGGAAGGGCGGGCTTCAAGGGCGGCCCCGCTGGTACCCGACTCCGGAGCATGGCCTCTGGGAGGGGACCCGCTGGGCCTGGAGCGGGGCCGGTGGGCTCAGGGGCAGGGGAGAGGGCGGGCAGGGGGCTTGATGCAGGGGAAGGGTGACCAGGCTCAGGGCAGAACATCCTGGGGTCAGGCTGCATCCAGGCTCCAGCACAGGAAGTGTGGACGTGTTTTTGTGGGATTGGCGGACAGACAGGAGAGTTTGGGTTCTGACTTGGTGGCCATGGGGCCACTGGGACCCCTGAGCAAGCAGCCAGTGGGTTTGGACGTGTAGCTCGTTCGTTTGCGTGTTCTGGCATCTCCTCCGTGTTGGGCATCTGCCTTGCGCGGACTCAGTGCCAGGCTGGCCCGCCCCCTCCAGGCCCACAGGCATCTCCCCCCACCAGTGTCCTCGGCGCCCTGCCCACCTGGAGCACCGCGGGTGAGGGAGCCCAGGCTGAGCCTGCGTCCGCAGTGCTCGGGCCCCAGGCCAGCGCAGACACGTCCCGCCGCACCCAGCTGAGCTGCTCACAGTGCGCTGGGGGCCTGCGGCTGAGCGGAGGGCGTTTCTGAGGTGGCCTGGAGCATTGCCACCTCATTCCTGTTATGGGTCAGGTGTCCGTGTGGTGGGGACACAGGCTCACTTCTCGGCACCCTCTGGAGACCCAAAGCAAGGCATTGGGGTCTGGCCCGAGCCTGACACGGGGATGGCACGCGGAGAGCAGCAGCATCGGCCGTGGGAGGCCCTGAAGCGGTCAGGGGAGGCCCTCCCCTGCGCTCCTCTCCCACACACTAGCCCCTCCCTGCTTGAAAGTTCAGCCTAGGCCTCCCCGGGTCCCTAGAGGTTTGCGGTTCTGTTGTTTCCTACTGGCAGGGGCTTCATTCTGGGGACGAGGTGGCCAGGAGCGAACCTCTGAGCCTGAACATCCTCGCAGTGGGAGAGTCTGAGAAAGGAGGCAGCCTCCTCATCCCGAGGCCCCAGGCACTGGCCGCCAGAGAGGACGGTGACTTGCGGGCCAATGTCCGCACGCGCACATGGTGGATACATGTGTGCAGGTGCATGCGCGTGGGGGAGGGGGAGGGGGATGGTGGGGGTCACTCCGAGGCGGGGCCGGGCTGAGTCCCGGGACTGCAGAGCCTGGTCAGAGGCTCTAGGTTGGCAGAGCTCGGCCACGTGAGGCCCCGGGGCCCAGTCTGAACAAACCTGCTCTCCTTCAGGCCTGGGAGCAGGCACTGGGCGCGTAGCCATTGTGTGACCCACGCCCCTGGCCTGCATGGGCTGAGGGCCCGGAGGTCATGACTCAGGAACAGGCCAGGTCGCTGTCCCCCGCCGTCAGCCCCCACCCCTCATGCTCTGTCCGCACCGGTAGCCCTGGGGTCGCCCTTCCCGGCCGAGAGCCTCCCTGACGTCAGGGGCTGGAGGAGATGAGGTTGTGATGTGTGGCATGAAAGGCCCTCTGTTCCTGGGATGTGGGGGCCCTGCCCTGCGCCTCCGACCGCCTCCCGCAGGAAGCGGGCTGCGGCCAGGTGAGTCCAGCTCCCGTGGCCAACAAAGGGCGTCATGTGACCGGCACCGCCGCCGTGCCCTCAGCAGGGCTGACCGCCCCGGCCGTGGTCCGCCAATCAGTGTGTCTGTTCCTTCTGCAGACACATCCATCTGCCTGCCAGCCCATAAGGGGCCCCGCATGTGTGTGTGGTGGCGTGTGTGCCTGTGAACGTGCATTCACTCGCACGTGTGTGCGCATCTGTGTGTGTGCCCGTGGGCACGGCGTGCTGTTCACACGTGGAGCCTGTGCGGGTGCAGGTGGGTGTTTCGTGTGTGCATCCGTGTGACCTCTGCTTTCCCATCTGTGTGCGTGCATGTGTGCGGACGTGCGTGGCCAGGCTCCGTGGCGGCACGACCGGGGCTGGGTCCCGGACCTCCCTGGTGATGGACGTCTCTGAGCCGGGCGCCGGGCACTGACAGCATGTCCCTGGGCACAGCCCAGGGGACAGAGGGGAGCACAGATTCAGACGTTTTTCAGCCGCACGGGAGCTTCCCACCCCGTCCATCCTGGCTGATCCTGAGAAACCCTTCCTCCTTTCTCTAGCTTTTCCCGACCGTCTCTGGGCCGAGCACGTAGGATTCCCGGGGATCGGCAGGTTGGAGAAGCGGTTTCAACCCTGTAGCTTCTTCATGGGTTTAAGGCTTGTATTTGCTGGTGCTCGATGAGGTTTGGGGGCCATCTTTTACTGTCACCAAAAGATGCCCTGGGGACGGCAGGACCTCCGTGGGGACTTCTGCAGGAGTGATGAGCAGACGCGGGAGAGAGGCCCGAGGGGGCCATGCTGGTAAATGCAGCCGGCCCGACACCTGCGGGCCCTAGGAGGGCTCCCCAGAGGTGGTGGCTGGAGTGGGCCTGCTGTCGTCTTTCATCTTGGAGGCGTTCCTGGGGCAGCCGGGCGGCCCTGCTCTGAAACCCACCATGAGCACAGAGCCAGCAGAGATGAGACCACCTTGTCTGCTCCAGGAAGGGGCCGTGTCTGCTCCTTGAAACTGTCCCCCACGCCCTTGGTCACTGCTTACCGAGTGGCCCACAGCAGAGCTGGACTTGGGCAGCGAGCAATAGCCTGGGAGGCCAGGGAGAAGGCAGCGGCCCAGCCCGGCCACCCCGGCTGACCGCCGGCGCCGCCCGCCGGGCCTTTGCGCCCGATGTCGCCCGGTGCTGGGAGTCATGCCCCGGGTCCTGCCGTGGCGCTGGGCCCATGCTCACGGCTCTCTCCTCTCTCCGCAGCACGGATTATCAGAACAAAGCAGTGGTGTGACATGTCTCCCTGTCTGGAGGGAGAAGGCTGTGACTTGTTAATCAACCGGTCAGGCTGGACGTGCACGCAGCCCGGCGGGCGGATAAAGACCACCACGGTACGTACGTGGCCCCCAGCTTTCTTGTGGGTGCCCTGGGGCGGGGGAGTGGGCTTCGGGCACCAGAGCACACGGGTGGGTGGGCCCCAGGCTGGCGGTGACAGGGACAGGCGGAAGCTGGTCACTAGCTGGCCCCTGCGCGCAGGCTGCCAGCCGCCTCCTGCTGTGGGACCCCTCTGCCCGGGGCCAGATCGGTCTGTCCCTGGGCTGCTCTGCTCCATCACACCGTCACCGCGTGCGCCTCGGCCCAGTGGCCGGACAGAGGCCCCTCTGGGCTGGCCAGCCCACACCCAAGATTGCTAGTGCCATTGTCTTGTTTCTGGGTGATGTGCCCTGGCTCCAGGCTGGAAGGACGCTTAGAACCCACAGAGGGGCCTTTCAAGAGAAATGATTTGGGGGGGGGCTGTGGGCCTCCTCCAGGCCACCCCCTCCTGCCCCAGGCGTGGTGGCTGTTTGGAGCTAAATCTCCAAAAGCCCCCGAGGGCACTCAGTCCCTCTCAGACCCCCCTGAGGGGCACGGGCCCGCCCTGGGATCCCCAGGCTGGCCCCCCGCAGGCTGGGAGGCAGAGGACAGCAACGCAGTTCTGGGGCCGTCTTCTCTGAGATTCTTTTTCAGAGGAAAAGTCCTCACACACAGGCTGCAGTGGTGCAGGTGGGCCTGCGCCATCCTGCCGGGGCCAGGGGGACAGCAGTGGGGCTGCACGGGCCAGGCGGGCACGGAGCGGGCTCCATGGCCAGCGGTCACCCATGTCCGGGCTCTTCCTCCTGAGGCGTACAGAGGACGCTAAGGGCTGGGGCGGGCTGCGATCTCCTGGCCAAGAGTCCCGCCTTGATGCGGGGGATGTGAGGCCGGGAGGCCTGGGGCTTGGTGGCAGCGTCCGGAAAGCCCCGACTGGGATCCCGTCTCCCCCAGGAATTGCACAGAGAGGTGGCGGCTGTGGTCCTCAGGAATTTTCTGAGGAAAAGCCACCCCCTTCCTGCCCCTGCGTCCTCCGTCTGAGAACTTGGATGGGCCGTGTCAGGGAGGTCCTCACAAGGCCTGTGGGGTTCGCTGCCCCGAGCAAAGCCCTGGATGCTCAGGTCCCACCCGGCAGGCAGGGCGGGTCTGAGCGCAAGTCAGGCCTCAGGGGCACATCCTGAGGTTGGGGCTGGAAAGCCGGGTGTGGCCGTGGGCCTCCACCGGGTCCCTCGGGGCCTCGTGTTCGAGTGAATCGGGTCTGGGGCTCCCCTCTGTGAGCTGTTCCCACAAGGCAGAGACTTGGGGACAGGCAGGGCCTCGGACCACTGGGGCTTCTGTCCCAGGTCTGCGGGGCCTGGGTCAGCGTCGGGGGCCGGGCCGGCCCTGGGCAGGAGACACTGTGCCGGGGTCTTTTGAATGAACGTCGGGAGGAGATGAGGCTGGAGGGGAGGCTCCAGACCACTGCCCACCGCAGCAGCAAGGGTGTGGCTGCGGGCTCAGGCCCGCACTCGGGCCCGCGTGGGGCCGGGCAGGCCCGCTGGAGGAGGCCGCGGAGGTGCCCCGTGCCCTCACAGAGATGGGGCTTCTCCCCTCAGCAGGGTCCCTGCGACCGCCCCCCGCCCCACCCCACCCCCTCCCCGCCAGCGGGGGTTCTGGGAGCCGGCTGCATCTAAAGGGCGCCCTGTGGCGTCCTTGTCGCCCCTCCCCGCGGGCACGGCCTCAGGTCCTTAACTCCCGCTAAGAACTTTGCTGAGAAAGTGCAGACGCCCGTTCCCTCTGACCGCACAGCCCTCGCACTCAGAAGCCTCACCTCGGCTTTTCAGCCGTGAAAACTGCAGCTGTGAGAGGCTGAGATGCTGGCGGCAGCTGGCCAGTGGGTCGTGGGGGCGGGGCTGGAGCCTGCCGGGTCCGCCCGACTCCAGAGCGGCCCTGGCTCTGCCTGAGCCCCACGATCAGTCTCTGATCGGCCCCCCCCGGGAGGGCAGCGCTCACACGGGAGGCATGTACCTCCTTGCAGGGGGCGGACACGGGCGGTGATGCTCCGCGACCTCCTTCCTGTGTGGTGGCCCCGTGTCACCTCCCCACCCAGGACAGGGACCCAGGGCGCGTGGGCTGGCAGAACCAGTGACAACACTGTGGGTCCAGTGGGCTCTGTCGTTTTCCCGACTGTCTGCGGAGGGGTCTCTGGCTCTGATGGAACCCCAGGCCCACGGTGACTGTTTTCAAAGCTTTCTTAAAAGGTTAGTTGAGCTCTTGACCCAAACACTTACAACTGGAGCACGCGGCCCCACGCCCACGGTTGCACCTAGCTCCCCTCGCAGACGGCAGACTAGCGCGTGGGGCTTCACATTGTACCATAAATTGGTTTTCCGTGAGGCGGGCTTTAAGAGCCCTCATGACTGGTGGGCCGCAGACCACTAACTCCATCCCAGCTGCCAGGTTCTCAGCCCGGTGCCCAGCAGCCAGGGCCACATCCCGAAGGGGCAGCCAGCCCACCCCCACCTCATCATGCCTGGCCGCTCCTCTGAGTGGTCCATGGCTGCTCCCTTCTCTGTGTCACCCGAACCGTGAGCTGCCCGAGGGCAGGCACCGCCCCGTGGCCCTGCCACCCCGGTTCCCTCACTCAGGGCTTCCAGAGATACGTGTGCTACATCGATTAATTGATCAGCTGAACCCCCGGGCATCTGCGGATGCTTGCAGTCCCTAGACCACTGCTCTTCCCAGTGCAGGCCATCACCCCGTCAGCGGGGCTGGAAGTAATTTAGTGCATCACGCTTCGCATCTGAAAGAAGGAGGAAGAAATGGAATCAAAATGTCAGAGCACGCCTCGGGTCTCGAGGGTGACGGCCATTCCACGATGCACACACGTCACAACGTGGGGTGACGCAGTGACCGGTGCAGGCCGCCGCGAAAAGCTGGAGACCCAGAGTCCTGCGGGGACGGGGAAACCTGGCACCTGTGGTTCCCGCGATCCCTGGTCCAGGCACTGCGTTCCTGCCCGGTCTGTGCACTGTGATGTTGGTCTGCCCTGGGCAAGGTGACCGGGTGGACATCCGAGGCTCTCCCCAAGGTCACGAGCAGTGTCCCCTCCTTGACACCCATGCAGCTCCCGCTCCCCGAGCCAGGCTGCAGGGTGGCCTCCCCCTCAGCTCCGTGGCTCGCACTGTCCGCTGAGGCCCGGCTGACAGGGCAGGGTAACGGAGAAGGAAAATTCCAGGGTCCCATGTGGGAATGTGGGTCCCACTTCTCTGTTCCCGCTTCTGCCACCTAGAAACCCTGATGGGGCGGGACGTGAAGGAGGGGTGGGGCACGATTCCCCTGGCACAAGCTGAAGGGGGCAGAGGCAGCAGCAGAGCCGAAGGGGGACGGGTGGACTCAGGCCAGCTGAGCCAGACCCCGGGGGGTGGGGGGGGGGCTGGTTCGGTCTTCAGCCCCCAGGATGCAGGAGTCGGGGCTCAGGACCCCCTGTGTGTGGAGTGGAGGAGGCGCTGGAACAGCAGGGCCTGTGGAAAAGACATGGGGCTCCCAGGTGCCCCCTTCCTGGCCCCTGGGTGGGGCACCCTGTGCATCCTGCAGGGCCTGGGCCCACCAGGGGCTCTCCCTGGGGAGGAATCACACCTGAGCAACTCTGGACCCCACAACGCCAGCGTCACAGGTGGAGGGAACTTCCCGCAAACCCCGAGCCCTGAGAGCCGAGGGCACAGTCAGGACACGGGACTTCTCTCCCGAGAAGCTTAGGGTCTGAGCATCTTGCGTAATAAGTGGCCACGCTCCGGGTGACTTAGAGCAACAAAAATCATTCTTTCACAGGGTGCAGGCCAGAAGTCTGAGATCCAGGGGTCGTTGGGGCCGCACACCCTCCGACGTCTCGGGGAGGGTCCTTCCTGCCTCTCCCGGCCTCTGGTGTTTGCCTGCACCCTGGGCGGTCCTGGGCGGTCCTGGGCTGTGGTTCTTGCCTGTGCATCCAACTTCCGCTCTTCCCCGCCAAGCCCAGTGCAGAAAACTGGGGGGGGGGGTGCCGAGAGCTGGGCTCCGAGGGCCTTCTGTGAAGCCTGCCACCCACCCGTTGGTGCTCCAGCGTCCCAATCCTCTGCATGGTGGGGTCACAGGATCCCTGAGGAGCGAGATGGCAGACACAGACCTCGGGAGAAGGGATCAGGGACCCAGAGGAGACGGAGCACTGGAGAGGACAGTGAAGCCGACAGGCTCACCGGCCACTGTGGCTTTAACCCCCGGGTCGGGTGCTGTTTGTTACGAGGTGGTAGCTTCCTGGAGCGAGGAGTTATTTAAAGAGCAGTGAGAAGACGGAAGTGCTTCTGGAGATGCCACACACGCACACGTGGTGTGTGAGTGTCTGTGTGCGCGCATGTGCGGCAGAGTTTGCTGAAACCCCAGGTAGTGTTTGGGACGTCAACCAGAGGACATCTCAGAAAAGCAGGAGTAGAACTTAAAAAAACAAGTAGGAAAGGGGGAGAAAGCAGATGGCAAGAGCAATCCGGGAGGCCTAGAGAGCATAAGGCCAAAAATAGAGAGAAGCCAAGACGGACCATCAAAGCGGAATTTTCTAAACACTTCGTGGCGCCCAAAGCCCCGCCGCCTGTGCGCGGGGACGCACCCCGGGCCGGAGACGGAAGAATAAGGGCCCGTCCTAAGGTGTGTCAGCGTGAAGTTTCAGGCCACGGGAGATGAAAAACACGTTCTGAAAACTCAGAGGGAAAAAATAGGCCACATTCAAAGACACGGACATCAGAGGGTATCTGGCTCCCCAGCGGCGGCGTTCAGGCCGGAGAGCGGCAGCGCGGCCCTTGCGGGGTCCTGGGAGTGCTGGAGCTCCACGCGCGCAGCCCCGCCCCTGGCAGGGGGGAGACCGCCCGCCTGGAATCCGTGACGGGGACGGCCCTCCGGGGTGGGGGGGCAGGCCCGCAGGCGGCCCCACCCTCAGGAGGACGCGGGTGAAGCGTCCGGGGTTGAGGGTGGAGGGGCCAGGACGCTGTGTGCAGCCAGCACGGCCCGCTGCCTCAGGACGGGCTCCGGGAGGGCTCCCCCAGGGAGGGGGTGAGGGGCTCCCTGACGGATGCTCCCAGAAAGCTGTGGCTGAGCCCCAAATGCGTCAGGCGCCAGGGAGTGGAATAACCTGAAGCTTCCCTAGGAAAGTCACCGCAGGGGACAGTACACGGGGAATGTCCGGGAGCCTCGGGTCTGGTCCAGCGTCTCCTCCACTCACATCCATCCACCCGGATGTCTGCCCCGTTGCCTGCTGGGCTGCCCCAGGGAGGTCTGGTCACTCGCATGGTGGACACAAGCACTTCCCCCCAGAACCTCCCGTGGGTCACGGGCACCACTTCCCAAGGGGGTGACCACTGAGCCGGCGTAGCCAGGAGACGTCAGGAAGGAGGGTCCACGGGGCACCTGCAGCTCGGGCCAGGGCGTCACCTGGAGGGAGTGAAGTGGGTGCTGAAGGGGACACCCTCCATCCAGGGGCTGAGGTGCGTGGACGCCACCCCAAGCTAACCATCCGCCACCTGCCCTCCAAGGAGCCCAGGAGGGACCTGTGTCCTCTGTGCACACCACGTCCTCCCAAAGGCGAGAGGCTTTTGTGCAGGAGGGTCTGGGATTAAGGTGTCGAGAGACAGAGCGGACGGTGGGTGCTCACCCAGGCGTGACTCAGAACCTGCACAAACCGTAAACAGCACCCATCATCGCGCCGATCCCCGTCGGCAATCCGTTTTTGTTCTTTGAATCACGGCTATTCATCACCGCGATGATAGCTGGACATTTTAATAGATTCTGTATGTAAACACGGCGTCGATGGCTGGCCCAGCCCCACTCGCCCCCTGAGCACCGACGTTCTTCATCTTCTCGGAGAAACGAGACCAGAAGCAAAACGCTTGGGTCTGACCACGCCCACAACATTTCCGTCGGACATTCGGCCAGTTTCGCAGTAGGAGGCACCCCTCGCTGGTGGCTGTTCACGGTAACAGTGCTTCATTAGCCTCAGGGTTCCTTCAAGTAGCTGTTCTTTGAATCTTTCTTTTTTAAATGATTTACATAAATGGCGAGGGTTGAAATCGGAGGAAATGTGTCCAGTGGAGAAAGACGGTGGGGTCAGGGTGGTGCTGATGCCACAGGGATGCCAGGCAGCCTGCTGAGAGGACAGGGTCACGGCCAGGGTCTGGTCAGCTGAGTTCTGACCTGCTGGTCCATACCTTGGGGTGGCCGTCCTGTTGACCCTACACGGGCAGCCGGGCCCCAAGATCAGTACCTCAGTTTTGCCCCCACCACCTCCCTGCTCTGCATCCTCTTTGGCTCCATCTTGGATGCTGGGATGCAGGAATGAAGCTCTCACGGTCCCCAGATCTCAGGAGGCAGCGGGTACCCCTGGAGGATCCCCAGAGGGC
Source organism: Camelus bactrianus (assembly GCF_048773025.1). Taxonomy (NCBI): domain Eukaryota; kingdom Metazoa; phylum Chordata; class Mammalia; order Artiodactyla; family Camelidae; genus Camelus; species Camelus bactrianus. The sequence goes on from NC_133550.1 coordinate 69,134,158, forward strand.
CTGGTTTGGGAGCTGAGAGGGTGGCTGTTGCTTAGAACATGAGGTCGTGGTTGCTGAATAACTGGAGGAGGACAGGAGGGCCCTGGCCAGGTACCCACATCCTGCAGCTCAGCCTGATGGAGGGAGCCCAGGATTTGAGAATCCCACGTGGTTCCAAGTCTCAGCAATGCTAAGGGAGGCTGGGGCCCACCGTAGACACAACGTGTGTCCTGAATGGAGGAACCTGCAGAGCTACTGCACTGAACAGGAACCTCCTCATTCCAGAACCCGCTACCCCGACCCTGCCCATCTCAGCCATCCATGCCAGCCACGGGCTGTCCAGGCCTGCCACCTCCCCTGGCCCTGCGCCCGGCTCAGAGTGCCCCTGAGGCTCCGGGAGCGGAAGGGGCCCCTCGGAATTGGGGCTGTGCGTCCCCGGCAGCCCTGCAAGCATGCATGTTCCCGCCTCGTCAGCAGTGTGTCCTCAATAGGGGCTGACAAATTTCCAAGCCCCCCGTTCCCAGGAGGGCCTCTTGAATGAAAACTATTTGTTGATTCCAGGTTTCAGGAACTAATTGGACAGAAATACTGGCAAAGTCAAATACAGGTTGACTACGTCCTTGTAATCTCACGCACGTCATTGCTTAGTGATTTTTTTTTTTCGTAAAGGACAACACTAAATCTGATCCTTCTTAACGGTGCTGTGAGAATCAGGTCCTATATTTGAGGTGGAGTTAAGTCAGCACGTGCACGGCGGGAATCCTCCAGGCCATGACGTCCTTCCCACCCCAGCGTGGTTCTGGTTCTGTTTCAGAACAACCATGGGTCTGTGGCATCTGCTCCACCTGCACCCAAGCTGCCCTCTCGCCCCCCGAGGTGACCCTGACCCGCCGCCCCCAGCCCTGCCCCGCCGCCCACACAGCAGCCCTGAGGGGGAGGAGCCTCACCGCCACCCCCTCCCCATGGCTTCCGGGCGCCGCAGTGGGCGTGAAATACGGCATTTGGCAGAGACGTTAGTTAAAGATCAGTCTTGAAAAATGAAATGGAAGGATTTGTGTCTCGATCCAAATTACTTGAAATGTCAACTCCCCATTAAGCTGAGACACACCGGGTGATGTAGGTGCTGGGACGGTGCCAACACCAGCATCGTCATCACTGCACCTCCGTCCCTGGGTCCCCTCCTCCCGCCTCCTCCCTGAACCAGAGCATAATCTCAGGCCCACCTGGCCTGGCATGGCCTCTCTGCACCTCCCTGTTCCAAGCTGGTCCAGAGCTGCCGTCCCGACGGGCCGTCCTCCCCTGGGACGGCTGTGATGCACATTTGGGTGGGTGACCTGGCGGGAGTCCCTTCCACTCTCTGAGCCTCAGTTCCCTCATCTGTGCAGGAGGTAACCGTGCCCCAGGCTGAGCTCACGGGTCTCCGGGGCTTCGAGAAGGGGACTGATGGACAGGAAACACTTCTAAACACCCAGGGAGTCTCTGCAGGTGAAGGATGGTCATTGTCCTCCTGCGGCGCCTTCCAGAATATTCTGGAGTGGTCAGGCTCCTGATGGCTGCGTCAGAATGGAGCCACGCCCCGATGCCTCCTGAAGCCCTCCCGCCCATCTGGTCGTCAGCGCGTGTGGCGGGAGCAGCAGGCACCGGGCACGTCTCTCCACTGCGCGTGCCTTAGGTGCGTCTGGCCTGGTGCAGTCACGGCCACCTGGCTTCAGGTTTTCGTAGGATTGGGCGCGTGATGGGCTGCAGTGGCGAGAAGACCAGCAGGCGAGGTGGCTGCCCGCCTGGGCGCCCCCCTTCACACTGTGCAGCCTGGGCCCCAGTGGCCTGGCCGGGAGGAGAGGCCGGGGTGGGGGTGCCCTGCCCTGGAAGGGGCAGGGGTAGCGGGAAGAGACGTGGGGCGGGAGAAAGTCGGAGGAGGGGGCATACCAATCGGCCATCCTCAAAACTCTGACCTCTCAGCGGGGTCAGCCCCCATGGCGAGCCGCCTTTGGGGTCCCATGAAGATCGAGGGTCTCTGCACATCACCCCGAACTTCCCGGCCAGCCTGGGGCAGGCAGGGCCTCACACCCCGCCGGGAGCTGAGAGGAAGGATGCAGACTTGCTCCCCCTGAGCCTGCCGGCCCGTTCCATCTACAAGGGAATAAAAAAGCATCGCAGCCAAAATAGAAACGCAGGCCCGTGAGCGAACGAGCCCCGTCTGTGGGAGGCAGCACTTCCTGAAGACTTAGAGGCGGGGTGAACTCTGGAAATAGTCCCCTGCAGGAGACACAGGCTCCAGGAGAGCGTCTGCTTATAGCATCGGAGACACAGAGGCTGTGACTGTGACCTGGGAGCACGGAGCCAGAGCAGAAGGCAGCCTGGGGTGAAATGCAACGTGCGGAGGTTTGCTGGGTGGACTAGAGGCTAAACACAGAGGGGCCCGCCGTCAGGGTGGATGGGGATGTGTACGGAAGCTGCAGATGATGGCAGTGCCCCTGCGGAGGTGGATGCGGTGATGTGGACACATCTCAAACCAAGAGATAACTCATCAGAGATGCAGGAGACGGAGCCAAAGAGAGAGAAGCCATAAGTACGAAGACAGAGGCTCCACATCCAACCTGAGGGAGTGGACACCGCCAGGGAAGCCACCAGGGCGAGGACAGAAGGAATGGCCAGGTGACAGTGGTAAGAGAGGTCTGCCAAGAAGCTTCCCTGAGCGGGGAGCCCCCATCTAGAGCAGAACCAGAGCGCCCAGGGCGGGGCTCCCTGCACCACCTGGGAATGGAGAGAAGGAAGGAAATCTGCGTAATCGCCCAGGCTGTACTGGGGAAGAACATAAGGGCAGGAGGACAGACGAGCCGCCTTGAACTCAGGAGACCTGAACAAGCGTGAGAGGGAGGACCGTCTCCAGGGATCTGTCGAGAAAGAGTTCCACTTGTGAACGCAGTCCTGTTTCTGGTTGTTGTGCTGGACAGAGGAAGTAAACAGGACAGCTTTCAATTTGCGAGGATGTGGAAAGTATACCACCCACGTACCTTTCCGGAAAAGTCAATGACGGAAGTCTGGAGCCAATCAAAGAAATAGCAATGAGTGGCTGGTGACTGGAAAGGTCATAGGCCACGGGTAAGAAGATCAGTGGTGACTGTTGATGCCAACTAACTACATGGAGCTTGGATAGGAATTATGCCTGTGGCCGTGGTGACACCATTGACAGAATTGGCAACAGTACATTTAACCTTCTCTGTACATTGTGGAGAACATTTTTGTGAAGTAATGAACTGGTTTGTAACCTCGGGTTAAATTGACAACGCCGGCGGGGACTGTGGGGAGCTGCAGGCAGAGAAGAGTCAGCATCTCTTCCTGCAAAGAGGGGACTTACATCATTATGGAAGTGGCTTAATCACTAAAAGTGCACTTAATTGACATAAAAGCCGCCACTAATAGAAACAAGACATGATTTCTTCTAAACTACAGTGGAAGAAAAAGCATGGAAAACTGTATAAAGAAATAAATCATGGAAGAAAGAGAACCAAAAATCAGTGTGGAACGTACTGTTCATGACAGAAATTCAGCACCAGTGGTGACAATAAATGTAAATGGGTTAGTTTCTTCTGCTAAAAGGCAAAGACTATCAAACCAGGTTTTTTAAATAGCCAAATACGCGTTGCCTTCTAAGGGCACTCGTACAAGCAAACAAAGAGTTTAAAAGCAAATAATGAACAAAGAGGTACCAGGCAAATGAAATGGAAAGGAAATCATAGGTAAAATGATGAAATTGGAGCAACCCGCGGGCGTGTGTTAGCACACCTTAGACGTGCATATGATTAGTGACACACGTCAATCCACTACAGTTCAGGTATCACAGAAACCTTCACGTCCTGATCAGCGTGAGTTTATAGGAAGCGAACTGACCATAAACACAATTTTTAGTTGGAATTCAAACAACTCTTAGATCCGTGTTAAGAGTGAGTAAACGCCACCGACAACAGTGCTAACCAGAGCCAGGGCAAAGAGGTTTTGAATAATAAAATCACCATGGCTGAGTCTGCAGCCGCATTCTCAACAGGCTTTTTCTGATTTCCTGCCATTTGTGAAACCTCCATGAAGGTGTCCGTGATCCAAGTTACTAATTAAACCTCAAGAAGAGGAAGGAGTTTGCCAACCTTCTTTTCCAATCACAACGCAGTATGTTTAAAACCATACCCAAAATAATAATCATAACGCTGGCAACCGGAACCTCCCTGTAATTCATTAGTTGAGGGATGGAGTGAAATCTGCAGCCACGCCCACAGGTCACACGCGGGCTGCGAGGTCAGCCTTCCTGGTTCCGTTCCTGGGCAGAGAAGCTGTAATCAGCTTACCTCAGGGACCTGACTTCGCCCCCGTGGCTCAGTTTCTGCATCTGTAAAATGGGCAGGATGCTCTTCCCCAACTCCCGGGGCTGCTGTAAGGACGGGAGGAGTTAGAACCTTGACACCGTTCCTCGGGGCCAGTGCTTACTGGACCATGACGTGTGTGTATTTGAGTTACTGTTAAGCCTCATTTCGAACGTGCTGAGGATAACACGGGGCACCAGCAGGTCTGGGGACGGATGGACTCATCTGTGTACCTGTGTCTTCAGTCACTTAATTTTTAACTCAGGAAGAATGAAAACAAAGAACCCAAGCTCTGGGAAAAGCCATCCTCAAAAAGAGAGGAGAAAACTGTAAAGATGAAAAAGAAAAGTTAATCACTGTTTCTTAAAGCATGGAATTGATTGTTGCATCTCTGGCAACACAAGAAAAATGTGTTTTTACCTCTGTCATGTGTAAATTTTTTTTTTTTTAAGTTAGGAAGTCAGCCTGGAGGGAGGAAGGGAGGTCAGCATGCACTGCGGCCTCACGTGACTCGAGTTTGTCCTGCACAGCCGGTCTGCCGAGCGCTCTGTGTGGAAACTGGATTGCGTGTATGATTTTCTGGGGGGAAATCACCAAGCATAACTAAAGGAGTGGGAACTGCTAAGATTCTCCAGTGAAAGTTCCAGACTGAGCGGTTTTAACTGGCGTACTCTTAATAATGCTCGGAGCGCAGGGATCTCCTCCCCTCAAACTGGAAAATGTGGAAATGACCACTTTCCTTGTAGGAACTAGTGAAATCTTGAAGCCGGAAAGGTCCCGAGAGTAAGAAAAGCACACAAGAAAGCCGCTTCGTTCAACAAAGACTTCTGAGTCTGGGACGTGGGCTGGGGCCGCGCCTGGCCCTCAGGGAGCAGGCATTGTTCTGGGGGTGTAGGTACCTCTCTGGGACCCCTGCCTCCTGGAACGTGCCTTCTCTGGTGGCGGTGATGACTGGGACACACGTCTTCCCGACCTGCGTGAAGTAGCCACCGGCTGACTTCTGCAGTCCTTTCAAAAAAGGCCAGCACACAATAGGTTTACGTAAGAGATGTAAATACATTTTAATATTTCAGAATCGGGCGGAATGGCAAACCACATCAGGAAAAAAGTAAAATATGTGTTCTAATTCAGAAGACGCTGAAAAAGGCACCAGGCAGACACTGGGTTTATTTCTCAGAAGACATCAGAGGAGTGACCGCCCAGACCTCCAGGCCAGCCTGCAGGAAAAGGCGGGCCTCCCTGCAGCCCGGCGTCCCCCCGAAACCAAAGCCACCTTGCACTGAGGCGGCCCTGCCCCACCTGTACCAGGGCCGAGGCCCGGGCCAGCTGTCATGAGGCTGGCCTGCAGTCACCTGGGGACTGGGGACTTCTTAGCGAAGCTCCGGCAGATGCACTCCCAGAAGTGTTTGATGGGAGAAACGCGGTCAGTGGTGCTTACAGACAAGGAACAAAACTCTGGAGAGTCACCTGAAATGCCTTGGAAACTAATTAGGAAGTTTATTAAATTGGACCCATTATGGACGTGGAAGGTTCTCCACTTGTATTCGGCCGTAAGCTTTCATAGACACAGATGAGCCGTGGTCCAGATCAGAGGTTGGCAAACTGCCACCTGCTGGCCAGGCCTGGCCCCCGGCCTACTTTTGTAAACAGCAGGTGCTGGGAAAACCGGCTTCATGTTTGGCAGACATGCAAGTTGGATCCCGAACCTCGCACCACATCCCAGGTTAAATCCCCAGGGATTACAGTTGTGACCTATGACACCTGAAATTCTGAGACGGCGGGGGCCCAGTCCAGGTGAACATTTGTGCTCGGGGAGGGAGGGCGCTGCACAGCGGTGCTCAGTAGTGACCGGTGATGGCAAGTGATGGTCGCGGACACTCAGTGATGCCATTCTGGCCACGCACACAGATCCACCTGTCCAGGCTGACAGCCACCGGGGCCCGCATTTTACAGATGAGGACACCGAGGCCTTCTGCAGGGCCCCCTCTCAGGGCGCAGCCCTGACTTACCTTGACATCCCAAACTTCGGAAAGTCAAGCTCCCCTCCCAGAGAACAGAGGCAGAGCACAAGGTGGGCATCGGGGGACCCACCCAGCAGGAGCTGGTTCCTAACCCCCGGGTGGGGGTAGCACGCAGACACGGGCGCACGGCCCAGAGCTGGAGAATTCCTAAAACCGAAAGCGGGGATGGCCTCGAGGATGCCGGTCAGCACGGGGACGGCCTCGAGGGTGCCGGTCAGCGCGGAGACTTGCCCGTCTTTCCCGAAAGCGCTCAGACGACGTCATGGAGAGAATCAGAAATGTGCGTTTTAGCCCCTTGGGAAAAGTCTGGCAGTGGCTCAAAATGTCAGACACAGAGCTGTGACCCTGCACTCCTCTTCCGACGCTGCTGCAAACAGACAGATGTGGAAGGACATTCGAGCCGGAAAGGGTTTGACTGACGGGCTGGCGGCTGGCAGGGTCACTGCGCCCTCCGCTGAGTCCAGTGCGGAGGTGACCTCCCCACCCCTTGAAAGCAGACACAGGAAATGGATCAGCGAGGGTGGACCCGAGCTTCCCAGGCACGCGTGGCCGCCCTCACCGCTGCGCGGGGCCAGGGGTCAGCGGGGGCCCCTCTGCTGCCACCTCCGAGGCTGCGTCCTCCACCTGCCCACCCTGCCGTCACCAGGCCGCCTTGCTGGCGTCGCCGTTGAGCTTGGGCCGACAGGGCAGCTGTGAGCCGCAGTCGGCCGGGGCCGTCGTCCTCTGATGCCAGCGGGGCTCTCGTTGCTGGCGCGGGACTGGATTAGGCAAGTGACGGGTGGGACTTCAAAGGCCGACTCGGCCTCCGGACAGAGAGGGCAGGGGTCTGAGGCTGGTGCGCACTTGTCAACCCTCCCTTAAGAAAAGCCGTGGGAAGCTGGTGGTCCCCAGGCAGTTGAGTGTGTGTGGCTGTCCAGGCAGCCTGCTGCAGAGCTGGGGTGACCTGGGTGATGCCTGGCCGTCCTGGGACACCGGCACAGCGTACCAGCAGCATCGAGGCAGTGGGGGCAGCATCCTGTCTCCCTGGAGGGCATGGGTGGGGCTGAGCTGGGCCAAGTACATTCCGTGAGGGGAACAGGGCCAGCCTCAGCCTGGGGGCCTCATCCTGCGGGGCACCTCCCGGCAGGAGCCGGGCGGCACCTGGACAGGATGCTGCAGGGGTCCCAGGCCTCCCTCAGGTGGAGTGGCGCTCTCAGCGGCTTCCCTAACCCAGGACCCAGTGAGACTGAGGCCAGGTGCCCACCACCTGCAGGGTGGGCGGAGCCAGGGGTCCCTGCACGAGGCCTGGGGCCGGGCCCTGGACCGGGGAGCGTTATTTTTTGGTGCTGGGTATGCACTTCTGGACTGGGAACCGTCTTACTGCTCAGCGGGTTGGAAGCCCAGTGTGGCGCGGCCGGCCTCTCTCCCTGGGTCTCCTGAGGGGAATCCAGGTGTGGGCCGGGCTGCACTCGCCTGGGGCTCCGGGAAGCATCCTGTCCCAGGCTCCCTCCCAGGCGGCAGAATTCGGGTCCTGGGTGCTGTAGGACTGAGGCCTGTTTCCTCGCGCCTGTCGCTGGGGGCCTGGCTGCCCCGGAGGTCGGCACGCTCCTCCAGGCGGCGCCCTGACCTGGGTGGCGGCAGGATCAGGGGCTGTGCGTCTGTCCCTGGTGTCCGCTGGTGGCTGTGGTTCCACTGACAGAGTCTCCCCCCGACACTCTTGTGTGGGCGCCACCTCTGTCCTGCCTTCACTTTTAGAAAATGGAGTAGGAACTAAGGCACTTGTGGGACCTGTGAAGGCAGGTCCTCCGGATCGTCCGCCTCTGCATCCGCCACCTCGTCCTGCTCGCCACAGTCCTGGGGCGTGCGGTTTACTTCCAGCAGCCTCCTGGCTGCCCTGTGCGGTGCGGGCCGCGTGCTGCTCCCCCGGATGGTTGGCCGACAGCCGCGTGCAGGGCCCTGGGCCACGGTGCCGGGTGCTTCCCTGAGAGAAGGGGGCCTGGGCTGCGGCGGGACTTCGTGAACAGACATCCTTGGCAAACCTCCACCCCCAGGGAACCCCATGACGGGTGCCATCACTTTCTCTGGGACTAAGGGACCAGTTTCCGTTTATTTACTCCGGGGCTCATAGACCCAGAGAAGCCAAGACAGAGCATTCTTGGGCCTTGATTCTCGGATGTGCAGGCGTCCTGCGGGAGAAGGTGAGGGGGTCCTGGTGAGCTTGTCGGGGGCAGCCGTGCTCTGCTCACACCCTCTCCTCCCGTGGAAGGGGGAGCCGTGCACCTGTGTGGTCCCAATTCAGACGCCCCTTTAGAGGATGTGGAGACGGAGGGTCTCAGCCACATTCTTCCCAAGACCCCAGACCTCACCGGTGACAGACCCCAGGCCGAGCTCTGTCGGGGAGGGGTGATGGTGAGGCAGGGAGGGCGCACTGGGGTGGCTGCAAGGAGGTGACTGTTGCCAGGGTCCTGCACCGCACGCTCTCTGAGCCCTGGGTCAGCACAGCCATGCAAAGGCCCCCCAGGGCCAGGCGAGGAGTTGTCCAGAATACACACACATGCGTGCACACACACATGCGCACACACCCCTGCACGTACACACACTCCCGTCAACGTTCCTTTTCAAATGCCTGTGAAGAACGCCGTCGGTTCTGTGGGACGCTTCTGTCACTGGGTGTTTAATCAGCCTCCCATACCTCTGCGGTCTTTGTCGGTCTTTTTTAAGCAGGGGTCTTCCTCGCAGAAAAGCTGGGGGTGAGGCCCTCGGAGCTGGTAGAGGCCCCGAGGAAGTACTGGGCGGTCACTCACCACAGGACCCCCCAGGGAGTGGGTCTGAATCACCGCGTTAACGGCTACTCGCTGATCACCCCTCAGAGTCGAGGGTGGATTTGCCATCAAGGGGACACCATGGTGTGGCCCCTGACCTAGCCCTGCTTGGAATTCACAGCTACCAACTTGCATAAAATAAACTCCAGTCTGGTTCTCTGTAAAAGCTAAGTAGAACAGCACACACCTTCCCCGAAGGGCCCTGGCACTCCCAGCGCGCCTCCTTCCCCAGCTCTCTGCCTCATGGCACAGAAGGGCTGCGTGGTCAGTGCTGGCCCACATTCGCTCAGTGCCCTGGTGACAGCAGTCTGTTGCCTGCTCCCCAGTTCCCTCCCGTCCAGGTGCCACGTCCTCTCAGGCAGCTGAGCGATGGGCATTGTGATGGCTAAGACAGATAAGATGCCTGGAGCAGCCCTGCTGCGTCCGAAGCTGATGTCTGATCTCCAGGCTCCCTGCTTGGGTTTGTAAAGCCTGAGAAGCGCATTAGGGCAGGCCTGGGGAGGGGGGCTGGGGGGTTCCAGCCGCCCCCCTCCAGGTCTGCCTTCAGCAGCCTGCTCTGGTGCCCTCTCCATCTCCTTCTGCTGGGGACCCCTTCTCAGCGCTCAGTCTCCCGCACACTCAGCCCTCCATCCCCTGCGGTTCAGCTACTCCGCCATCTGCAGCAGCCCCGCGCCCTGGCCAGCAGGTGCAGCGTCAGCATCTGTCCTCCCACCCGCAGGGTCCGCTCTGCAGGGGTGGTCCGAGCAGGGCCCGAACGTGCTGGCTCTTTCCAGTTCACTCGAGCTCCCCGCTCTGCCTGGGTGCCCACCGCACTCCTGCCCTTTGTTGGTCCTTGATCGGCGCAGCAAAGAGCTCATCCTGCAGCCTGGCTCCTCCGGTCCTGGAGCTGAGTGGCTGCAGTGCGTTAAAGCCAAGGAGGAGCCCTGCTCACAGAGGCCCCGGAGAGGAGGGCCTCCGGCCTGTGCTGAGCCTGGAGAGGCCGACGCGGCACCGGAGCCCTCGCCGGGGGTGCGGTGGGAGGACAGAAGTGGGGACCCTGAGGCCACCCTGGCTTCTCCCCGCTGGCTGTGTAGCCTCTGGGGGCTCCTGACTTGGGTCCTCGCTGTGTTTGGGGGAAGATGACGGACAGAGTTGCCCACCTGCTCTGCCTGGAGCGGGGCCGGCTGGCTGTTCCACCTGCTTCATAAGCACAAGAAGACGCGAGGCAGCTGAGAGCCTTCGGATCACTTACCTGAGGACCCGCTCTTCCACGAGCAGTGGCTGTAGCTGAAGGGCGTCCCCAGGGTCACAGGTGGAAGCCCTGACCCACAGCAGGACTGCATCTGGAGGCACGGAGGTGCCTGAGGTTAAATGAGGTCCCGGGGTGAGTCTGACCCCACAGGAGCGTGGTCCTGCTATGAAGCGGACGAGGCAGAGGACGGGCCACGTGTGGACACGTGAGACGGCGTCCACAAGGGTGGGCGGTACCCAGAGGACCAGCCCGGCCACACCTGGATCCCGGGTTCCAGCCTCTTCCTGACGTGACCTGGAGCTGTGTCTTGGTCTCGGTGTGGGTGTGGGAGCCCTGTTCCTTCACTGATGTGGCTCTGGGGCAGCGAAGCCCCGGGCGGGGATGGCTGATGGCCCTGGCATCCTGCAGGAGCCCCGCCTGCTGCTCTTAGCACCGGAGGTGCCTGTGCCTTCCCCCTCTGTGAATTCAGGCATGTCCGTCCATGGAAAGCTTAGCTTCTGGCCGCTCAGCCCGGGGCCCCAGGGAACGCATCCTTGACCTTGTCCAAGGGGGAGGCTCAGCTGGGCACATGAGGCCCCCAGGACCGGGGCCAATGCCTGGACACAGGTGCAGGCAGCTCTCGGATGGAGCCACATTCCTCCTGCTGCCCCCGACTGTGGGGTCCCCTGATGGACAGGCCGTCCCTGCACACCCGCATAGGACGCGAAGGCGGAGATGACTGGTCACAGCCCTGCCACCCAGTGAAGGGAGCCCCCCACCCCAGTGCGATAGACTGTAATGGAGAATCCCACAGATTACAGGAAGGGAGGCGGCCCCAGATCCAGCTGCACATGGACAGAGCGGAGGCAGAGAGGGGCCGGGCCAGGGCGGGAGGGCCCCAGGCCTGCTTCTGTTCTGCCTGGGGGTGGAGGTGCGGGCTGGGGGCGGGAGACCATCTCTGCTTCTGCCACACCGGGCGGGAGGCTCTCTGACCCCAGAAGAGGACAGTCGTGTGGGGCAGGGGGCCAGCTCTCCACCCTGATCTGGATGCTCTGCCAGGTTTTGCAGCAGAAACCAGCGCCCAGCCCGTGCTGTGTCACGGGGCACAGGCCATGTCACGCCCGGGCTCTGCGCCCCGCGTCCCCGCCCTTCTGGGCCTGGCCTGGGTAGGTGGAGACAGAGCGACAGCTGAGCCCCACCCGGCCCCCACCCCACCACCTGCCCCTGGGGCTTCTCTCAGGAGCCCCCATCACCCCGAGCGGGCCCCACGTCTGTCCTCACTTCCTCGGTGGGTGCCCGCCAACCTGGAGCCTCAGGCAGCCTTGGGGCTGGGGGCCGAGACACTGACGCTCCCCGGACCCCTTCAGCTTTGGTCCAGCGCTGCCATCAGCCTGCTGGGTGGTCCTGGGCCTAAAACACCTAAACACCAGTGAAGCGGCCCCCACTGATGGGTCCAGGGCACTGCCGCATACAGCTGGGGACGAGAGGGCAGGATGCAGGGAGGCCTCGGGGGGCCCGAGGGTCTCAAAGCTGCTCCCTGGAGCCCTGTGCCTGCCACCGGGTTCCAGGGCCACAGGCTTGGGGGAGAGGAGGCTGAGTGAGTCCTGACCAGTGGGCAGCTTCTCTTCCTGGCTCCTGGCCGGCATCGGGAGCTGCAGGGGTGAATGCGGCGCACTGGCCCTGGCAGGGCTGGGGGAGACGTGCAGACCAGGCGCCCCAGGGAGAAGCGTCGTCTGTCCCAGGTGGAGACCAGTTCCAGCCGGTGTCCAGACTGCCCCTGAGCTGGTCACTGGGTGAAGACAAGGGCCCTCTCCCGGCCCCCGCCAGCTGATTCCAGGACAGGATGAGTGGTCAGGGCAGGTCACAGGTGGTGCCCCGGGTGGAGCTGTCTGCAGAGGGGTGGGGTGGGGGGCTCCAGGTGAGCAAGGACAGCGGGCGCACAGCCTGGCGCTGCCGAGGAATTGAGAGCACCCAAGAGGCCGCGGTGCGGCCAGCATGGCAGGGACGGGGACCTGCGACATGGGCGGGGTTGGATGGGAGTCTGCTGGGAGCCCCAGGGAGGAGGCACGGCTCAGGTAGGATGGGGTGGATCCGGGGCCCAACAGGAGCCTCTGTAAGGAGAGGTGGGGGGGGGGGTCAGAAGTTGAGCTGGGATTTCTGGGGCCACCCAGCCTCTAAGAACAGGCCCCCAGCCCATCTGGAGAGGCCCCTCCTGGGCCCCTCACACCCGCTTGGTCCAGTCTCCTCCGTCCCCACCCCTAGAGCTGAGCCCTGCAGGGAGACAGGGCAGGAAAAGGCAGCCCCAAGCCCTACCGAGCCGGGTCCTGCAAGGCAGTGGCCACCAGGAGACTGTCTATGGGATGCCAGGCCCTGGGCTCCCTGCCTGGGACTGGGGCCACCCTAGAGGACAAGGGAACCAGTGCCCAGTGGAGACATAGGGTGGGAGGTTTCTAGAGCCAGGGCCCCACCACTGTGGCTGCAGCACTCCGTGGAAGCTGTAGGCTGTTCTGTCTCCATCATTTTAACGGTGATATTCCCGCCGCCCCAGAGCTGAGACTGGGAACTGACAGGTCGCTGCACGGCCGTGAGCTGCGTGTCCTGTCGCGTTTCCTGGGACTCTGGGACAGTGAGGGCCTCGTCAGCCAGCACGTGCACACCACCCCAGCCCTGCAGCCTCCCAGGGGCCCTGTGGGCATGAGGCACACACGTTCCCATCACTCTGTCGGTACAGCTATGCCGCACCCGCTGTGTGCAAGGCCTGGTTGGGGAAACAGGCGGATGTAACGCACGGGGCGGAGGACACACAGCCCAGACTGGCAGCCAACAGTGCTCCGCCGTGCTCTCCGCCATGGCCAAGGGCCGGTGGGGCGCCCAGGGCATGGAGGAAGGAGGAGTCCCTGGGGCTTCTCTCTGTGGCAAGTGTAGATTTTTCCTCCAGCCTTCAGGTCAGAAATCAAGTTTTATGTCCCCACGAAGGTCAGCTGGCATCTCTTAAGCACACTGTCCGGGCGAGGCCAGCCTCCCAGACATTTGCTGGGTTCTGCCATCCCCTACCGGGGCCCTCCAGGTCCACAGAGGCTGACAGCCCTCCTCTCTTTGCTCCACAGGTCTCCTGACAAACGCAGCCCCAGAGGGGCCCCGGGAGTGGCCTTGGCTCCCTGGCAAGTCCACACCTTGGCCACGGTTCCCGTCCGTCGAGGACGACACCATTCTCCGTCATCCGCCCACCCTCCGTTTCTCTGTGGCCCGTCAAGGGCACCTGCTTCCTGGGCCTCCTGAGCTGAGTCTGTCCATCCGGCTGCCCAGAGGAGTGAGGCCTGGGACACTGGGACACACAGCGGGGCTGCACCGGGCATCCGTCCGTGGGAGCCTGGCCTGGCCCGCCCTCCCTACCGAGGAAGAGGAGGAGGAGGAGGCTGCAGTCCAGCTGGCCCGAAGGAGGACAGCACCGGCCCGGGGGAGGACGGACTCTCGGGCGCAGAAGTGGCCTCTCCTGGTGCCCCAGACTGTCCGAATCGCTTTTATTTTCTTACCCTTTCAGTATATTCAATAGACCAAAGATCAAAATCTATTTTAACGCGGACTCGCCCTCACCATCAGAGTCCCTGGGTTTGACTGGGCGGCACAGGGCAGAGACATGCTGGTGGCCCCGGCGGGGCGGAGGGGGCGGCCCCGCCAGAGGCCTCCGCCCCAAGGACACTGTGGTGCCACCTGAGGGGCCGGGTCGGCCGGAGGACCCCGCGGCTGCTCTGCGGGACACGGCGGGCGATGTCCCCACGCAGCAGACCCGGCGGGCGCGCCTCCCCGGGAACCCAGGCCGCGTGCTCACCCCGCTCCTCTGTACTTAGATGGACTTGATCGTACTAAACTCACTTTCTGTTTTAACCAGTTAAACACGCCTCTCTGCAGCTCCATCTGGTAGTGGGATAATCCAGAATTCGCCAAGAGCATGTTGGGTCTCCCATGACGGCTGTCTCATCAGATCACCATTTAGCTCCAGAAAGCAAATTAAAGAAAACTAAAGTAACCCTTGTTTGAAAGAGATCATTAAATGTATTTTGCAAAGCCTAAAGTTATATATTTAACAGTTTTTATATGTCGTATATTTGTAGAAAGCCCTATTTAACAGTTACTGTGGCAGCCCGGGCGGTCCCGAAGGCTCTGGTGCGGGCGGCGGGGCCCGGAGCCCCGGACACTGGGCTCCCGGGCGCCGGGGAGGGCGGGGCTGGGCGGCTAGCTGCGGCCACATCCACAGTGGCGCCGCACGCCGGCCTGGGCCGGTGGAAGGGCCTGCTGCTTCTCGCTTGGTCTGGGCCGGGCGATGCCCTACTTGGTGAGCAGGCCTTTGGTCACGGCTCCTCTGACGGATCTGTCTCCCTTTTTCTTGTTCCTCCCACACTCACAGGTCTTGAGGGCGGCCAGTCCCTTCTTCCCAGTCAGATGCCCGCTCCTTCCCAGTCTTCACGTCCGAGGGGGAGACGCGGGGGCTGGGCCGGGCCCCCGGCCTCCCCACAGCCTCCTGCGAGGCGGTGTCCCCGAGCCCCCTGAATGAGGGGCCCCCAGGCCAGGTCCCCTTGCTTCCCTGAGCTTTAGCTGAGGCGTACTACCTAAGGGTCCGATTAACCGGAGCGTCATGCTAGCTCTATGCTACTAAAAACCAGTTTAAAACCAGACTATATAGAAGCTGTCCCCACACCCACAGACTAAAGACAGGAGAGAAAGCCCAGTTATTTAAGACCCGTTCCGACGTCCATGAGTGTTCGCCTTGCCGCCGCCGCCGCCGGGTTAGAGGTGTCTGCATCCTGGAGGGAAGGGGATGGCCAAGGTTCTGTTTGTCATCACAGAGGAGGCTGCCTGCGAGGACGCGGTCTCGGCCCCAGGCTCCGCGAGCAGGACGGCCCGGGAGCGCCCCCGGCCCGGCACGCCTCTGCCCTGCCCTGCCCTGCCAGCATCCCCACCACCCCCTCCCCGCCTGTTTCTTCGGACAGCGAGTGCAGGCTCTCCCAGGGCAGAGACCGGGAGATTTCCTATGTCACGGCACTTTTTTCTTGTTTTACAGTATTCAGTTTTGTGTTGATTCAGCTAAATTATGGAAATAAAGAAAAAATCCTTTGATAAGCATGGCTTCTGTTCGCCGGCCGCGGTGTCCTGGGAGGGGCTGCGGCTGGCGTGGTGGGCGGGGACAGAGCCTCCTTCCGGGTGGTGGGCCCGCCAGACGACGCTTAATCGAGAGCCCTCTGGGTTTTCCTGGACCCCCGAGTATGCTCCCTGAGGCCCCACCCCCAGCGAGTGGACAGAGCCTGGCCTATAACCCCACGCCATCCCCTCTGAGGCTGTGCGCCCTCTCCAAGCCGGTGGGGAGGCAGACAGCCGCACCTCTTCACGTCTTCCCGGGGTCTGTGAGCCAAGCCCCGCACACTCCCCCAGACACGGGAGCAGAGCCCTACCCAGGGGCTCCCAAAGGAGACCCGAGTCTAAAGGACCCCCTTTCCAGGGAAATCTACCCCAGTCTCCAAAGAGCAGTCCCTGCTGTGTTGAGAGCCCCCCGTCCGTGGCTGTGCGCGGTTGGGGGAGGCCACGCCTGCTGGGCTCCAGCGGCTCTTTACGAAACACTGATCAGCCCTGGGACCTGCGGCTGGGTGGTGGGTTGTGAGCCATCTGAAGTCTGTGCCTGATGTGAGGGGACCTCACTGGCCTTTGGAGCTGTTACAACGGGTGAGAGACCCCCGCCCTCTGGCACAGAGCGGGCTTGTCCTGGGATGGAAGGAAAGGAAAACAACGAAGGCCTAGCTGCTGCCACAGGGCCCCCAGGTGGGCCCTCCCGCTCTGGGTGGGGGCCCGGGTGCCCATGTCAGAAAGGGCTTTCCCCCAGGGCAGGGGGCACCTGGGGGAAGTGGCTTAGAGGCTTTGCAAACAGGCCAGGGCAGTGTGGCCGGGAAGGAGAGGGGGCCCCACGGCCCCCTCCTCTGTCCACACAGAACAGTGAGGAGCGGGGAGGAGCAGGGGTGTGAGTGTGCCGGAGGGAACACTGCCACCCGACAGCCACCTGCCCAGTCGCTATTCTAGAGTCTTCTGGGAGTAACAGAGGGAAAAACAAAATCGTGACACTAGAGAAAAGATAAAGAGCTTCAGGACAACCAGATCTCATAAAAATGGACAATCACCTTCAACCAGAGCCGGGGGTGCACCTGTCAGGGTGGGCTGGGTGATGCTGCAGTAACAAACAGCCCACCTCTGCAAAGCCGACCTTCCCATCCTCAGGGCTCTCCCCTTGAGCCCCCAGCCGGTGTGCCTGGCGGAGCCGTCTCCAGAGAGGCTCCCTCCCTCTCCGTGATCGGGGACCCTGGAGCACCAGTACCGCTGCAAAGGCTTCTGCGTGGAGGTGACGCCTGCCCCGCCCGCTCTGCTCCGGCCACGCCCGCACGTCTCAGTCTCGGGAGAGAAGTGACAGTGCCGCTTCTGTTGTTTGTTGATTTGAGCTGCTGGCCTGGGTGTCCTTACCCACCAAACGGCACAGGCATCGTTGCCGCCCACCTCCAGCCCTCAGTGCCCCAGAGCGTGGAGGCGTGAGTTCCCCTCCCCACACTGGGGGACGACACGCATGGTCTACACGGCGCCCACCTCCACGGTGAGCTGAGGCTGAGACAGGCATGGGCGCTGCCCCAGGAGGGAGAGGATCGGACAGTCCTCCTGGGCCGCCCGCTGGCCCCTCCTGCGGCCCCAGGCCAGCCTTGCTCTCTGGCAGACTGAGGCCCAGTGTCCTCAGGGCACAGCCCGGGCCTGGGGGAAGCCACCCGGCCTTGCGATGGGAGGGCGGGAATTTGGAGTCAGCCCGGTTTCAGCTGCTGGTGTAGGTGAGACGCACCTCCTCTCGGGGCCTCCCTGTTGGTGGACCAGAGAGGGCTGAGCTGAGCCCCCCAGGGTCCCTGAGCAACGCAGGAATCGCCTCAAAGTACAGGAGGGGCGTGGCCTTCGCCCCTAGTCGTGGCCGTTTAGGGGCAGCTGCACGTGAGAGCGCCACTGGCTCCCTGCTCTGTCTCTCGAACTTGTCCCACAGCCACATTTAACAGCGAGGCCCTGTGGTCACCTGTTGGCCAGCATCCTTGCTCCGCGTCTTAGGAGATGAGGATGTGAACCCAGGCTGCAGGAGAGGGGGAGCTGTGGGCACCTGCCTGTGGGGCCCGGGGAGCCGTTTCCACAGTCACTGTCATTACGGCCATCAGGCACATGCTCGCGATCAGTTCCTGGACCGGCCAGTCAGGTTGTGTGGACACCGCACATGTGTGTGCGTACCTGTGTTCAGGGTCACCATCGTGTGCTGAGCACTTTCCAAGTCAGGGGTCCGGGGAGGAGCCTCGAGGAGCCCCATGGTCACACTCAGAGGTGTTGGTCTGGAGAGCGGCTGAGACGGGCTCACCCGTGACGGCACCACCATCAAAACCTCGGCTGTCCAGGTGGACGCCGGCAGCCCTGCGTCCCCAAGGTATCCCAGGTAACATCACGCTGGCATCCGGAGGTGGTCACTTCACCGTCCTCATCCTGAGCTGACCGCCTCCCAGAGAGGCTGGCGCCATGGGAACCGTGCGTCTCCTGAAAGCCTTTGTGGGATGTGAGGACAGGGAGACTGCCGGAGACGCCAGGGCGCCGGCGTCAGGCAGGAGGCTGGGGCCGCACACGACCGTCCTGCCTGTCCGGCTGATCGCAGCCGCTGGGTCACCGTGCCCGCCGCAGAGCCGGAGACAGCGCCCGTGCGGCTGTGGAGAGGACCTGCTTCAGGGCCCGAGAAAGTTCCTGGGAAGCTGGTCCTGCTCCCTCAGGGCCCAGGGAGAGGCAAGTTGGGGTGCCGGAGGGGCCCCGTACTGCTCCAGCCGAGGCTGAGGGAGGGGAGCGCCCGCGGGAGGGGCTGGAGGAGGCAGATGGGAATGGGGTGTGCTCAGAGGCAGAGGGCGGTGGGTGCCCCGCTGGCTGGGACGGGCGTCCAGGCTGCTCAGCACAGGCCCAGGACCCCAGGACAGCCGGAGACAGCAACCCACACTCCCCACAGACACGTTGCCCCCACTTCCCCCCAGCACGCTTTACCCCTGACCCTGAACTTGCTGACCCTCCCACTCCCACCGAGATGAAGGCTCTGGGCACCCATTCTATGGGTGCTGCTCACACCCTGTGCCCTGCCCCCCAGGGCTGCTGCCACGTGGAAACGGGGGACTCAGCTGCCCCCAGACGCCCGGGCTCCGGCTGCGTGCAGGTGTTTGCAGGGGCCGCCTCGGTGGCGATGTCTCAGCACCGCTCCGGGCGGGGTTCGCACCCCGAGCCCCTGGTCTGTTTCCAGAGGTCCACGTGTCCTGCCCCTCAGCCCCTGCCCCCGGGCCTCAGATGCAGGGCCTGACCACCCTCCACAACAGCTCCCCAGCCGGGGCCGCGGCCTTGGGCGTCGCTCGGCCTCCCAAGCCCGGGGCAGCGGGCTCCGCGCTCCGACTGCCCGGGGACGCCTTGCCTCCTCCCTGTGCTGCCCGTCGAGCTCCCCGGCCGCACGTACCTTCTCCACTTAGTTGTTAGCGTCTTTCCAGGATACGCTGCGTCTTAAATATCTTTTATTTCTTCCTTCTGTGCCCGGGGTCATCGAATTACTTTAAAATAATAACCACATTTATTTTCTGCTTTTACGAATGTCACCTGATTTATTCCTTTCGCCAGAGCTGCGGGGAGGGGATCAGTCTCCTTTCTGGGTGGAGGGTGGGGGCGGGCGGCCCCTTCCTGCTGGGCGATGTCACCCTTGGCCCCCCGTGGCTCTCACTGGGAGATGACTTTATCCCAGAACAAAGGGAGCCTGGAAAGGGCCCCTCCAGGCCGGCTGCACCATCCAGCCCCATCCTGAAGGCGGGAGGTGAGCCTGGGGAAGGGAACAGTTGCCGTCAAGGAAAAAGTCACTGTGAGGCTCGTGAAGACGCGAGGAAGACTTTGTTGAGTCCTATTGCGGCGGGGAGGCGGGATTCCACTCCGAGCGCAGCAGCGTGGGGATTTACCGCCCAGGAGCAGAGTGGATGGGAGGCTGGCACCGAGACATCAGGGCCAGGGGATTCTTGCCGTGGGCACGTCAGCGAAGCTGGGGCTCCCTGGAGGCTGACTGCGCAGGACTCTGGCTAAGACGGCGCGTCAGGGACGCACACAGAACCCCGCGGCCGGGCCTGGCCGAGCACAAGGACTGGGGGCCTGATAAAAATCGTTCTCGGGGAGTGTGCTGGTCGTGAACTTTCTCTGAAGGTGCAAAGGTGGCTTTTCCTCACTAACCTCCACAAAGTGACCCTCTCGTTTGAGCCCAGACTCATTTCTGGGAACACAGAAGGGAGGAAAGCTCCCGCCCCCAGGGGGACGGCCTGGCTCGTGTCCGTGGTCGCCACCGTGGCCCCGACGTGTTCGGGCAGGGTGAGGGGGGCGTCCTCGGAAGCACCTTTGGGTGACGCTCGGTCTGATGCCCCCCAGATGTGGCAAGGCCAGTCCTCGGTCAGGGGCTGGCCGTAGCCCCTGAAGCAAAGCCCTTCCCTCCGGTCCAGGGAAGGCAGGTACACCCGCCCATGAGCGACAGGGCTGTGGTCCAGTGGGCCTGCTCAGGTCCGGGCCCTTGTGTTCCAAGGACAAGCCCAGATGCCCCTGCAGCTCGGGGGCCATGCTGTCAGGGGTTCTCAGGACCGTCCCCGAGGGGTGGATGAGGCCTCACCGAGCCGGGCAGGCGGAATGGCCTGGGCTCCCTCCTGAGAAGTGTGGGCGGGCTCTCCATGTGCCTGCTTGACCTCGTCCCCGAAAAGCCACCATGTGAGGCGTCAGCAAACACACAAGGACACATAGCCCGCTGAGAGACATTCTAACTGGGCTGAGAAGGATGAGGCCACGTCAAGGCTGAACACACGGGGCTGGGGACTCTTGCTGACGACAGACACCAGTGGGAGCCCTGCCCCTGCCTGCGCGGCCTCCCTTCAGCCACACCACTGGGGAGAGGAGGCCAGAGTGGCCTCGGGGCTGAGGTCTCAGGAGCATGAATGCAGCAGAGTCTCCCAGAGTCCACAGCAACCAGGAGATGCTGAGGTCCACTGTGTGCGTGGGGAGGATGCCAACGTCCCCCCAGGAAATGTCCCGTGTGGCCTGGGGGTCCCGGCTCCGCACCCTCCCAACGTGGGTGCCCTGGATCAAGAGATGCCTCTGCCCTTCCCGGGACCCCGAGCCCGGGAGGACGGGGTAAAAGCCCCACTGACTCGGACAGAGGGAGGGCCCACAGTGAGAGCTCGGAGGGCAGAGGCGGGTCCCGGCATGGGGGCACTGGACGCAGGGGCTCCACTGCCCAGGTTTTCAAGCGTTTTGCCTGCTTCCACCCGGCGTGCCCGTCAGGACCCGGGGACGCTGCAGATGTGCTAGTGAAATCGATCTGGCCAAGTCATCGATCTAACTCCTAAAACGTACCCCGAGTTCCCCCCATGGAGTTGCCCGCACGTGCGAGGCCAACGGTCAAAAGTCACCGGGAGAGAATGAACTTCCGACTTTCTGATAATTAGCCTGGCTTTTCTGCTTTGGATTCATAAACTTCTCCCTAATTATGGCTGAGAGACCCTCAGTCACCGGGGAGGGAGCCAAGGCAGGAGGCACCGTCCCTCTGGGGAGACAGCCTGCCTGACAGAGGGCGTGGGAGGGGCCCCGGAGGGGCGGCAGCCGGGCACCCAGTCATCACCTGCAGACGCCCCTCCATCAGGAGGAAAGAAACGGCGGTGGCGGCAGCGACAACACGAAGCCCCCGAAGGTCACTGGCCACCGGGGTGGCCCCTTCTGGGATTCTGTGCTCGGGCTGAGAAGGGAATTTCTACACTGCTAGGCCTGCCTTTGCTCCGGGTGCTTTGGCTTCTGTATTCCATGCTCAGGGTCAAGGTTAAGGTCAAGGCTTCGGGTCGGGACGCTCTGTGGTTTGCTCAGGCCCCAGGTGGCCTCCCTGTCTGCAGCCCGCAGGGTCCACGGGCGCCGGGGGAGCCGGGCAGGTGGGCTCTGCCCCCAGGAGACAAAGCGGACTGAGGATGGAATGAGGTTTTGAGGTGAAGCTCTCGGAGGAGGGGGCAGGGCCGCCCCTCCCGCTGCCGGGTCAGCGTGACCTGGGGTGGGGGGGCCCTCCCTGCTCCCGCTCCCGGTGGGCGTGGCCTCAGGGGCCCTTCTGGAGGGGGTGTCAGGATCCGGCTGCTCGCGGCTCCAGGGAAGTGCCTGCCTGGGGGCAGAGGTGACGAGCAAAGGTCCTGGAGCAGCGGCAGAACATTGTCCTCAGACACTGAGCTGGGTGTCCGTCAACAGAGACTCAGCTGCCAGATCGAGAAGGAAATGTTTGTTTTCCAAATTAGCTTTACAGCTGCTGTTTGATCTTGGGAGGGATGTCTGTGTCTGTGTGTCTGTCTGTGCGTGTCTGTGTGTCAGTGGGGGTGTCCAGGTGTCTGTGTGGGGCCCCAGCTCTCGTTCACAGGAGGAGGGGCCCTGGGGGAGCAGGGGGTCCTCGAGGGCTCCGTGTCATACAGGTGCTCCCAGCCTGGCACGGTGTGTGGCAGAGACAAGCCCGGCGTCCCTCCGCAGGGACGTCCCCTCCACTCAGCCCCTGGGGAGCCTCTGAGATGCCCACAGGCACGAGTCCCACAGAGCAGGAGGCTCAGGAGGGCCGCCCAGGGGCCTGGGTCACAGAGACAGCCTACAGCGGGATCGGCCCCAGAGAAGGGATGGCCGCATCCAGTATGGGTTCCAGAGAAACTGTTGTTTTTCAAAAAAGGAAAAGAAAATGTGAAGAAGGCAAAAGGTGCTATAAGGAACAGGCACACTTGGGAACCAAAGGCAGTGGCCATCGCTCCCCGAGGGGTCACCTCTGCTCCTGGCCGCTCTCCCGGGCGCCTGCAGCGGGTCTGTCCTTGACCCTCATGGCCCCTGCTGCACATCATGCACACACCCATTCATCAGCTCATTCAGCACACGCCCACCCTGCATGGGGTGAGCATGGGGGGAAGCAGCTCGGGGAACAGAGCAGGTGAGGTGCCGCCCTCGCAGGGTTCGCCTTCTGCTGCAGTGTGGTGGGAGGGCAGGGGAGCCTGCAGTTGGATGCGGGGTGGTCAGGGCAGCCCTCTCTGACCAGTGCTGTCTGGGAGGACAGGAGGAACCTGAGGGCACATCTGGGGAGAGGCATTCTTAGAGGAAGTGCAGTAGGTGCAAAGGCCCTGAGGCAGGACTGAGTGCTGTGACAGCAAGCCTTGTGGTCCCAATACCAACAACGCTTTTGAGGGCAAGTGTGTGCCACCACGTCCTTTGGGTCTGAAGTAGAAGGGACACTGTCTACCAACTTGATACGCCCAGTCTGCCCTGCATCTCCAGGGCCAGGAGGAAAGGTCCAATGAATGGGCAAAGCAATAGAGGACAGAGATGAGGCTGGAAATGCTTCCCTACATAGCAGCCCTTTTCATTTGCTCGTAACCCCCTGAGTGATCCTTCCTGGGAGATCAAAACGCCGTCTGGCCTCTGGCTCCCCAGGGCAGCCAGGCATCTCGGAAACGCACCCAAACCCCGCCTCCCCCGCGTTCCTGGGGGTGGGTTCCAGAGGCAAAAACGATGTATGTGTCTGGCACATGGTGGCCAGCCGGCTGCAGACGGCAGGCGAGGGTTTTCCTAGGGCTCAGGCCCCAGGGACTGCAGGGCCCAGATCCCCGGTCTGTGCACGTGGAGGCAGCAGAAGGGGTCTGGGGGTCAGGGTCCCGGCCCAGCCCAGCCCGGCCCAGCCGAGGAATCAGCGGGCTCCTCGGGTCCCCCCACCATTCCTTTGGATGTTGGTTTTCCAGGGTCCTTCCTTCCAGGGTAGGACCAGGGCTGCAGCTGCCTTGAGCTCACTCCTCTGAACACGTGGCCCCCCTTCCCGGACACAAAGCGACACAAGGGAGCAGCTCCCACCCGGGGCCCAGTCCCGGGGCTGAGCCAAACGCGGGCAGGCGGCCGCCCGGCGGCTCGGTTTCCCCCCTTCTCACCTGCCACTGGAACAGCAGTACGCACGCATGCGCGGAGCCGACGTGAGTCTGGGGCCCTTCCCCCCACCCCGCTGTGCTGTGTGCTCTCGCCTGGTTCCCAGTCTCGGCCTCTCCACCTGGGACTTCTCCCAGACACGGCGCCCCTGTGGTTAGGACCTGGTCATCTGAGCAGCTTGCAGGCCCGCGGAGTCCCCTGACTGATGGGCCCGTCTGACTCCCCCGCTGAGGCCTCCTGGGCACCGGCCACCGCGCAGGGATGGGGAGAAGCTGTCATTTCACCAGCAGAACATCGTGCCTCCCGGGCAGGGAATTTGCGTCCAGCCCTGCTGGCCTGGGGCGTGGCCCTGGGCTTGCTCGACCAGTGACACTGAGCGGAGTTCACACCGCCTCTGAACACGCGTCTTCACAGCCATCAAGCCAGGCTGTCGGCGCCGCGCCCTCTTTCCTTCTCCTGATGCCACCTGACAGGCGAGTCCCCCAGCAGGGTGCCAGCGCGAAGGGACGAGGCAGAGGGCAGAACCCCCGCTGACGGGCCGCCCTGCGGCCGCCGGGAGGGGGAGGCGATGACCGTCTCTGTTGGACCCTCCAACGCCTGGGGCCTCCGCCCGCCGCGGTGGGACTTGTCCTGGTCTGACTGAGACAAAGGCTGGAGCGGCCTTCTTTTAGGCCTCGGGGGGTTAGGTGTTTGGGGTCCTGCTTTGCCTTCCTTTCCACTCTAGCTTTTTGAGAACCTGGTCCGCACTGCACTCGGCTTCTTTTAGTCTCCCCGCACCGCCACCAACATCTTCACCCCCTCCCCCTGCGCAGACCTCAGGACCGGGCCCTGGGTGAGGTCCAGACCTACGTGACATCCCAGGCAGGACTCCCTGTGGCCTCTCCAGGGCACGGGCCCTGGATGGCTCCCTCAGCCCCGCAGGGCACCAGTGGGACGTGTGGGACCATCCACGGCCGCCATATGCTGGGCTGCAGATGCCCAGCACGATGTGGCAGAAACAAGAGGCCCCCTCAAAGCATCATCTCCTTGCTCTGTTCAACCATTTCCATCTCCAGAAGTTGAGTGCCAGCCTGCCCACGTGAGGACTTCAGAGAGAAGATGGCCCTCCCAGCCACCGAGAGATGGGCCCAAGCACGTCACTGACCGCATGGTGGCCTCTGACCGTCAAGGTGGCAGTAGACCCCCGAGTGCCCAGGACCCAGGACCACTGCCCGGTGTCAGCATGCAGAGCACAGGGACCCCGGGGGTCAACCCGTGTCCTGCAGATTCAGCATCACCGCAGGCTCAGAACACAAGATGGGCACGCAGAGGCCACAGACGACCAGGACAGTGCCACCCAGACAGCGCTGGAATGCCTGAAAGTTCTGGGGGAGACAAGTCAACCTTTCCAACTAGCAAAGATATACTTTTAAAATAAGGACAAAAATAAAAAAAATCTTGAAGCAAAATAAAACCTGAGACAATGCACTCTTTTAAGACTCTGACTCCAGGAAACAGGAAAGGATGAGGCAGGAAAGAAGGTGGTCCGAGGTGGACCCTGGGTGGCCCAGGAAGGAGCAAGGAGGCTCGGAGGCGGGAGGCCGGCACCAGGAGGAGGAGGAGTTTAGGCAGCTTTCCCAAGAAAGCAGTCACGCACCCGGAGTCCAACTTCGTCAGCACAAGTGCTTGAAGGCACCAAATAAAGGCAGGAGTAGATGGAGGAGGGTTTACTTCTGAAAGATGCTACTGGCCAGATAAGAGCTGCAGTTTTGTGGCTTTTGTGCCCACGGCTTCTCCCAGAAACCCCCGCTGAGGCGATGAAAACACGGGCTTGGAGGGCAAGGCAGCAGGCGGCAGGGCCCGAGCACCAGGGTGGCTGGATGTGAAAGGAGGACGTCTGTGAGCGGTGAGCACAGACGGGTCCAGACCCAAGCTCTGAGCGTCAGCTCTGCCCGAGTCCCCGGCTGGCCACTAAGTGACACAGGGCCCTGGGGCAGACATGAGGCAGACGCTGTGACGGTGAGGAGGAGAAGGCTGTGCCTTTGACCGAGGATGCCCCCAACCTGCACAGTCCGGGCTGCTGAGAAGGGAGGTGCTCAGTCTGAAGGAGGAGCACACAGTGGCCCAGGAAGTCAGAACCAGAGACCCAGGGGGTAGGCAAGCCCCCACATCTGAGTACACACTCTGCCCAAATGCAGGCGAGCCAGGTGTAGGATGCACACAGGAAGTCAGGGTCCCAAAGTAAGCAGAGTGGGAAGCCGAAAAATACCAAAACAAAGCAAGCCCAGAGACCAGGAACCCTAAGCAGAAACGACCACTGCTCTGCACGTCGGGGAGGAGGCAGATTCCACGGCCGGCAGCAAGCAAGACGGTCACCAACCGTCACGGAGCCAGCAGCCCTCAGAAAAGTGACAGACATTTCAGAGGGCCCACAACACATTCCTCATGACAGCGAGCACTCCCCCAAAATGTCTCGGGCGTGCAGAGAAGCAGGAGCTGGGGTCTGTACTCGGGAAAAATCCAGGCATGTGAGCTGGATCCAAACCAGCCCTGACGCTCGCCTTACGGAGACTTCCAAGTAGCTCTCGTAAAGATGCCCAAATAATTACACGACGGTGTGGTGTTAATGAGTAAATAGGTAGAGAATTTCAACAAACGATTTAAAACATAGAACGGCTGTTCTAGAGGTGAAAAATAGGGTATCAGAAAGTGGAGAACGTGCGAATGAATGCATGTATGCACACGCGTGGCTGAAGCATCATGCTGGGCACTGGAAATGGACGCAACGTTGCAAACTGACTAGGCTTCAGTAAAATAAAGAAAGAAAGAAGAAAGAAAAGAAACTGAAAACCTGACCAGGCGGGCCCAACGGCAGCTTGTGGCCAGCAGGGGAAAGAACTGGCAAGCATGAAGACAGACCCATAAAAGGGACTCGCTCTGCAAGAACAGGCAGACGCGGCTGGGGGGAGGCGTAAAGGCTTCAGTGACCCTCTGGGACACTGCTAAACGGTCCAGCACAGGTGGAGGTCACTCCCTGGAATAAGAGGAGGGAAATGTGGTGTAGAAACAGCGTTTGTAGAAATAGTGGCCAAGATCCCTGCAGTCTGGTGAAAACGTTCAGGTACAGACTGATCAGATCAACAACCCAGAGGAGAACAGACACAAGAAACCGTGACGCGGCGCACGGTCGCCTCACCTCTGAAAGACAAAAAGACAACGGGACATCCTTGCAAATGAGGAAGTGGCCCGTTTCGCAGAGGGAGCAGCGACACCAGGCAGCAGGGAGGCCAGACACTGCGAGACGCATCTGAAGGGTTGGGGGTGGGGGGCGGGGGCGAGTCTATCAACCAAAGAGTCTTCCAGAAAAGCTATTCAGCCAGACAGACTGTGGAATCAAGACCCTCCCAGTAAAACAAAGCTGAGAAGGTCCCCTGCCAGGAGCAGTGCCCGGTGAGGGGGGCTAAAGAATTGTATAAACACAACAAATAAATCACTACATAAATACAAACACACACTGTGAGAAACGCTAAAGAATTGCAGAAATACAAACGCAAAATGCTGAAGAATTACAGAAATACAAACAAAGAATTATATAAACACACACAGACACACACGAACTACACGTAATTTCCTAATTTCTATCGAGCACGCCTGGCTGAAGCGGGCCTGAGAACGCTGCATTGCTAGCTTTGTCAGGTTGCCTCTCTCTGTACAAAGGCACACGGCCCAAAAGATGGTGGTGCAGACAGAAAATATTCTGTCGTAAGATTCTTGTTTCTGTTTCAGGAATCACTTAATATCAACCTTAAATTGACTGTGATAAGATTATAGAATCCTTGGCACAATCACTAGAAAATAATGCAGAGCGATCTCCCCTAGAAAGCGAGGCTGGGAGCTAGAATGGTGTGTTAGCAACGATTGATGATCCCGGAGGAAGACAGGAAGGAAACACGAGATGAGGCCACAGAAGAGAGAGGAGGTGAGGAGGTGACACCAAAATCCGGGCAGGTCAGCAGGCACGTTAGACACAGGCAAAGTTGGCGGTGACGAAGGGGCCAGGCAGCGAGAACATGCAGGCACGCGCGCAGACCGAGCGCAGCCCAGGCGCGCAGGGCAGAGCAGACAGCGCGCCGCGCCGCGCCGACGGCAGGCTTGGGGATCCCGGGGTGGCCGTATTGGCGGCGTTAGAGGACACGGCCTCTCTGACAAGGAATAGTGCGACGGACACGAGGAGCCGTTGGTCATGATGAAGTGCTGATATGGCAGGCAAGCGGGGCAGAGTCGTGACGCCCGCGCCCAGAAACAGGGACAGAGCACAGGGAACAAGGCCGACTGGGCCGACAGGAAGCCAGACACGGTAACCGCTAGAGATGGAGAGGCCACCACCCCGCCGCCAGGAACGCAGAGAAAATCAGGAACTACGCGTACGACCTGCCGACACTTCACTGCATTTCCAGAACATTCTGCCGCCCAAGGGTGGATCCTAGAGGTGCTGGAACGCAAGGTGGGCTGTGTGCGTCTCTTTTCTTAAATTGCCAAATCCTGTTCCCAAGTGGCTGTGCCGTCTGGTCTGCCTTTAGTAAGCTCAGCCGTTCTGCTAGAACTAGCTTCACACACGTTCTTCTCAAGACGCACAGAAGGAGAACCAAGACAGACCAACGCCGGGCAAAAAGCACGTCTCAAACCTTCAAGGAGGGAAAAGCGCACCGTCCATGCTCCCCGACCACAGCAGAATTGAATTAGAGACCAAATAGAAAGTGATATTGGGGGAGTTCCCAAATATTTCAAAATACTTGTTTAAAATCCGTGAGGTAGGGAAAGAAGAGAACTGTACACTTTACACATTTTAATTAAATTAAACTTGACTTATTTTGACTTGAATGAGCATGAAACCACACGGCAGTGAGGATCCGGTCGGCGGCGCCAGCGCCGTCGCTGTAGGAGCTGACACTAGGCCGGCAGCGGGTCTGGCGCGGCTGACGGAAGCGACCACCTCAAGCTGCCAGAGAAAGGAGCGGGGGAAGCTCAGCGTGAGGAGGAGGGAGGGAGGAAGACGGGGAAGAGCAGGCGCCAGCGACACAGCAGGTGGATGCGTGAAAGAAGGCAGTGAAACCCAAAGCTCGGTTTTTTAAAAAATGCTTTCCAGAGCGCAGACCGACCCGCAAGCGGCGTGGGGCTCCCCTCGGTGGCCCCGCCTCTTCTGCTGCGCTGGTCTGGGCTCTTGTCCGCCGCGGTCCCCCTCCTGCTTTGGGCTTCCCCGACTGCTGAGACGGAGCGTTTACATGTTTCATCGCAGATCCTCTCCGTTGCTAACGCAAACCTTTACAGCTGCGACTCCCCCTCCAGGCGTCGGTTTGCTGCGCTGCACAGGTTTTGAACTGCTGTCTTTTCATTCCTGTCCTGTGCAAAATATTCCTGTACTTTCCTTGGCTCCTTCTTCTCGGCCCATGAATTGCTCAGACATGTGCTGTTTAATTTCTAAATATTGCAGATTCTGTAGATATTTTAGTGTCATCGATGCCTCAATTAGTCGCGTCATGGCCAGAGAAAGCGCTCCGCGGGATGGAGTCCTTTTAAGCTGACTGAGGCTAAGAGCTGCGTGGCCCAGCGCGTGACCAACGCGGTGAATGTGCCATTGTCGTTTGAAATAAATGTTATTTTGTAAATGTCGCACTGGTGCTTTGTAAATATCAACTGTTTTAAGAACCATATGTCCAAACACACACTTTCTAATTCCGGTGTGTCTCATTCCACCAAAAATCTTGTTTGAATTTGGATGAGAATTGCACTGAATTGATGGATCAATGTGGGAAAACTGACGTTTTCAAGGGACCGACACTTTACATAAGAGAACATGACAGATCCGTTTACTTAGATTCTCTAATTATCCTTCACAATCGTTGTATTATTTTTTCCGTAACAGATTTTTATGCACTAAGGGTTTCTTCCTTTCATTTTCATACAGAGCAACTTGGAGAAACTTATTATTTTGAATAATATGTCTGTTGATAGCACAAAATTGCTTGGCAATGATGTCATTTTCCCCTTTTTTAATCTTTATATCTTTTGTTATTTTTCTTGTCTTATGCCACCAAATTGGAGCACCTGTAATTTGTTCCAGATTTCAGAGAGACCGTGTCTAGAAGTCTTATCCTGACATATGAGGTTTGCTGTCAATTTTTATACATAATCTGTGTGTGGTTAAGGCAGAACTCTCCTATTCATAGTTTTTTTCAGAGCATTTATCAGGAGTGGAGGTAAAGGTTTTTAAACGCACTATCTTGCCTCTTCGCTAATAATTGCACACTTGTTAAGTGGTGAATTACACACATGGCATTAATGCATCCTTTACTCCTAAGAAAACCCAGTTTGGTTATGAGTAATCTTTACTGGATCACTGCATTTGCATTGTTAATATTTTGATTGATTTTTTAAATCTATGCTCACAATCATACTGACCTACGCTTCTCTTATACTGTCCTTGACCGGCGTGGGATGGAGCTAATACCTCACAAAATGAGTTCTTTCATTTTTTATTGTCTGGAAAATTCTGTATGCGGTGGGAATGATCCGTGCATTGACTGTTTGGTTGAAGCTGCCTGTAAAACTGTCTGTGCCTCTTTCGAAATTGAAGCTGTAGTGCGGACGGACGGACTTTCTTTAATGGTTATGGGTCTGTTTGGGCTTGCTGTTTCCTTTTGGGTCATTTTGGGGGAAGCTGGATTTCTCCAGGCACTTTTCAAGTTTGCTTAAGTTTGCACACTTACCGGGATGGACTTGTTTCCAGAGTTCTCTCATCTCCAATGCCGTCACTGAAGTGTATCACGCATTCAGGGTTGCAGGTGAACGGTCTGAAGGGCAGTACAAATGGAGCTCTCGCCCCTCCCGCCCCGCGTCCGGTCAGAGCCCGGCAGCCCTGAGGGAGCCCCCACCGCCCCACCCAGTCTTTTCTTCTCACACGCTTTCCCCGGAGTGACCACCCCCCTGCCTCTGTGACAGTCACTCTCCTGCACTGCTTAAGAGTGAACAGCTTGGGAGTGCGTCCACACATTACATCGCTGGGCTTTAAACCTTTCTTATTGACCTGCAGTTGACTTGCAACGTTGCGTTAACTTCAAGTGTACAGCAAAGGGATTTCATTATACGTATTGCATACGTGTATGTTCTTTTTCAGATTCTTTTCCAATATAGTCTTACAAGATACTGAATACAGCTCCCTGTGCTGCACAGTAGGTCCTTGCTGTTCATCTGTTTTATATACAGTGGTGTGTGTCTGTTAATCCCGAACTCCAGATTTATCCCTCCCCACCCGCTTCCCCCTTCGGTGGCCGTCACATGCTCTCTGCGTCTGTGGGTCCACCTCTGGTGTGTAAGCAAGTTCGCTCCTACTCTTTCCTGAGATTACACACACACGAGGTACCATGTGGTGTCTGTCTTCCTCTGTCTGACTGAGTTCATTTACTGTGATCATCTTACATCACTGGGTTGAAAATGAGAGTCGTAAACACAAAACTTGCTTTATGGCCACCGTGTAGGGAAGGCACCCAGAGTTCCGAGATGAAGTGGAGAGTGCCCGGCCAAGGGAAGCCACCGAGAAGAACCCTGACCAGCTCTGCGGGCGCCTCGAGCTCGGGTCAAACAGATGATGTGATGGGCAGCCGGGAGGCTCCGGCTCAACCTCCACATGACCGTCTGTGAGGAGGCACTCCAACCCAGGCTGGGTAAACTCTGCGTCTGGTGGGCACAGATTCCCCACCAGCCTCCCGAGGTCGGTGGCCACGCTGTCCCTGCCTTGGCTCTCCCGTGCCCCGCACCCCCTTGGAGGGTGTCTGCTCTCAGCTTGGTGGGAGAAAGACCTCCAGGGAGGCAATGTTTCCAGGCCCTCCTATCGAAGTGGTTTTTATTTTATTGTTGAATATTAAAACATTGAAAAGTTTGGCTGGGTAAAGAATTTTAGTCGGAAACCATTTTCCTTCTGGACTTGGAGGTAGCGCATCGCTCACTGTCTTCTGGATTCCTGTGCCGCTGTTAAGAAACCCAAAGCCTCTTTGATTCACCATCCCTTTAGCTACCTTTTCCTACATGCAAGGCTATCGCGTGGTCCTGTGTCCTGCTGTGCAGTTTCACAGCGATGAGCCTCTGGGGGACCTACTTCCGTTCCTGTGCTAAGCATTTATTGGGTCTTTTTAATCCATCACCTCATGCCCTTTATTTTGGAGAAATTGTCTTGATCCCACCCCAGCCCTTTTTAGTTCATTCTTCCACAACTTCTATTATTTGGGTGTTGGACCTTCTGGACTGGTCTCCTAATTGTATTTCTTTGTTTCTCATCGCCTTGCCTTTGTGTCTGCTGACTTTTGGTAAGATTGTCTCACTGTGAGATTGTTTCAATTTTAGCTTGCAGACCTTCTATAGAGTTTTCATTTTGATGGCCATGTTCTTAATTTCCAGTCGCTACTTTGTTACTGTTCTCTGAATTTCCTCTTGGGTTATAGATAGCTTTTTGTTCTTGTTTTATTATTGCAATATTCTTTTTCTTATTTCTCTGGGCTATAAGATGACTTTTTTGAACATCTCTGCTCTGAGAAGTCCGCGTTTCCGCCAAGTTTCGCTGTTGCGTTTGTAGCTCTGGTGTCCGTCTCCCACGTTGGGAACTCTCCCCGCACGTGGCCATCCTGGGCTGCTGGCTCTCGGCGGAGGGTGTTTGGAAGCTCGGTAGGGGTAAACTCACTGACTTTGAATTTTGCTACAGTGGCTGCACCAATTTACATCCCCACCAGCAGTGGAGAAGGGTCCCCTTTCCTCCACATCCTCTCCAGCATTTATTATTTGTAGACTTTTTAATGATGGCCATTCTGACTGGTGTCAGGTGATACCTCATTGTAGTTTTGACTTGCACTTTCTCTGATAATTAGTGATACTGAGCATCTCTTCATGTGCCTGTTGGCTATTTGCATGTTTTCTTCGGAGGAATGTCTGTTTAGGTCCTCTGCCCATTTTTTGATTGGGCTGTTTGTTTTTGTTTTTGTTTTATATTAAGCTGTGTGAGCTTGATACACTTCAATAATAGAACCTTATTTCTATTAGTTGATTTACAAGCTTCAAACCACGTCTGTTGGCCTCTTGTACCGAGAAGGATGATGAGATGCGTGTTTACCCATCGCCTGGCAGGCCTCCCGGTCCCCCTGCTCTCTGATTGGCTGTGCACTCATTTCCACAACCACCCTTTCTACCCTTGCCCGAGCTGGAGTCCTAACTTTAAAGGTTTCATGACAAGTCACTACGAGTTCACTTGCCACAACTTCCTCACAAGCTCTCACCTGATGGCTTTCGTCTTTGAGTAAATTCTTCAAGAGGGTGATGGGAGAGAAGATCCATCTCTGCCCTTTGGACTCAGCCAACAGTTTGGCTGGGCGTAAAGTTACAGAGTGGTGTTTCTTTCCTTGAGTCTCTGTGAACCTTGTTCTCCGCTCTTCTGACATCAAAGTTTCATTCTTACGGAAAAGCCATGGGATGGCTCAACGTGCCCCACTAATGTCTAACTGAGTTTATGGGGAGGTGCACCCCCACTGCCTTGTCTACAGGGAGGTGCACCCCCACTGCCTTGTCGCTTTGCCTTCCAAGTTCAGGAGCTTCTCTTCCTCTTCTGTGGGGAAGACAATTATACACACGTGGGAAATCTTACTCTTTTACGGCTATCAGATTTGTGCTTGTACTTAAAAACTCAGCCAAATTATTTCATTTTCCTGCAGGCTTGCATCCTCACTTCCCCCAGCCGTGGCTGTTCACCCGCTTCAAATGGGACTTTTCTGCGATGGTGTCAGGGTCATTCCTTTCCAAGTTTACCCGTGGATTTTCACCTCCTTTTTTTGTTTTGTTATTGCCTCATGGTTCTCTGGTGCCTTGGCTCTAAGCTCCCGGTTCATTAAAAAACTTTTGTGGGTGGTTAGAGCGCAGCTCAGTGGTAGAGCACATGCTTGGCGTGCACAAGGTCCTGGGTTCAATCCCCAGGAGCTCCATTAAAAAATATGTATATAAATAAACCCAATTACCCCTCCCAAACAAACAGACAAATAAAAGACAATTAAAAACCCCTAAACAAAAAAAAAAAAAAAAAAGAAAAGAAAAGAAGTAAGATGTCACTTACAAACCTTTTTTTAAAGCTAGGACCTTTAAATCCATGAAATACAGTTTTTTCTTGGTAGCACTTTTTATGACTGGCTCCCTGGTCAGATTTTTCTGTTGTGTATTCTCAGCCTCCTCCTCTCCATCCTTCTTTTTTTCTCTTGTTATTTTTCTTTTTATTTGAACGAGAAGAGCTCATTCCTGCCCAGATGTCCGTGGCGGGACAGTGTGTGCGGGCCGCCCGGGAGAGGGCCATGCGGGGCGGCCCTCCAGGTCCGCGCGAGCGGCTGGCCTGCTCTCTCTTGCCTTGATCAGATTGCGGTGCCTCCCGGTGATGACATCCCAGAAACTGAAAGCCAAAATAATGAACGCAAGAGGCTGTGTTCCCACTTTTTTTCCTTCTCCTTGTTTCATCTGCATCAGGAGAGAAGTCAGCCCGTTTTTATGGTGACCAGCAGCCCAGGAAGTTTAGGGCAGGTTGTTACGTGTCTCAGGAGGTGACTGGCCCTGAGTAGGACCTCCCAGAACTCAGCATGAGAGGAGAGAGCCAGGGCTGCTCTGCCCAGCTCTGTCCTCGGTGCTGAGGAAGCAGCCTGATTGCAGGGACCAGAGCCCACTCTCCCGGAAGCTGCACGGTTGTCAGATGGCAAAGGTGTGTGGGGAACAGAGCAGACAAGGGAGTGGGGAAGGCTTCCTGGAGGAGGTGAGGGCACGGATGCCAAGACCTGGGGACAGTGGGACAAGGAGCACAGACAGAGGCCACAGCAGGAGGAGGGCTCCAGGCTCCAGGTATGGCCGGCGGACGGAGTGGCTGGATGGAGGGGCTGTGGGGAGGGTTGGGAGGACGAGGTCAAGGAGCCCTGGGAGCTGCACCCAGGGCCTGGGGACCCCGAGGCTGTCCTGGCGGTGCTGTCAGCAGAGAAGCAGCAGCTCTGACTTGGGGTTCCCGGGCTCAGTGGCTGCTGGGGGGCATCAGGCCACGGGGAGACCAGAGCAGAAGCAGGGAGCTGGGTGGTGGGGGTCCCAGCCGTGGGGCAAGGGCCAGTGCACACGTGGAGAAAGCTCTGGAAGACCGCTCCCTGAACCAGGCCTGGACGCCAGCCCCCGCCAGCGATGAAGGCCCATGAAAGACGGGGGACAGGGAGCTGCTCCCAGAGCCAGGATGGCCTTGACTAGACGTGGGGGGCGTCCATCCGTCTCCATGGCGAGCTCCCCACTTGCCAGGTGAGGGCGGCTGATGTAAAACCATAAAATGGGCCATTTGCCTTTGTCTGCCTGTAACCTTGGGCTTTGCGAAACTCTCTGAGCAACTTTCTTGAAGTTTAACTGAGCGTCAGGCAAACGTCCATCTTGGAGGTGCTCTGGGCCCCAACATGGGCGCCCCTCCTCGGCCATCAAGCCATTGCCGTTGGGTGGGCTGGGTGCGCACCCCAGCGTGGGCTGGGGCGGGGCGCCCGGCTTCCCTGCTTGCTTGTGAGACTCCAGAGGCAACCTGTCTCTTCCAGGGAGAGGGAGGGAGGTCTGCAGAGATGGGCACCGGCCATGTGCGCAATGTGGCCGATGGACCACCACCTTGTTTAATCCACAGGACAGCCTTCTAGGCGGCACCGTGTGGCTCCCAGTCTGCAGAGCAGATGCAGGCTTAGAGACAGGGGCCGACTCACCCAAGGCTATGCAACTGCGGGGCAGTGTGGGAGTTACCAGTCAGGGGGCCCTGGGGGCTTCCCAGCAGAGGCTGCAGCCCTTGCCCTCCCCTCCTGGAAAAACTTCACTCGCTTACTGTATCAGTCAGGGGCCCCCAGAGAAGCTTCCATCTGCAGGATGGAGGCCAGGACAGGCGAGGGGGCAGTTTGAGCCCGAGCCGGAAGGCCTGAGAACTGGAGGGGTGGGTCAGTCGGGTTCGTCCCAGTGTGAGCCTGACAGCCGTAGAACCAGGAGCTCCCCGGCCCCGGGTGTCTCTGGGTGGGAGGAGACGGACGTCCCAGCTCACGCAGAGAGGGAGGGAGAGAGACAGCTTGCCTTTCCTTTGCCTTCTGTTCTATCTGGGCTCTCGGGGGATGGGATGAGCCCCTTCTCAACACACACAGATGGGGGTGGGGGGCACCTGCTTTACTCCGCCCACTACTCAAATGCCCATCTCTTCCAGAATCACCCCCATAGACATGCCTGGATGAATGCTGGGCCAGTGGTCAGGGCACCCACGGCCAGGCAAGCTGCTCTATAAAACTAACCATCACAGCGATACAGCGGCCGAGGCCACAAGTGAGGAGAAGAAGGGAACAGAAGAAGACAGACAGCGCTGACTGGCCATCTCTGCAACCACAGGGGGAACAGTGCACTGAGAACCAGGCTGAGCTTGCAGGGAGAGGCCAGGCGGCTGGGTGCTTCCTGAGCTGCCCATGTGGCTGAAACACGGACGTTCACTCCCTCGGGTTCTGGAGGCCGGAATCCAGGGCGAAGGTGTCTTCAGGGCTGCTTCCTCCTGAGACCTCTCCTTGGCGTGCAGACAGACACCTCCCGGTGTCCTCAGACCTTCCCTCTGCGTGAGACTCTGTCCAGATTTACCCCTGGTCATGTTGGACCAGGCCCCACCCTAGTGACCTCCTTTTACC
Source organism: Camelus bactrianus (assembly GCF_048773025.1). Classification (NCBI taxonomy): domain Eukaryota; kingdom Metazoa; phylum Chordata; class Mammalia; order Artiodactyla; family Camelidae; genus Camelus; species Camelus bactrianus. Next base: position 69,170,257 of record NC_133550.1, read on the forward strand.
TTAATTACCTCCTTAAAGATCCATCTCCACATTCGGAAGCCCTGGGTGGTCAGGGCTTCAACCCATGAACTTGGGGGCCACAATTCAGCCCCCCAGGGGCAGGTCAGTGTAAAAGGCTGGCCCACGTATGGACACTGCAGCCTCGAAGGGGGCCAGCCTGGCCTTTCCCAGGGAGGTGGGAGCCGCGCCCGGCGTGTGGATCTGGCCCCTCTCCCGGGGCAGCTCTGCTCCCGTCCAGGACCCACGCTGCAGGGGCTCAGCCCAGGGCTCACTGCTCCTTGAGGGAAGAGCCAGAGGCACCTCCACAAAATGAATCCAAAACTTGTGGTGACAGGGTATAAGCACAAATCCGGGAACAGCCGGGAGTAATCCTAAAACCAGCACAGTTTTAGGAAACAGCAGTTTTCACCGAAAGAATGCATGGCATATGCTTCTATTTTTATAAAGTCAAAAAAAAAAGGGCAAAATTATGCTTGTGTTTAGGGGGTGTAGACACAGGCAACGAAACCGTAAGGAAAAACACGGACGTTACACGCAGGACACCGAGGGAGGCGGGCTAGCCTGAGCTCGGGAGGTGGCCAGCCGGGGGAGGGGCGGTGCAGACGCGTGATGGGGGCGTCCCCAGCGCTGTCCTGGCTCCACTTTGGAGCCCAGGGATGAGGAGGGAGGGATGAAGCAGAACCCTGCCCACCCACCACGTCGGCTCTGCGACCCTGGGCAAGTCCCTGAAATCCTGTCTGACGTCCCCCATCATTAAGGTGGGCTGTTACGGGTTGCCGTGACAACCAGAGGAGATGCTGGATTCAGAGACGGATGATTACGGTGTGGCGTGGATCGGACTGTGCCCCCAGAAAGACGTGCTGGAGTTCTGACCCCTGCCCGGCCCCATGAGTGTGGTCTTGTACGGCCTTCGCAGCTGTACCTGAGTTAAGATCTGGTCACACTGGAGCAGGGGGGGGCACTCAGCGCAGGCTGGGGTCCTTATGGGGGAGGGAGGCGTGGAGGCGCAGAGACACGGGGGAGGCCACGTGCACGGATGCAGAGGTGGACGGTGCGGCCACCAGCCAAGGGGCCCCGGAGGAGGCAGGAAGGACCCTCCCCTGGAGCCGCTGGAGTGAGGAGGGCCCCGCCCACATCTTGAGACCTCTGGCCTCCAGAACCAAGAACCAGTAAACTCCCATTGTCACACTCCCCCAGTCTGTGGTACGTCACTTTGCTGCCCTTGGAGACCAATACGTCCTCGTCTCTCTGGACTTGCCCGTCGTGGGCAAAACCTGTCTCCTGTCTGCTGTAGACTCTCGGCCCCAGCTTGGTCCAGGCGCACAGTAGGCATTTAATCTGTGCGCCGGATGAATGGATGAGTGTAGGCACCCCGGTCATCTCTGTGTGACGAAGCCTTGTTCGGTGCCGCTAATAGAAATGCGTCCCGTCATTTAGCATGTGGAGACAGCCCCCCTGTGCCCACACGGACCCGCCGGCCCCTCTCTGTTGCAGTGAGTGAGGCCACCGTGAGCACGTTCACCTGTAAGCACCCCGCCCGCAGCGCGGAGCCACTCCCTTGCGGGAAGACAGGCAGGAGGTGGCAGGCGAACGGCACAGCAGCTCCATGCATCCTCACGGGCGCCGGGCCGGCAGGCTCACAGTCCAGGGGCGCGGGGCCTGTCAGAAGCCCCCGGCCCCGGGGCGGGAGGGCTGCCGTTCCCACGCCGCCACCCAGACCAGGCTGGGATCAGCTTCTCTTTAATCCTTGCCAACTTGCTCAGCAGAGGAAGGTATCAACCCTTCTAGGTTTCAATTTGCATGTCTTTGATTCCGACTGAGTTTGAACATCTTTTCATATGTTTAGTGGCCACTTATGTAAATGGGCCCTTCACATTCATGAAGCCGCTTAAAATGCTGGGCTGCCTCCTACTTGGGGGTGATGAGGCCCGGGCCGGGGCAGGAGGAGCACCGGCGAGGGCCCGCCATGGGCGCTGTGCTTTGCGTGGCGTCCGGCCCCTCAAGGATGCCGCGCGTGTCCCTGCTCCTTTGCGCTCCCTGAGCAGCCTCTCTGGGCTCCGCCCTCCATGGCTGGCTGACAGCAGGCTGGCAGGGCCTCAGCTCCCAGAGGTTTGCATGTTAACAGAGAGCTCCGCTCCAGGCTGAAGATTTAAAGACTACAACCTGAGCTCTGGGGGCGCAGCTCAGAGCCTTTCAAAGCCAGACTAGCCACAAGCACACACTTGGTGGTTAGTGCGCTTCAGTGCCTCCCAGCCCCTGCCTGTCCCCTCCCCGGGGATGAGCGGGCCAACAGGGAGTGGTTTCCCAGCAGTGAAGTCACAGCAGCGTCCTGCCACCCCCCCTCCCCCGAGATGCCCAAGGGCAGAGGGCTCCCGCCCCAGTGCCTGTTCCCAGAGGTGTGCCAGGTGCGGGGCTGGGACCCAGGCCAGATCCTGACCAGAGGACCGCCCGCCCGCCTCTGGCCCTCTCTGGGGCTTCCCTCGGGATGCCCCCCCACCATCTAAACCATCCCCGAGGTCAGCCGGCCCCAGTAGCCCACCTAAACTCAGCTGGCTTCCCTTCACCTTCGGTCTCCATTCTACCAGCTAAATTAGTCTACATTTTCTGCTTTATTTTCTGATGAGTCACACCGAGCTCATTAAGTGGGAGATAGAACTTCTCATAGAACGTGTAGCAGGGTCTCAGATGATTAATTCCAAAATCAAAAAAATAATAATAGTCAGGCGATGAAATGCATTGTCTGCGCATAAAACTCACCTAGTGGCTGAGGATGGTGGGTTTACAGCTGCCGGGCCAGAGGACAGGGCCTGTCTCTGGAGCTGACCTCACCCGTCCGGCTGGGCTCTCGGCCATCCTGGAGGACTTGCTCCCAGAGAAACCTGCCCAGTGGCCTCTGCGAGTGCCAGGCCCTAACCCGACTAGGTGGACCCGGCCCCAGTGAGGAACTTGCAGGCCCTGAGGTCCCCCCTCACCTGCTCCTTCACATTGGTCCTGGGGACACAGCTGTGTGTGTTTCAGCAAGACCCCTGTTGGACTGCCATTCCCGGCTGGAGACCATGGTGAGGGCCAAGGAGGTGGTTCTCAAACCATCAGGGGGTTGATAACACACAGATGCCCAGCTCCAGCCCAGAGGCCCCCACTTCCCAGGTCTGCTGGGGCAGGAGCTCTGCATGGCCAGCAACCCTGGGTGGCCAGCAGCCCTCTGGGCTACATCTGGGGAGCTGGGCAGGTACACGGAGGTGGGCGCGAGGCTGGGTCTTCCTGTCTGCTCCTCTGGTGATGACCTGTCTCACTGGGGGGCTGCAGATCAGAAAAGAGCTTTGCTGTCTGTGTGGGGCATCCCCAAGGGGCTACCGGTGCCGTCAAACGTCCTGATCTCAGGAAACGCACACTGGCTCAGGAAGCAGCGTGTGTGTGTGTGCGTGTGCGTGTGCACCTGCGTGCTCACAAGCCCCTGCGTGGAGGGGAGGGCTCACGTGCGGCCCTGGAATGACCGTCCTAACCCCGGGGAGCGCACTGCACTTCTTCCTGCAGTCGCTGCAAATCTTCTATAAGCTTGAAATTATTTCAGATACAGAATCAACCAATAAAATCAACCTGGCAGGTGCACCTCGTGTTGGGCGGGTACAGGTGTGTGGTCCTCTGGGTTTGGGTGCCAGCCTCTTGACCTGACTCCCAGGGTGGGGGAGGTTGGGGGAGAGGGCTGGTGACCCCCTGACTATTCCAACCCCCCCCCCCACCTGAGACCTTCCCTCTCAGCTTTGGATCTGCAGCCCCCTCCTCCCCCGCCCGGCCCTCCAGCCCAAAGTCACACACTGGAGCCCTGACCTCCAGTGGGGTGATGAAGGTGAAATGGGGTTGTGAGGTGGGGCCCTGGTCCTATGGGATGGAGCCCCTATAGGAAAAGGAAGAGACCAGAGCTTGCTGTCTGCACACCAGGATGGGCATCCTCACCAGACACCAACCCCGCTGACACCCTGACCTTGGATTTCGGGCCTCCAGGGTGTCTGTGCTTGAAGCCACCTGGTCTGTGGCGTTTGTTACGGTGGCCTGAGCTGACTGAGACAGGCATGAGCCCCAGATTCTGTCCTGGCCTCACTCTGCACTGGGACTTCCCGCCTGCAGACACAAACACACAAACATGAATTACCTTTGGGGTTGAGGATCTCCCGAAAGTGTCCACAGAGTCAGGGGTATTAGCGCACAGCATTTACCATATTCCATGGGCACCCCCACCGCAGTGGGTGAGGCTGGCCCCTTGGCACCTCCGGGGTGACTTCCTCCTGCTCCACTCATCAGCTGGGAACCCCAGACCCTCCCCTGGACCCTGGCAGGGGACCCCGCCCCAGTGAATCCCAAACCCAGTGCGTCACCTCCTGCTCTGCCCTCCGCAGGCCCGTTTCTGTGAATGGCGCCCCACTGACCCAGGAGCCCAGGCCAGACGCCGTGAGTCCGCCTGCATGTCTGAGCTGGGGAAGTCGTCCTCAGGGACAGAGCGGTTTCCAGCCTTTTTCCTTTCACCTGTGTCCACAAGGGTGTCCCAGGCACTGTGGGCAGGTTAGAAATCTGCAGAGTCACAGGGACGTGTAACCAGGTGACGGAGGTGTGCCGGGGCCTGGAGGGGCTGGGGGGCTCGGTCTGCAGAGGAGGGCTGGGCCACCTGACCCACAGGGGAAGGTGCTGGTGGAGGAGGAACCCCCCTCCCAGGGAGAGCAACTTCGGGCAGAAGTCCAGCTGGAGAGGAGGGGGCCGAGCAGCCGGGAGGGCAGCCTGGGGACCGGGCAGCCCCTCTGCCCACGTGCTCAGAGTTTCCCTGAGGGGAGGACCTGCTCCTCTGCCAGGAGTCACATGATTGTCCCTAAACACCTGCTGTCACCGCAAATTCTTGGCTTTGGTTTCCTGCATCAGATTCAGGCCGGGGGTGTTGAAGCCTCGGCTGCCCCCCGGGACTCCTGGCCCCGGCTGTGGGCGCTCACCCATCAGGGTAGATCCTGTGGGAGGCAGCCAGCCAGCCGGTCATGTAGTTTGACCCCTATTTCTGGTTTGGGTAGAGCCTGGGAAGCCCTTCAGGCGGCCGGATCCCGCGCTGGGCAGCCGTGTCAGTGTTCAGCCCAGAGTCCCAGGAAGCAGGGCTGCAGGTGGCCGGACGCTTGAACCCAGAGGAGAGGGAGGAGCCTGCCAGCCATTAATGAGGGCCCTCTGCTGGGCCTGGGGCGTCTCTCCAGCCTCAGGACAAGCCGGGCAGCGCGGGCGGGGATGACCGGAGGTGGGTGGTGCTGGTGCCAGCGCCGGCGTCCAGCTTGGCTGACTGTGGCCAGGAGGTGTTCCCAGCTCATTACCCACAAGCACAGGAGGAAGGGCCAGATACAGATTTTCCTTAATTGCACGTGGGCAGGCCTTGCCTCCCATGCAGACTGACAGTGAACCACTTACAGAAGCTCCCGGGGCAGCTGGTGGGGAGCAGAGGGGCCCCACGCGGAGCACTCCTCCAGGAGGGGACCCATCTTCTCTGTCACCCACCTCTGAGGTCCGTTTAACAGCCTAAGTGGCCAGTGTGAATTAGCTGTGCTGAATAGCCTCCCGGCCCCTGGCAGGGGCCTGACCTGCAGAACGGAAGGGATGGGTGCTGAGAAGATGGAGGAGGAGGAGGGCCAGCGGTCTGGGGGTGGGGGTGACCCTGAGGCTCAGGCCGGGTCAGAGGAAGCCACAGGCCATCTCCCCCAGGCCGAGTGGTGCTCAGGCAGCAAGATGCTCGAGGCCTCGCCCAGTCTTGGGGTGGGTAGCAACCTCCCAAGGGCACCCCTCCTGTAAGGTGGGTCCAGGCACGCAGGAGCTGGGAGACTGGAAGACGAGGGGGGCGGACTCTGGTGACACAGGGGCCCCGGCTCCATCCCCACCGCAGCCCCCTTAGGGTGGTGGGTGGTCTCTCTGCCCTCCCCTCCCCTCCCTGGAGTCCCTGCAGGATGTTTCCAGGTCCTCCACCACCCCCGCTACTTCATCATGTGAATAAAGTGCAGCTGGGTTGGGCCCTGGGAAGACCCTGCAGTGAAGACCCCAGACTGGACCCCGAGCCCACCCTTGAGGAGCGGGCTGTCTGCCCAGCCTACGTGTGATCCTGACAAGCCCCAGAGAAGCTGGGGGCGCCTGCCCGCCCAGCCTGGGCGCTCAGGGCAGGATTTTAGAGGGAGGGGAGGCGTCTGGAGGGTGAGGGGGCTTCGCCCCTGAGCAGCAGGGAGGCAGGATTCGGTGGGCGGGACAGACAGCGCAAGCCAAGCTCTGGAACCAGGAACCAAAGGATGCGCTGCGCCGCCCCCGAGGAGTAAAGTGAGGGTGTGGGAGGGCCCAGCCGTCTCCGTGGTGGGGGGCCCAGAGCTGGCAGGGGAGGGACTGGGATCCAGGGCGCCATGTGACAGAGAAGCGATGGGAAAGCAGTGACATTATAGAGAGCGTCTGGCTTCAGGGCGGACAAACAGGAAGGGACAGGGCAGGGAGGCCAGGAGGGGGCGGGGAAGGCGGGGGTCCTGCTGGGGCCGGGGCTGCAGGGACGACAGAAAAGAGAGAAGGGTTCTGCAGACGGCGGTGCTGTTACATCGCACCTTTGCTTTGATTTTAAAGAACAGACCAGTTTTGCTTTCCAGACGGGGTTTAGATTTAGAGGACAATCGTGAAGCTAGTGCAGAGAGTCCCGTGCACCCACGCCCAGTTCCTCCAGCTTCCTCCATCAGTGGGTGCGCTTGCCACGGTGAACGAACGCCCTGCGTTATGCTACCGCATCAGGGCCTTATTATTAAAGTCGGCACATTATTCAAAATCCCCTGGCCGCCACGCAGCACCCCTCTCCGTCCAGGCCCCACACGGCGCGCAGGCACCCTGTCCCCTTGGGCGCCTCCAGCTGCGCCCGCTCCTCTCTCCCCTTGCTTCCATGACCTTGGCCGTCTGGGATCAGGGCGGGCGCCCTGCCGAGCGCGCCTCTGCTGGGCCCGTCTGGCATTCTCCTTCTTGGCCTCATCGTCATCTTGGAAGGAGACACACCAAGGGTGCACACTGTCACGGTGATTTATCGCGGCATGCTGGCCCGTCAGCTGGCGGAGGCGCGCGCGACAGGCGTCCCCGCTGTAAGGGGCCTCCTTTCTCCCCTCCCCTTCCCGCCCTCCTCGGAAGGAAGCCGGTGCAGCCCAGGGCCAGGGCGCTGCGCCCCTGCTCCGCCATGGCGGAGGGCCTGCTGCGTTGTCCGGGGTCCTTCAGCGTTGATCTGTCTCTTCTCTCTCACTTATGTCCTCCGACCTTTGTTTACCTCGGTGTGGCGGCCTGGAGACTGCCGCAGGCTTCCGGGTGCAGCCCTGCGCCGCTGGGCCTTGTCCTCGAAGGGCCCAGCTCCGACCTCCGGGCCCCTCAGGTCCGCTCTGCCCCTTGACCTGCCCTCACCATGGGCTCCCTTCCCTCCCTCCTCCCGCTCCTCCTTAAAGGATTGTTCCCGTTGCTTGTTCCCGCCCTCCCTCCTAGCGGGCAGCCCCTGAGATCTCTGAGCCTCGGGAGGTGCACTGTGGCTGCTTTTCCACGGAAGCCCCGAAACCCTCGGTCTTTATCTCCCCGGCCTGCGGAGGCTCCTGGAGTCGCACTTACCTTCCCGGCTTCCTTGGCTGCGCGATTCTGCTTGTGTTCTCAGCCTCTCGCCCACGGGCCCAGGAGTTCTCAGACCAGTCGGTGCCTTGAGGGGCGTCGTGTGTAGAGTTTCAGGCTCACTTCCGTCCCACTCTTTCCTCTGGGATTTTTGGAGCCTCGGTCCTGGCGTCTCCACTGACCTGAGTTCCCGCTCTCTCTGCCCGGCCCGGGGGTGCCCTGGCACAGCCTCGGTGCCATTTGGGATCTGCTTTCTCCCCCGCGTGCTGGCTTGCCTGCTGCCCGAGCAGGAGGAGCAGCGACAAGTGCAGGGTCACCCAGGGGGTGTCCCTGTGTGAGGGGACTCTGCTCCTCAGGTCCCGGCGGTCTCGCTTGCTCTTTGATGCCTCCTAACAGCCTTTGTGAAAACCTTCATCACATGGTGTCACTTGTATGTGGGATCTAAAGAAATGAGACAAATGGACATGTTTACAAAACAGAGACAGACTCACAGACGCAGAAAACAGACTTACGGTCACCAGCGGGGAAAGGGGGAGGGGAGGGATAAACTGGGGGCTCCGGGCTTGCAGAGACAAACGACCATACACGACACAGATAAACAGCAAGGCCCTCCTGTGCAGCACAGGGAGCTGTGTTCAATATCTTGTAGTGACCTGTAATGAGAGAGAATAGGAAAAGGAACATGTGTATGCACACATACACCTGAATCGCTGTGCTGGACACCAGAAAGCAGCACATTGTGAGCTGACTATATTCCATTAAAATTTTTTTTAAAAAACCCTAAACTTCATTAACTGTACGGCTGTTCTTGGTGGGAGAGTCAGTCTAACGGGAGCCCCTCCAGCACAGCTGCCCGTGTAGGGTCAGGCACCAGGTGCTCACGCCGCTGGGTTACGGCGCTGCCAGCTTCTAGGACAGCGGCTGGTGAGCAGACGGAGCCGGCAGGTGTTTGCCTAGTGTTTGGGGAGAGCAGAGGTGAAGAAGGAGAGCCCTCAGCAGGTGGGAAGCGTTGAAACTTAGGACACAGGATGCGCCAGTGAGAGATTCTACCTCCCGCCTGTGGAGACTGAGGAGGTGAGGGACCCGCCACACCTGAGGGAGACGCCCGCAGGTGGCAGGTGACACTCCCTGGAGCCGGAGGGGGAGGGCTGAGGCGTCCTTCCTCCAAGAGGGGACGGAAGAGGCGGTCCCGGGGACGCCAGCGGCCGCGCCCGCACGGGCTCCAGGTGAGTGCGAGCAGCGTCTCGCCCTGCGTGGAGGCGGCGGCCGTGCTGGGGCCTTCGAGTGCTTCCCTGAGGTCACTTCCTGTCTCTCTCCCCACACTGAAGGCGGCAGTGAGGTCCCCTCACTCTTCAACCGGAATGACACCGCTGCTCACTTCTTCCAGAAGCCCACCTTGACAGCTGCTCTTATGGAAACAGGTTCTGGACTGGGAAATGCAGTCCTCCAGACAAAGCCTCAGAGCCTGCGAGTCGGCAGGGGTGGGGTCGGCCCGGGCAGAGTGGACCCTCCTCCCATTTACCTGCGTCCGCTCTTCGACTGGGGCTGTCGCTGGCCAGAACCAGCTTCTGCAGAGCCTGCCCCCAGCCCACCACACCAGCATCGCCGAGGGCGTTTGTGAGAAACGGGGCCACCTGGCCTGCCTCCAGGCTCCAAGGACCAGCACCCCAGCGTTAGGCTGGGGGGTCCGTGTTCTCAGAGCCTCCCAGGAGCCTCTGACGGCTCCGTCGGCTGGTGAAGGGGGCATGTGGCGAGAACCGACCACCGTGCCACAGTGTTTGTTTATTTGATCCGTTTGCGTTACTTACTGTATCTGTCTGGTTTCATGTTCTCTAACAGCCACTTGTCTGTTTATGTATCGGCTGTCTGCCATTCTTTCTATTAGTGCCTGTTTTGGTAGATCTCCTTTCTGGAGTCGTGGCCGACATTAACCTGCAGAAGGGATTTCTGCCCCTTGACCCCGGGGGCTGTCCTGTCTCCCCACCCTGACTCCTCTGCGGTGTCCTCGGCCCCCACGCCTGCCCTCCGACCCCCAGCAGGTGAGCCCCTTCCTCCAGATCAGTGTCTGAGGCGCTGTCCATGGTGCCGAGGACTCAGCGAGCAAGGAGGTCCCGGTGTCCAGGTGGAGGGCAGGTCAGCAGCGGGAGGGGGAGCCCGTGGACTGACCTCACAGCTTCACATGTGAGGAAGCAGAGAAGGCAGTGTGACGAGATGGGTCCTGGCGCCTTGCCCACAGCGAGATCTGGGTTGAAACCCGAGGGCTGGGCGGGGGCCGCACCTGGGGGTCACCTGGCAGAGGGTCAGGGTGGGCACCAGCATGATGATACCCCAGGGTGTGGAGGGATGTGACGAGCTCTTGGGTGGGTGGGGTCGAACTCCGATGGGGCTCCGATGGGGCAGGATGTGGACGGGCTCAGTCTGCGGTTGGATTCATCAGACTTACATTACGGCGTTTAAGAGAAGTTGTTACTGTGGGAAGATGGTCTGCAGGGCAGAGCAAGGCCACTCAGGGTAAGTGGGGGGCCAGGGCAGCGCCCAGGTGAGAGCACATGGGGGCTTGGGGAGGGAGGTAGAGGTGGGGGTGAAGGGAAGAGAGGAGCTATGGCTGCTCTTGGCAGAAGCGTCCCCAGGGCTTCTGGGAGGACTGGACGGGGGTGCAGGAGGGGGGTGAGAACGTTCCCAGTCAGAGACAGCAGCACCGCTGTCGGGAGAAACGGGGGAACATGCTTTGGGGGCCGGGAGGGCAGGGAGTCTCTGCCCTCTAGTCTGGAATGTCACTGGACACACACACGGAGATTTATCCTCAGGGATAATGTTTGATCAGGAATGCAGCTCCATGTGACCCTTAGCGCCCATGGCCTGGGCCCTCCAGGTCACAGGGGACCCCCGAGCAGGGCGGAAGCGGGAAGTGTGACCATGGGGCTCGCGCGGCCCGTGGGACAGGAAGCGTCCCTCTCCAGCGTCACTAATACTATTAGGGACAGCGCCAGGCTCCTTTTCCTCTCGATGGCCTCTGGTAATCGGTTCTCCACAGCTGCCAGGCACCAGCAGATGGCTGTGTTATGTCTGTGCGGAGACCTACTCGGGGTTCGGGGGAGAGGCCCGGGAGGATTAGGGGTTCTGGGTTCAGGCTGCCAGCGGGAGAACACAACCACCTCAGTCTGCACTCGGGGGGTCAGAAAACCGTGGGAAGGGATGTGGGCAGGTGTGCTTGGCACACTCAGCAGAGTCTGCAGCTGAAGGTGGAGCAGAGCGGGGGCTGCGAGGACAGAGGGGAGCTGGGCTACCAGAAGGGGCTCACAGTCAGTGCTGGACCTGCCCCCATGGGTGCCCCGGTGGGGGAGAGCCCAGGGGAGGGGCCTGACTTCAGAGGAGCAGGGAACCTGGGATGGGCACGTGGGGCCCAGCCTGTGAGGAGGTGTTGGTGTAAAGGAGGGAGATGGCTGGTGGCCTGTGTAGCGATGAGAAAAAGCAGATGGGGCAGAGGTGCTTGACCCCAGACGGCCAGCAGAAGCTGTCCCCACCGCAGCACAGACACACCCAGAGAACTGGGCGGGGGGTGTGGATAATCACCTCCCCTAAACTGTGCTGGACTGAAAGGCTGATGCAGGCCAGGCTCTGGGAGTGCGACTCCTGCTAAGAAAGGACAGAGGACTTACGGCCAAGGAGCTTCAGGACCCGCGACACAGGAGCCAGGAGACCGTGTGGAATGGTTCCGACGTGAAGGATCTGGGGGACCTGGGGTTACATAAGGAGAGCTTATCCACATGGAGACCGCTCCTGAAATGCAGGGCTGAGCCGGACCAGGACATCGGGAGGCAGGGCAGCCACGGTGCCAGGATGACCCCTGGATGCTTGGAGAAGTCAACACGGATTTCCAGGGAGGTGGAAGTGTCCTCATGGACCCTGTTGGAGCAGGGGGCCTGGGGAGCCAGGTACCAAACACAGTCCAGCCTGGGCGCAGCCCCGTGGGTGCTTTGGGTCCTCAGCCTGGGTGGAGGAGATTTCCTTGTGGGGAAGCATGAATGGAGGCTCTGAGTCTAACCCCCACCTCTGCCCCCCAAGAAAGCAAATAAAAGTCAACTGCATCTCAAGGAGAGTGGAGGGGGCCATGCTGCCCCTGAAGACCTAAGGGGTGTGTTGGGGGTCCCTGCTGCTCCATGGTTAGTTCTCCAGCCTGGCCCCAGCTGACCAGATGGATCCTGGAGGCTGGCAGTGGGCCAGCAGTCATTCAACCCTGCAGACCCCCGTGTTAGACACTGCAGTGGTGCAGAAAGATAACACAGAGGTTATAGAAAGTCCCAGGAGGCGGGGCAGTGCCTCCCCATCGCTCAGCTGCGTGTGGGGCAGCACCATGGACCGTCGGGGTTCCTCTCACCCCGTCCCACCTTGGAGGGTCGGACCAGCCCGCGATTCCATGACTGGTCACCTGGTGCCCAGGAAACTGTGCCCACCTGTCCCAGACAGGTCAGCTGACGTCCAGGGCCAGGGCACCCAGGAGTGAGTGCAGAGCAGGGAGAGGCCAGCTGCTCCTTCCCCCATCGGCAAAGTGTGACCACCAGCCAGACCACGTTGTTTCTGGACAAATTCACCAGCAAACCCTCACTAGGCACCTTCAGAAACCTCGTGGTCTACAGCTAGACGAGGGGCCCAAACAGACCACACAGACCACCTTCCACGGGTAACGCAGCCTCGACCGAGCCCCTGCAACAGGCCCGCAAAGCGCCAGCAGACCACAGGGCCTGGCTGGCTCGCATCCGGCTGGAACAGACCACTCACCAGGCAGGTGAGCAAGGCCGGCCACGTGTGACAAATGGCCTCATTAAGGAGATGGATGGCGCGGTCCACTGCTCCGCAGAGTCTCTGCCCGGGCAGGGGCCAGGTACGTTCAGAGCTCCAGCCAGCGGCAGGCAGGCGCCGGGCTGGCGGGGTGGGGTGCTCTCAGGGGGAGGGAGCCACCTGGTCCCCGGTCTGGGGTGCTGGGCCCTGTGGGGCGGCCAGGCCCAGAGTCGCTCGGATGCTGTGAAGATGATCAGGTGGTGGTTTGGTAGGTGTGTCTGGGGACAGGGGGGCGGTGGGGGATGGTGGGGGAGGCTGGGGACAAGGAGATATTGCAAGATCCCCAGTGAGTCAGCTCTTCAGGGTGGAAGTCCAGCCGGGCCGGACGCCTCGAACTCCATCTGCTCCCTGTTCCTCCAGCCCCAGCGCGGCCCTCCCACTTCCTTCTGTTGGGCCCTTGCTTGGCTGTCTTTAGCGTCCCTGCCAGCCAGTCGAGGAGGCCCTGGTGGGGTCATCCTGTCTGGACACAAGCACCCTGGGAAGCCCCACACCCCCGGGCCCTGCCCAGGGAGCAAATGCAGGAGAAACGGGGTGGGGCTGGCTGGGGAGGCCTCTCCCACCTCACTCCCCTGCGCCGCCTCCTCCTGGAAGCTTCCCTCGCCCAGATTCATCAGCTCGCCTGACGCATTCGCTGACATGGTCCTGTGGGGGCCCCTGCGCCGCACTCCCAGGCTTGGGCTGGAAACTCGGCTTCCCAGGGGCTAAAGGCCCCTTAGGCGGGAGCTGGTGGGACATGCAGGCCATCCCCAAGCCTCTGGGGGCCCCAGTGCCCTGCAGTGAGGGCTGCCTGCCCCCCGAGCCTACCTCAGAGCCTGGCCAGCCTGCAGCCCCGGGGGCAGGGCTGGACTCGGGCAGACCTGGCTGGGGCAGGCGTGAGGGATCAGCAGGGCCTCGGGGGTGGGCCACGCTCCAGGTGGAACTCCCGAGACTCAGCTTCCGCGCTCAGCGTGCGGTGAGAGCCCGGCCGGGCGGGGCCGGCTTCGGGAGCACGTCTGGTACAGCGTGTCCCGGACATCGGGGTCCCGTTCCTCCCAGGGGAACTTCCGTCGGGACCCAGAACCCCTCCCCTCTCCTCCTGCAGGGCCGTGCGGTGAGGTCAGGACCCCGGGAGCTGCCCGCGCTCCCCGAGCTGGGCCGGCCCCGCCCTCGTCCGCGAAGAGCGGGGTTTAGCTGTGCCGGTCCTGCCCCAAGCCCGTCACAGAACCAGCCACTCAAGCCTCTGAGCTGAGGACGAGCGGGGACTGGGCTCCTCGGGCGCGCTGAGAAGAGCGGCTCCACCGCGGCCTCCTGAGGACCCTTAGGAGACGATCCTCTCCTCGAGACGCCCATCAACCCCCTTCACCACTCCCAGCCACGGCTTCGAGCCGGGAGGAGGTGCCTTGCTGAATCAGTGCCAGAAAATAGAACCCTCAGACGCACCAAATCGGCGGGCGCGGCCCCGACGGACCGTCAGGAACAGGGTTTCCGCAAACCCTCGAGAGCAGCAGACAAACCGCCCGGCTGTTCAAGTGCTTCCCGTTCATATCGGCTCCTGTTTTGCCCTGATTTGTGTCTTTGGAGTCTTTGTGACCTCAAAACAGCTGGTGAGGCTGACCTTGGCCCGACGGTCAGCCTGTCTGCCGTGCATCCAAGGCGGGCAGGACGGCCTCACTGCACCACCACCCCCGCCGGGAAGCGTGCGGGGCGGGGAGGCCGCGGCCGGGTGACCGGACGGGCGCAGGAGCCGGCGGAGGTGTGAGCGGTGTCTGCACACGGACGGGGCTTCTCCTAGGGACACGCGGGTGTCGCTGAGCCTGGGGACACGGGGTCGGGGTGCCGTTTGCTCCTGGCACCTGCGCACGTGGGGGCACCAGGGCCGACCTGCGTGGGACCTGCTTCCATCCCCCCTGTTCCAGCGCACCCGCAGCCTGAGGCGGGCCCGTCGCCGGTGTCGGGCAGGAGGGGCCTGTCCGGGCTGCCTCTCGCTGCCTCTTGTTCTCCCGAGACGAAGCCGTCGGTCCCTGCGAGGGCTTTCCCCTCAAATACGGGGTCATGCTGCGTCTTTTCACCCCCGTGCTGAACATGCTGGTTCTCCCCACGGCACGCGCTCCAGCTCCACCCCGCAAACCCGCTGCCCTTTCCTTAGTCTTCCCCAGACTGCTGGGCGTGCTGTCGGGCCCACCTCTTCGGTTTGTTTCCGAATTATTGGGGACTTTTCCCCTTTTGAAATGACCTTGTCATTATAGAAAGATTCTATGCGATTTGTCCCCTGCCGTTAGTTCTGCAGGGATCTGGTCAGCGCCAGCTTCCTGCTGAAGTTTCTCCCGCAACTTCCTGGGCGTCTGAAGACGCCTCCCAGGCCGACGCCCGGGACTGGCCGGAGGGGACCCCAGGCCTGAGCTCTGACCTGCTCCTAAGCTTGCTCTGTGGCTCTGCTACTCGGAGGTCAGTTAGCACATAAAATCCGTGCCTGCATTTTGTTTCTTTGAGCTTCTTAAATCTGTTTCTCCGTTTTCCTCTGGTACGAAGTTTGCTGTCCAGAGTCCCAGTGACACTCCCATCTGGGTCTCGGCCGTTCGGTGACCGTGTGTCCTGGTTGACTCCTGTGCCACACAGCACCGTACATACCACATCGCTGCCTGCATTTCAGAAGCTTCCTGATGGCATGACGCACAAGCGAGTCCCGGTTTGGACACACGTGGAAAACCATCTGGTTAAAAAGCGTGGGGACAAGGTGGGGGGACCCGGCTCCTGTTGGCACCACAGGTCTGCCTGTACTGTGCCCGCTCGCCCCCGCAGGTCCAAGACCAGCTCCCCGCCTGGGTGACCCGCCGTCCTGGAGGTTCCTCCTGGAGGGAGGCCCAAGGAGGTGGGTTTGGGGGTCTCGCAGACTCGGGCTGGAATCCGGGCCAGGCCCCACAGCTGCGAGCGAGCCCAGCGCCCGGGACGGGCTGCCCCTGCCTGCGCTGGTGCTGCTGCCTGTGAAGTGGGCTGGCCCCGCCCTTCACAGGGTCCGTGGGGCAAGACGCCACAATGAAGTGATGCACTTGCTGGTACCCTGGCTGCCCCCGCCCAGGCCAGGAGGGCTTCCCTTGCTTCCAGGGTCCTTGGAAGGCAGCGAGTGCTGAGTTGCACAATCTCCTTCCAAAAATGCAGGACTGAGATCTCTCTACACGCTAGGAAACGCCCGCTGCTAACCAGGACCCCAGACTCCTCTCCTGCAGACGGCTTCGCGCCGTATGTTCTGCAGACATGGGGCCTCCCCACTGTGCAGAGAGCAGCCAGCACCACCCTGGAGGCCGGGCCATCGGGGGCAGCTGTGCGGGCCGTGACGGGGCCTCCGTGATGGGAGCCAGGCTCCCTGGGAGGGTCCCCACAAACCTCACTCAAACCCATAAACTCATGTGGATGGACAGAATTAGTCTCCGAATTCTAATGAGACTGTGCGCCCGGAGACAGACAGCTCATCTGAAGATTAAATGAGAAAAATTGCCGCTTTTGCTGGTTCCTTCAGAAACTCATTTGCATTCTGTCAGCTTCCATTATAGAGGGAAGCTGCGGAATTGGGGGAATACGGGGGAGGGGGCGGCCCACTGCCGGGCCAGGGGTGGGTGCTGTGTGGCTGGGGGAACAGCTCTCTGCGGGGCTCACTGTCTCCCACCTCCCCCGGCCCTCAGAACCCTCTCCTTCCCTCAGCCTCCCAAGGTCCCCCACCCGCCAAAGCTCCGTGGAGAGTGGGCACAGCTCCTTGCCCCGCTCCCTTGCTGTCCTTGAGGCGAAGGCCAGGAGCCCAGCCTCCTAACCCAAGGGTTTCCTCAGTGTCTCTCTCTGGTGTCCCTGCAGGGATCTGGCCGTCTCTCTCCTGCGCTCTCTATGGTCCACAGACAGATCACCACAAACCCTGGGGCTTAAAACGAGGCAACTTATCACTTCTCACAACCCTGCAGGTTGGCCGTGTGGTTATTCTGCTGGACTGACCTCATGGGACTCATTCCTGGGACTCAGTCTAACTGCAGCCAGGCCATCCTGGAAAGTCCAAGAAGGGCCCCCACGTGAGCACAGGCAGGGACGGGGGGCCAGGCTGGGCAGCGTGAGCAGAGCTGACCACACGCACCAGACTGTCCACAGAGGCGTCCGCGTCAGGTGCGTGGCCCCAACGTGCGCGAGGCTCGAACCACCTCACTTAGAGTCCACGTCCTCGCTGCCCAGTGGCCCCGCCCATGGAGTCTCGCACTGGAGGTGTGGGGCAGGCAGAATGTGAAGTCAGCCACCAACGCTAACAGCTGACACTGGCACTAATGGTAATTAAAAATTAGCATAGAAATGTGCTTTTAGGAGATTAACATTACTGGTGGGTCCCGACCCTTATGCTTCTCCCTAAGTGATGGAGGACAAACATGTCTCACATTAAATAAAGTACATCTAATGGGCTTTTGAGAGAGGAAAGATGCAAATGCATTGATTTTCCTTCCTTCTTGATTTACAAATACGTCTCCTGCATAGACAAACACCCTGTCGGGACTGCTGGCCCGTCAGACTCCGCTCCCCCCGCCCCCCGAGGCAGTGCCTTCATCAATTTCCACACGGGTCCGCGACCCCTAATAACAGCTTTGTACCGTAAGCACTTTCCATACCCTGAAAATTGCATTACATTTTAGAAATATTATCTCCCTGCAGCGAACTATCAGTTAATGACGAGCTGAGCGGGTGAAACGCATGTCAGGGAGAGGGTGCGACTTCACGGAGCAGTTCCGGCCTGGCGGGGCGTGGCCGTGCTGCGCGAGTGGCATCCATACTGGGGGACGTCGGGGCTGCCGTGGGCAGAGCGGTGTGGAGACAGATGTGCCGCCCGGGGCACGTGGCAGCTGCGGACGGCGGAGATTCTCACCCGCTCAGCCGGCCCCCGCGGGCTCCCAGACCCGGTGTGCGGGCACGGGGGCTTCTGGGTCTCCCTGCGGGTCTCCCTGTGGACACGCGTTGTGCCTGGCTCTGCTTTCTCGCTGTGATTTGATGAGCTGGGCTCCTGCTGGGGCCCGAAGCAGGTGGGGGCTCAGCTCATCTCCTGAGAACTGCGTGGGCAGCGCCCACCCGTGAAGGCTCCCGCGGGGCGGGACTAGTCTAGGCTAGGTGCTGGGAAGAAATGGAGGCGGGGGAGGGGCTGAGTGGCGGGGCACAGGGGCTGGCTTAAATACTGCAGGCCTGGAGGGCCTCTCTGAGGAGGTGACTTTTGAGGAAAGTCCCAAAGGAGATGCAGGAGCAAGTCACATGACTAGACGGGAGGCGGGAGCCCAGGACAAAGGGCACAGGGGTGTGGGGTGCGGAGGCTTTGGGGAACACGCCCTCTCCCAAGGGCGACAAGACCAGTGTGGCTGGAGGGGGACGGAAGTGAAGGGGCAGTGACAGCCGCAGGCAGGTCCTGGGGCACCCAATCTCCTTATTTGTGAGACCAATTCATGGCAGGGTCCTGAGCAGGGACCTGACCCAGCTTCGTGCAGAGAATAGGCAGGAGGCGCTGTGGAAACGAGGCGGGAGGTGAGGCAGCTCAGAGGAGGGGGCGTGAGGAGGGCTGGATTCAGGCGGGCTTCGTTCACATGGGCAGGACTCTGAGGTCAGAGAAGGGCTGCAGAAGAAAGAAGACACAAGGAGGATGCAAAGCTTTGGTCTGGCTACTGGGGGTCGGATGGGACTGGCTGAAGCCCAACATGAGCTGGGAGCTGGGCAAGGAACCACCAGTCGGGGAGCCAAGAGTGAGGTGCAGATGCCAACAGATCCCCGGCAGGGCTGAGCAGGGGCTGTGGACAGGGTGAGGACCAGGGTGAGGACCAGGGTGAGGACCAGGGTGAGGACCAGGGTGAGGACTAAGGTGAGGACCAGGGTGAGGACCAGATTGAGGGCAGGTGAGGACCAGGGTGGGGACCAGGTGGGGACCAGGCTGTGGAGGAGGCCTCCCAGGACCTGCATTCTGCTCCCAGGGTTTCCTCACTCGTCAGAGACATCTTTCCAACTACCTGGCTGTGCAGCCCAGCTCTTCAGGTTTTAGCACCTGCCTGGCCGGCCCCGCCCCTTGTGAGGAATGAGCTCTGTTCTGTGCGGCCCCCCCAACCCCCACCGTGGCCACGGCCTGGTCCCCCCCGGCCTCCCGCTCTGGTCTGCGCCCAGATCAGTTACGAAGGGACTTTCTCTTGGACCTCTTGTACCAGTTACTCCCAGATCCGGCTGCTTTGCCGAGAGTTCCCGGGCGGGGTTCGACCCCACCCCCAGCTCCGTGTGTCACTGTCACACTGTCGGGCTCGCATTCTGAGCCTTTGCAGAAGCTGCTCCCTTTCCCTGCCATGCACGTCCCTTCCTTTGGTTCCCATGAAGGGACTTTCCAGGAGCAGCTATCTGCCTGGCTCTGAGCATCCCATCTCTGCTCCCTGCAAACCGACGGCCATGCCCACCAGCGCCCCAACCCCGGCACAAACAGTGCTCATCCGGGGTTTGTGGAAGGAAGGAAGGTACCGGGGATGTAGAGGTTAGGTCCTGCGGATGGGCTGGCTGGGGGCTCAGACCTGCCCTCACCCGCCCAGCACGAAGAGGAGACGCAGACCCAGTGTCGCCCAGGAGTCAGGGACGAGTCGGGAGAGACTCGGGATCATGTTAAAGAGGGGACACCCTCGGTGCCGGCTCCCAGAGGCCAGGTTTCTAAGTGTCTGCACCTGCGGTTTCCACGCAGTGAGAACCGGGCTGGCTCTGAGGCGAAACTCTGAGATGAATGGAGAGAGGGATCGGATTCCACAGAAAGAAAGAGAGGGCCTGGGGTCACCTGACGAAGGTCTGCAGGAGTTTCACTAACGCTCTGCGACCCCAGGTGCTTCCTCCCCAGGCGGGCTCGGCTGGCCGTGGCCGAGGCAGGCGGCTGGGGGTCAGGGGTCCGGAGGAAGGGCAGGGCCCCCAGCCCACCGGGCTCGGCTGCTGGGTTTCACAGCTCCCTTCTCGGTCCGTGAAGAACAGAGACTGCTATTTCTGGTGTTGGAGTGAATTGTCCACTGTGGAACGAACCCCTGCCCTCTGAGTGCCATTAAGAACACAGAGGAATTAGAAGGTCCACTTGTTTTCCTTAATACCTGTCCTTGCTTTTCCTGCGGGGTCCTGGGAGACCCGGGCCTCTGCTCCGTGTGGCTTTGACCTCCTCAGCCCCTCCCCACACCGGACGCCCTGGGGGCCTTTCACGCAGCACCTCGGCCCGTCCTCGGCCTCCTCCACCCGGTCCCGTCCTCAGACGCCTGCACTGTCACCCCGCCACCCACACCCGCACGTCCTTGGCCTTCCCTGCCCTGGACTTGCCTGCAGACCTCAAAGCTGGGAGGAGGACCCTGCGGGCAGCTCCTCCATCCCCCACTGGCCTCTCCCTGCCCCTGCCCCAGCCACGGCCAGGCCCCCAGATGTCTAGTACGCCCCCCACCAGGTGAGAGCCGGGGCTGTTCTGTCAAAGGGGCGCCCGGTGAGAGTTTGGGGTGAGAGCTCGAGTCCCGGGCTCCCAGCCTGCTGGCCAGCGGAGCGAGTCCCGGGGCCCTCAGGGACGCGGGGGACTTGTACAAGGTCCTGATCCCCAGAAGGGAAAAGACGCAGACCTAGCTGAGAGACAGAGCCCGGCTCGGGCGGCCCTGCCCGGCGCTGGCGGAGCCAGTTCCGGGGAAAGTCACTGGAAGTTCAGAAACTTCAGCACAGATCAGAAAACCACCAAAAAGAAAGCTGAGAATGTCTAAAACTTTTTTTTTAACGGAGCCTTTAAGAAGTGAAAAAAAAAAAAACATCATTTTTTTAAAGAGAGAAAATTGGCAAAAACGGAAGGGACAGCTGAGTAAGTTCCCAAGAAAGAACTTGAAGGACAAACACCAAAGGCCATAAACACCATCACTGAACTGCTGTGAGAAGCAAAGGAGCCGGCGGAGGGACAGCAGCTGCAGACAGAACGGCTGAAAAGTTTCTAAAATTGTCCAGAGACGTGGATCCAGCTGCGGAGGACTCAGGATGAAGACAAGAGGGTAAAGAGAAGAGCCTCACACTGAGAAAAGCCCTTGAAGAGCGACCTGGCGGGCCCCGGGCTCAGAGCCGGGAGCCTGAGAGTGGCCGGGGAGGAAAGGCGTGTCCCCCCCGGGTGCCGGCAGGGACAGCAGGAGCCGGAGTGCGCGGCCAGTGACAGCTCCGAAGGGCTGAAGGGAAAACAGGAGCCAATAGTTCTACGTCTAGCGTCAAGAGAAAAGGAAGAAGGGAAGTATTTTTAGACAGAAGTGGAGACTTTCCCACCCAGAAATCCTGGGAGAAGGTTTCCTAAAGCAGAGACTCACGAGTTTTGCTGCAAATACGCGAGGCTCTGAGGCGGCGTGTAGCCTCCATCGCTATTTTGACCCCTTAAAAGCCCATTTTTCTTGACCAGCCACACAAAAGACACAGCCAAGCAGAACACAGCACCTAAGGAGGCGGCAGGCTGAGTTTCGCCCACAGGCCGAAGTTTTCTGCTGGAAAACAATGGTCTTTAAACAAAAAGACAACTCAAACCATTGTTGATGGGGGGCAAGGAGAGAGAGAATTGCCAATGACCAAGAGGTGATTTTACAAATTCAGGCAGATTCCACGTTCGTTTCGCTGACCTCAGACTGTCACGGAACTGATGGATCTGATCAAAACTTAAAATAATTCCAGTAACATTTCATTTTTAATGATTTAATCATCAGTTGGTTCTAATGCTCACGCCGTAACCATCTAAGATGGTGTCTAACGCCCGGGTCCCTCCGACCTGGCCGTTGCTTGCTGTGTAAGGAAACACGGACATCAGGGTAGCCACATCCTGACCCTCCCGCACAGGCACTGGGAGCGGCGGGCGGCTGGGTCTCAGAGGCCATCGTGCAGGGACAGTCCCGCGGCGGCCGGGGCCACAGCGTCACCGAGGCTGACTCAGTCACACAGCCGCTGACGCACCTGCGGGCGCGGGCTGGCCCTCCGCTGGGGCTGCCGTGCGAACCCTCCACATCCCCGCCAACACCTGTCATCTTCTGGGTGTTTTAAATCAGCCATCCTCAGGGGTCTGAGGGGTATGCATCCCCCCTTTTGTGTCCCGGCTTCAGAGTCGGCGTCCCAGAGTTTCCAGGGACGGGAGCGCGGACCCCTCATCAGCGGAAGAGCCGTGCACGTCAGGCTGTGGGCGTGCTGCTGGGGGACGTGTGGGGCACACGGCTCCGCGACAGCCTCAAAGAACTGGTGCACACCGGACGAAAAGGTCCCTTCATTTCTCATCTTCTGTGTGTGACCACTTTCTCAGTGCTTTAGATTAAAATTTAAAATTAAAAATAAAATGGATGCTGAGTGTCATCTTATTCCAGGAATTAGTCATCCAGGGGGGCGTGATTTAAATGTGGGGATGAGATGCATTTAAAACCCCTTTTTACATTTGCTAATCATTTGTCAAATGTATACGACGTTCATGGGCTTTTAATCTCGGGTTATGAAAATAATTCTGATCATAACTCAACCTAGAAGAAATTTTAGCATTGAAAGCCCACCAGCCCCTGGACATTAAAAATATCAATTGATATTCGTATTTATTCATGTTATAGTGTGGAATTACGGTGGGACTATCAAAAACCTCGGAAGCATAAAATGTATGAGGCTACAGTTTAATGGAGGGCTAGAGTGGAAATACGAAATCAAGGTAATAATTAACCGTTTTGGTTTCAGCTTCAACTATAAAACCAGCACTTACTGAAATTGTTACAAAACAGATGCCTGGTATTCATTGTTGTATGTTTAGGTTTTGATGCAAAAACGTTAATTAACGATGTAAGTTTTGTTTTAATGTCTGAGTGCCATGAAAATCACATTTTTGTGGCTACTTACAGTTATGATGACAAATTTCAGATGTCGCCATTTTTAAACACTCTAATATGAAGAATAATATCTAATGTGTAATGTGCATCTTAATTAAATTTCATCAAATGAGCGCCTGGTAATAAACACCAGGTCACGAAGGACGCGCTCCCGCTCTGAAACCCTCCAACCCACTCGTCGATCCCACACTCCCACCCCGGTCCCGAGGGCAACCGCACTCTCGAATCATGTTTTACACTGGAGTCATTTACCCCCGAAACACCACCCCTGCACGCCGGCACACAGGGGCCTCGGTGACGCCGCGCGCGCTGTACCGTGCCGAGATTCTTCAAAATTCCGTCTGTGAGCCCCTCCGGCGCGAGCACGGTGAGGAGGCGCGGCTGACACCCCCGCGTCCAGGTCCCTTTGCCTTTGATGCTTGTGGGTCCTGCACTTGCGTCCGAGAAACCCTTCTCCGCCCCGAATCGTGAGGCTGATCTTCCCTCCTGTTTTCTAGGAGGTTGATTCTTTGTTTGTCAGCCCACCTGGATTCAATTTTACGTACGATGTGACCGAGGGTTCACGTTCGATTGTTCATTTTCTACACAAATACTCAGCCGTCCCAGCACCATCTGTTGAAGGCATCCTCTCCCCGCTGCTTCCCGGAGCCGGTCAAGGACCAGCTGCCACGCACGCGAGACCCACTTCCCGGTTCCGTCCATCGCCCCGCTCTCAGAGTGACTGCCTGGCGCTCATGTTCAAGAATCTGTCTGGAGAGCCAGTGCAGAAGTCTGGCCACCGGGCCCTTCATTAGGATCATATTGTCTTATTTTTGACTCTGAATTTCTGTAGGACTCCGAGGATGATTTTTCCGATTCTACAAAACCGCACCTGCCCTCTGTTTGCCGCCCTCGTCCTCTGCTCCTGTTTTATCTTCCATAGCTTTCCTGCCTTCTGTGGTTTTAATTGGACAGTTTATATAATTTCCTTCCTTAGCATACCTTATTTCTTTTTTACCTTTTTTTAACCGATTGCCTGGAGTCTGCTGTTTACACTCACAACGGACCCAAGTGTGTGTTTGATTTGTCCCACACCACTCGAGTGTCGTCGCCGATTCACCTTGTCTGTCTATAAGCATGCATGTGTCTGTAAGGGCTATACGCAAGCATACACAATCTAACACATCGTCATTATGATTTTTAACAAGTAATAGACACTGTTTGCTACACTCGTGTATTTTTAACAAAGGACTATAACAATAACAGCCATCTGTTAGGTCAATTAAAGTAAGAAAATACATTTACTTTACTTTCACTTAGCCCTTCTCTAATGGTCTTCCTTTCTTTAAATAGATCACTTTCTAAACTATATCATTTTCTTTCTCTCCAAGAACTTTTTTACCGTTTCACTTTTTTTTTTTTAATGGAGGTGCTGGGGATTGAGCCCAGGACCTCGCGCGTGCTAGGCGGGCCCGCGGCCCCTGCGCTGTGCTCACCCTGCCTCTCAGTATTTCTTGCAGGGTGTGTCTGCTGGCACAAGCGCCCTCGGACCTGGTTTCTGAGAAGGGCTTTATTCCCTTCACTTCTGAGGGACCAGTGCTCAGCTGTCAGAATGTTAGGGTGTTATCAGTTTCTTAGTCTCTAGATACTTTGAAACTCCATCCCATTTCCTTCTTGCCTGCATTGTTTCTGAGGGAAAATCAGACGTCATTCTTCTCTTCGCTCCTTTGTAGACGCGGCGTCCCTGCCTTTGGCTTCATTCAAGATTGTTCCCTTTGTCTCTGACTTTCTGAAGCTTCGGTGTGATATGCTTGTTGCATGTTTTTTCGTTTTATTCTGCTTCACTTTTTGTATTTATTCTGCTTGGTGCTTTTTGCCCTTCCTGGACCTTGGGCTTGGGATCTGGTGTTAACTTGGAGAAATTCTGTCACTATTGCTTCGAATATTGTTTCTATTCCTCTTTCTTCTCCTTCTAGGCTCACATACGTTTTGTCATTTACTGTTATTGCCTTGCAATGCCTGGATGGTCTTCGGTTCTGTTTCACTCAGCCTTTATTCCATCTGCTTTTCAGTTTTGGAAGTTTCTGCTGACATCTCCTCCAGGTCAGAGAGTCTCTCCTCCTCCATGTCCGCTGACTAATGAACCCGTGAAAGATGTCATTTATTTTCACTACAGAGGTTTCAGTCTCCAACGTTTCTTTTCAACGCTTTCTTAGAATTTCTCTCTGCTTCTATTTCCCACCTGTTCTTGCGTGTTGCCTACTTTTTCCATTAAAGTCCTTAGCATATTAATCCTAGTTGTGTTGCTTTGTTTGTTCTTAAAATTCTTAACCTGAGAACATCCCTGCCAAATCTGACTCAGTGTCTTCAGACCGTGTCTGTGCCTTTTATACACCCTGTGTGTGTTGTTGTTGTTGTGGTAAAAGTTCAGAAATAGCAAAATTAAAACCACCACATCAACAAGCAGTATTTAGGAAGAGTTCACTGTGCATATAAGAACGGTTCACAAACTGGGAGCTTTCAAAAGTAAAAACTGGTGTGAGGCTAGGGGCACGAAGTTACAGGACAGCGTATAAAGCAGGTGTGAGGAAACCGCTCACCTTGTGCAATGGCCGGTTATCGCGGTGGGCTTCGCAGACCACGGGGAGCCGGCTCAAACGGATGGCCTCATCCCATTTGTAGGAAGACGACTTAAGCTTCTTTTATGACTGCCAGAGGCGTTTATAAGAAATAACCTAAGTTAGTTTTCGCTCGTGCTCATGAGATTAGCTAGACTTAGCTTGGCGTACATGGCTAAGTCCATGGCGTTGTCTGTTCAGAGAACTCTCGACTTTGTGTTTAGCTTTCCCTGTTGAAAGGTGGCCATGCTGTAGGGGCAAGGGGGCCACTGTAATAGGCCCTGAGAGAGGTGGGGGTGAGGCGGGGGTGCGCAGGAGTGCTCCGTGATCCAGTGACCGGGTCTCAGGCTTCTGGTGAGTCTGTGCCCCTGAACTGCAAGCTGAGCTTCTCAGCTTCCTACCCCTCAGATGAGATAGGACTACCAGGGGGCACTGGAGGCGGGTGTTTCCCTCTCCCAGGTTGGTTAGGCTCTGGTTGACTGCTTCTCCTGGTTGAGCTTGTTAAGAACAGGATGCGCTGGGCATTTCAGAGTGACCGCTTCCCCTCCTGCTGAGGGCACTCTCCTCCGATGTTCAGCGCGAGGACCTGGTGGCCCCTGGAGGTGACGCTCACTGTTGTGGGGTCCCTGTGGGACAGGCTCCCCCAGGGTTCCAGCCCTCAGACTTCCCCACTGAACCTCCAGCCCTTCGTCACTGCCTGCTGGGTTCTCCCGCCCCCTTCCTGGATTTGTGCTCTGGTGACGTGAGCCTCTGTGTCTGCTTGTCCTTCCCTCCGATTCTGGGGTGAGGGGGCAGAAGCTTTCCCTGCGACCTCAGTTCTCTGATGGCCCCAAGGAGAATTGCTGGTTTTCCAGCTTGTTCTGCCGCTGATTTGTTCTCAGGATGGAAAGGCAAATTCTAAGCTTCTTGCGTGTTGGACCCAAAACTGGGCCTTTTCATCTCGCTTTCTCTTTACTTGCTCCGCCTTCTCATTGTCTTTCCCTCTGTCCTTGTAGGTGAGTGTGCGGTCACCATCCTTGCTCCGCCCTTCATGGTTCTCACTCAGTCTTCAGCATTTTCCCGGCTCTTCTGTGTTTCTGTCTAAATATTTCCTTCTGGCCTGGATTCCAGTTTGCACACCCACCCTCTGGCTGTGCCTAAGCTACTGGTAAGCACACACTGAACTGCCCTTTGGCTGCTGTGCGGCGGCTTCTGCCCTCCCTGCTCGCCCAGGAGCCCCTCTCCCTTCCCCCGCATCTTTGCTCTCCTCTTTGCTGGATCGCTCCCGCTGGCTCCGGCCCTGCTTCCCGCCTACCTTTGAGGTGAGACCCCTTGTGGGTCCAAATCCTCTCTTCCCTTTCTCTCTTATGCCCACTCCCGTCTGGCTTTTGGCAGCACCCCTCCACCAAACTATTCTCGTCAACACTGGGCTTCCCCCGGCTCATCCTGAAACCTCTTCTCCGTTTTCACTCACTGTCACGTGCAATGTCATGGGTTTTAAACACCGACTGTCTTCTAATGACCCCAAATGTAGACACCAGAGACAGACATCCAGTTATCTTTTGACATAGTCACTGCATGTCTAAAATATATGTGAAGCTCACCATTTTGAAAAATAACCTCCATTTCCCAACAAAAATAATTAAAAAAAAAAAAACCCAGCAACTGCAGGAATCCCCCCTGCAGTCTCTCTCCCGCTGGTTGAGGACACCCCCATTTTTTTCAGTTGTTGAGGCTGAGACTGGCAGCTCCCGTTGACTCCTCTCTTGATTTCCACAGCCCTAGGATTACCTCTCAGGGGCCACCTGGGCACTTGTGATAAACGCCCTCAAGACGGACCGCGTCCCGGCACCCTCGCTGACCGCTCACCGCAGGGCCTCACCCTCCGCGGTGACAGCAGGGGGCGGCTGGTCTCCGGGCGGCTGGTCCTGCTGGTCTGTCATCAGCCCAGAGGTCGGAACGGGCCTCGTAAATCCCGGGCTGGGTCAGCTCAGAGTCTGCCGAGCCCAGAGTCCAGCAAGGCTCCTGCCCACTCGGAGCGGGGGCTGGAGCCCTCAGGACGCCTCCTGGCCCCGCTGTGCCCCCGGCAGCTCCCTGGCCTCGGCTCCACACGCCCTCCCTTTTCTCTTTCTGTTCCAACTGCAGTGGCTGCCTTGCTGACCCTGGAAATTGCCAGGTGTACCCCCCCCCTTGGAGCATGGCTTCCGCTGCTGCTCTGTTTGAAATGCTCTCCCCCAGGCGTCTGCTCATTAACACCCTCGTTTCCCGCACGCTTTCACATGCATGGCACTTCTCCCAGGGAGGCCCCTGAACATTCTTCTTAAGTTGCAGCCTTGCTCCCGCCCAGCCTCAGCCTGACCCCAGCACCCCTGCCGCTTCAATTACGCTCTTAACCGCCGCTTTCTGCTGCGCCACGGGAGCGCTCAGGTGCCCTTTGTGCTGCCGGCTGTCCTGCCCCGCCCCACCGGGAGCGCAGCTCTGCGGGCACAGAGCCCGGGTCCTGCTCACTGAGGCTCTCCCTGTGATCACAGCCGTGCTCAGCAGCGGATACTCACTGAGCATTGAATTCATAGGTTTTGGCTAAGGGGGGTGAGGCAACGGCGAGCTCCCCAGTTTTGTGTACAGAAGTAACCCGGCTAGCACTATTTTAGTAATGCTCACTCTAGGGGCTTAGGGGTTTGGAGGGGGTGATGCTGGAGTGGGGAGCTCAGCCAGGGGCAGATGCTCTGTAACGAGAGCCTTTCCAGGGAGCGGAAGGATGTGACTGAGAAGTCAGACCTGATCCCAGAGAAAGGAAGCAATAATGGGGTGCCAGCAGGCAGCCCCTGCTCCAGAGATGCCTGTGAGGGCCAGCCCCTGCCGTCTGGGGTCGGCATGTCTGTGAGCAGACAGAGGATGGTGCTGGGCCCCTGTGAGGTGGGTGTGCTGCCTGCATCCCACGGGGAGAGGGCTGGGGCCACGGTGAGCACGGCTCTCTGGGACCCACACAGACAGAGACCAGCTCCTGCAAACCACGCAGTTCCAGAAACACACACGTATTTGAAGTAAACTTTTTTATTTTGCGATTGTAGAGGCACACACAGCTGCAAGAAAACATACGGAGGGATTCCATGAACCCTCCACCCGGTTTCCCCCGTGACAACATCCTGCAGAACCACAGGGTGTCACAGCCCGGAAGCTGCCTCAGATGCAGGCAAGGTGCAGGACACGCCCCGCCCCCAGGATGCCCTCCTGCCCCCTGTTACAGCCGCAGCCAGGTCTGTCCCTCCTCCAGGCCCTGCAACCTCCCCTCTGTCCTCCACGTCTGCACCGTTTTCGTTTCAAGGCTGTTACATGCTTGGAATCACCCAGGAAGTAACCCTGAGGGTTGGCGGTCTTCACGCGGCCCGATTCCCTGGAGAGTCTCCCAGGTCGTGGGTGTGGAGGGTTTGTTCCTTCTCGCTGCTGAGTGCTTGGCCCACCGGCCACCTGCCAGAGGGCGTCTGGGTTAGAGTCCTGACTGACGATTGCAGGAGAGGCTGCTGTGACCCCTCCGGCACAGGCCTCCCTGTGACCCGTGCTCCCTTTGCCTGAGGTCGCACGGCGGTGGCGCGGGCCAGCTGGTGGCGGCAGGGCCACCCGCGGGTAGGGAGGCCGCGCTGTCCTGCACCCGCTCCAGGGTTTTCTTCGTCCTGCTTTGTGGATTTGAACCATTTTCGCGGATGGGTGGTGATAGCTCGTGGAGGTTTTAACGTGCTTTTCCCTCACGGCTGATGAACCTGAGTGCTTCTGAGGGCCTTTTCGTGTGTTTATTTACCCTCCACACATCGTCTTTGTTGAGACGTCTTTGCCCATCGTTACGTCCGTTATTTCATTACATTTTTCGGTTGAGTTCTGATAGCTCTCTCTGTGCTCCAGGGGCTGGCCCTGTGTCAGACGTGCAGTTGGCAAATCCCTCCGCCAGTCTTGACTTGACTTCCGTCCTCCTACCCTACACAGAGCAAACGTCCTTAATTTTGATGAGGTCCAGTTTACCACTGTTGCCCTCAATGTCTGTGCTCCAGGGTCAGGTCCGAGATCTTTGTCCCGCCCTGGAGTCAAGACTCTTGTCTGTTTCTAGTATATTTATAAATAGCAAAGCAAGGCTAATTTAGAGTTATGAAAATGTTAATATTGATGTTAAATACGATTTTTTCTTTTTTTAATTGAAGTATAGTCAGTTTGCAATGTTGTGTCAGCTTCTGCATAATGTACAGCGTAATGTTTCAGTCATACAAATAAAACACAATTTTAATAACGAAACAGCCTCCGAGGTAAGTCGTGCTGTTGGTACAGTGTGAGCTCTTGTGAGGCGCCCCTTCCAGACCCTGGTGAGTGACTTTCTGCCGTCCTGCCAGCTGACGGGGGAGGTGACCTGGCTGGACTGGGAGCCAGTGGGTGGCCTGGGACCCCCGCCAATCCCCCACCGGGCTCTGGTGAGCTGCAGGACCCTGGACAAGACTGTCCCCACCACACATCTCATGGACAAGCACTAATCAAAGCACAAATCCAAGGCCGTGTGTGGGAAGCCCTTCACCTGTGCCCAGTGTGGCCTCGCCTCCAAGTGTGGCCTCGGTGAGTCCCAGCCTGCCTGCGAGGAGGGACCAGCATCACGCCCGTTTGCAGATGTGGACACCAGGCACAGAGGCGTGGAGGAAAGGAGGGGTGAACTGGGGCTCAAAGCTGGCTCTGACTTTGACCCTCTCGTCCCAACCTGGGGAGCACAGGGCAGGTTTGTGCACTGGGGTCAGAGGGCTAATGAACCTGTCCAACCTGCAGCACGAGCAGACAAAGTCACCTAGAGGACGTGCCGGCTGCCAGGGGCCTCCAGGCCGGAGGCAGAAACACACCTGAGACGTGGGTGCATCCATGGTCACATCGTCCACGGGGCGAGGCTGCAGCCCAGGATGCAGGCCAGGTGGACAGACTGAACCCGGTGGCCACGTCCTTCCCGTGCCCCAAGGAAGGCAGCTGTCCCTGCCTTGTGGTCGCCGCATCTCCCTTGCTCCCTGGGCAGGCGGTGCTGGCATCTCCGCTGCCTGCCACGCACGGAGCCTGTCTGTCCAGGGCGAGATCCTGGGATCCGTCTGTTCATCACCAAGTCCCGTGGCCCCCGTTGCTAATTCTTTAATAAAAGAGCGCGTTTATGAAATCTGACAACATCAGGGGAGATTTTTAGACGCTGCCCGTTAAGCCTTTCGCAGGGAATAGTTAATGACAGGCAGGCTCATTGGAATCGAGGTTTCATCTAATACCAGTTTCGGGAAAGTCAACTGCAGGGTTATTTCTGCAGATGAAATTAGCTCTGTTTGGAGGTCGCCTCTGGTAGCTGGATTGAGAGAGACAGAGACACAACAGCAAACGCTGTCAACGAGATGCTAATTCCACTCCACAAACAAGGATATTACTTTAAAAGAGAAGGTTTTTCTTTATCAACGCCCTCCGCCAACCCCATGCCTTTGCTGAAGGACAGAACGTATTGGCCAATTATCGGAACGTGCACGCCCATTCGGAACCTTCTCCTCGGGATTGTTCAGCAGGCGAGGAGGCGAATTCCTCTGCTGCAGCCCCGACCCCTGCTCAGGAGAGACTTGGGACGTGGGATCCCTGCAGGGCGCCCCCCAGAAAAGCCACGGCTTGGACCAACCTCTCCTCTCTAATCCTTGTTTCTGAGTGTTCTTTATTTTTTCTTTTCTTGTTCCTTGTTTTCTGGGGCTTGATTGGCTTGGGGGTGAGCAAGTGAAGGGTTAGGGTTAGATGCCAACCCCCAGGGCAGCACCGGGCCACAGGGAGGGCACCCACCTGCCCACCCAGCGCCACCCCTGCCTTCCAGCCTTCACATGCACAGGCATCCGGGCCCGCAGCTTCATGCCCTGTGCCCCCCCCACCAGTGACTCTCTGAATTTGGCTCCTGGGGTGTATAGTCGGCTGCCTGGAAACCCCGTAAGGCAAGTCCGTGTCCCAACTCGGAACCTGGGACGTGGCCTTATTTGGAAAAAGGCTCTTAGGCAAATAGAACTCAAGGATCTCGAGACGACATCTTTCTGGATTATCTAGGTGGCCCTAAACCCAAAGACAAGGGTCCTCATAAGAGACAGAAGAAGAGACACAGACTGAGGAGAAGTCGATGAGAAGACGGGGCAGAGACGGGATGATGTGGCCACGGCCCAGGGGCATCGGACCCACCGGGGGCTGGAGGAGGCTGGAGGGGGCAGGAAATACCCTCCCCGAGCCACCGTGCTGACACCTTGAGCCCGGACCCAGCCTCCAGGACGGTGAGGAAACAAGTGTGGTTGTTGTATGTGTCCCCAGTTTGTGGCCTTTGTCAGGGCAGCCCCGGGAGCTCACACAGGGTCACAGGAAAAGGCAGATTCCCGGGCCGTTCCCCACAACTGACGTCCGGGGGAGGCCCAGGACGAGAAAGACCGGGGGGAGGGCTGATGGCTCAGACACGGGGGGGAGGGCATCTGTGTCGCCAACTTGGAGTGACGTCCACTTACCCGTGGTCCACGGAGCGTGTCCACACTCACTAGCCGTCTCACCGCGGCCACACAGCCCTGGTTAGACGAGGCGGGAGTTAACCGCCGCCTGGGTGGGTGCAGCTACAGACGAGAGAAGCTAAGAGACTGGGCCAAAGTCACGGGCCCTGGTCACTGGACCCGGTGTTAGCACCTGCTTGACTCCTGACCCGGAAGCCCAGCGGGGCACAGCCTTCCCCTCCGAGCTCCCGTCCCCGTATGAGCCCCCTCCCGTTCCCAGCTCCCGCAGCCCACAGGCACCCTTGTTCCTGTGTCGGCTCCTCCCCGAAGTCCGCAGTGCTCCCTGTCACGGAGGCACACGGAGCCCGGGACGCCCCGCAGGGAAAGGTCACGCTCACACCCAGTCGCAGGAAGCACCGGCCGGTCCCTCCACATTTGAGGAGGAGATTTCGCAAGTCTTCATAAAAAGTCTTTAAATGGACGTAATGTGGCTAGAGGCTTCATTTGTAGGATTTTGTCCTCAAATATATGAAGATCGAGGCAAAGAATCAGGTGGAAACCTGTTCAGCTCTGCCTTGTTTGTAACAGTGAAACGTGGACGCCATCGCTGTACCCAGCAGTTGCCCATCAGTTACGCGTGCGGAGAGACCGTCCGCAGACTCAAACCCCCGCAGCCGCTGAAGCGCGCCCTCCCGGCGGGGCCCGGGGAGGCCGGCACAGACAGGCGGTGTGGTCAGCAGGGCAGCGGCCGCGGCGTAGCCGCGCCCCGAGCAGGTCTGAGGGGCAGGTGGGACGGCATTTAGTGGAATATTTTTCAGCAGTCAGATAAATAAGTGGCAGACGCTGCAGTGCGGGGGACCTCAGCTGCCTGTGGGTAGGAGAAGGCAGGCACCAAAGTCCCCGTGTCTTGTCATTCGACTTACGGAGATCTCCAGAACAAGCCATGGGGACAGAGTCAGCTTTCCAGGGACTGGTCGTGGGGGTGGGGCTTCTTACCAGGGTGATGCAATGTTTTGGAAGCAGATGGTGGTGATGGTCGCACTAGACTATGGAATTGTGTGCTTCAAAAAGGTTAATTTTATGTCACCTGCAGCTCTGTCTGTGGTGCATCTCCTCCGTGTGGGAGGCCCACAGCCCTCGCCCTGCTCGGTCCACGGCCCACTGCTGGCCGGACGGAGGTCCGATGCGTCATCGACTTGCCCAAGGTTGGTCCAGCAGGCAGCGCGGTGCCGGGGCCGGAGGGCGCACCGATTGGCCTGATCCCCTTCCCAGGACTCACTGGCTGCACTGGTCAGAGCCCTGAAGACACGGTTGTCCCCCTGTGCCCACAGCTGCCCGGCGTGGCACCCTCATCACCTGCCTGAGGTGTCTAGGCAGAGACGCGGGCCTGCTCCAGCCTGCTTGGCGGAGTCGTCCCAGATCCCTCCCAGCACTTCCCGCCCACCGCGGCCAAGAGGGAAGCTCCCCGTCGCCCAGCTCTGTCCCACGGCCCCGACCACCGCACTGATGCCGTGACAGCCCAGGCCCCGGGCAAGAAGAGAGAGGTGTGCACGCTTGCCCAGGTGGTGACCTTGTGGGAATTCACGGGTGGGGGAACTGCCCTCCATGCCTCCAAGCAGGTGTCTGGGGTTTGGATTTGAAGGACCACCAGGCAGCTGGATGTCGAGGGACAGCCGAGAGGAGCCCCCAATATGAACAAGAGAAAAGCAAAACAGGGGCTGTACAACAAAACCCAGGCAAAGCAGGGTGAAGTGGGGGCACCGTGGCCGGCCCACACGGGCAGCACCCTCCTAGAATCGGGGACCTCTCCACCTGCCTCGGCCACACCTCTGCCCACGGACGACCTCCCGGTGCGAGCGTCTGCTGAGCCCGGCCCCCCATCGCCAGGAGAAAGGCCCGCTCTGGTGGTCCTGGGACCCCTGCTGGTCTGGAGAGGGCGGTGTTCTCCCTTCTGGAAGAGAGTTCAAAAAAAAAGTCTCTCCCTGTTTAGGTCCGGATTTGTCTTTACCTGACGCTCTCTCTCCACCCCTCGGGAGAGACTCAGGGATGTGGGGAGGCGGCCGCCGGAGCGTGGATGAAGCCCGGGGACCTCGTTCCCAGCCCGCCGGCCGGCAGGTTGTTTCTACCGTTCCATCAAGCTTTGTGGGGATGTAACTGGCGAAGACACTGGCAGACTCAGCGCACAAGGTGATGCTTTGACACACGTGCACGTGGGCGAGGACTCCCACGGTGGAGTGACTCCCCCATCACGTTGCATGGTCACCCCTGCAGCCTTCACGCCCAGGCACAGGGTTAACGCTCGTCCCCAGGCTGCAAGTCAGGGCCCAGAATCCGCCTCGTGACTGTCGTCGGTGCCCTGCCCTGCCCCGTTCCCCCAGCCCCGGCCCCGCTGGCCGTCGTCTCCGCTCTGTTCCTCTGAGTCTGAAGGTGGTTTTTCCCTGAGTGCAGCAGGGAGGGGTCCTGAGCCAGTGACAGGCCCCAGGAGGGAACGTGGGTGACACCAGAGAGCAGGGCCACCTGCCTGGGACCCGCCCGGGCACCAGCCTTCCCAGCGGTGGTGACTGGTGCTGCCTGTTGTCCCGGCCTCAGGGACGAGGCACACGTGCCTGGTCAGGGTCCAGAGCCCGGGCCCGGCCTCTGCGCGCCTGGCCTCACCCCGCTCTGCGCCCAGCGCGGTGGGACCCCGTCAGCAGGTGAGTGACAGTGACACCCCTCAGGAGAGGGGTGTAACAGGTGAGTCACGTCCTGAAGAGCAGGGGCTGATAAATACTGAATTGCAGAGTTTCACCAACATGCCAGTTATCTCCCGGAGAGCGGGAGTCGGCGCCGCAGAGCCGTGCGGGACTGAATGTCACTCCGCTAACTGAATGTCTTGATTGACTCAAACACTCCCAGCTCTGAAATTCAGCCTGGCGATGGATGGGAAGTTTCCATGGCTACAGCTATTCCCCTGAGGTCGGGGTCGGGGAGCTGGCCCTGGGAGAGCCCGAGGGGCTCACCTGCTTCCTCCCCACGGGCAGGGCCAGCGGGGCCACACTGTGCCTAGGCCCACCCCTCCCTCCCGCCCCCTCCCCGCTGTCCTGAGTGTCTGCTGTGCCTGGGTGGCGCCAGCGCCCAGGACCCACTCTGCGTGTGTCATAGGGACCAGAACCATTCCCTGCCCGGCAGGGGGGGGCCGTTCCAGGAGGGACGAGCCCCGGGTCCGGGTCGGAGCCCGGCCTCGTCCTGCTCCCTGGGGCTGGTCACCTGTTTTCTCTTCTGTCTTCAAACCGTCCCTCCTGGCGCCATGTCCTCCGAGCTGGGGAGCAGATGTGCTTTCATTCCGCCTGGAAAACCAAACCCACAAACGAGAAGCTTTCTATTTGTCCATCCGTCTACACACCAGCCCCTCTCTCTCTATGACGAAGCCCCTGACAAGGTGTCTGCGTCTCCCCCACACACCCCCCGCATGGCTCCGGGACCAGCCGCGCCACCCTCACCGGTCACTGTCATCCCCAGTCGCCCACGACACGGGCTGTCTCCCGTCCCCTCACACCTGCTGGGGTGGGCGGCCCCCTCCTCCATCCTGCCACAGGCCGGAGCCCCAGGAGGGGCGGGGCAGACAGCTGGCCCCCCGGGCGGTCAGAAACCGCTGAGCAGCGAGGAGGCTCTAGCTCGGCGGTAGAGCGCGTGCTTAGCGTGCACGGGTCCTGGGTTCAATCCCCGGTGCCTCTGTTAGGGGGAATATTTTTTAAATAATAATAAATAAAATAAAAATAAATGTCTGTTTAAAAAGAAGAGACCAGAAAGAAAAAAAAATAATCAAGCCAAGTGGAGAAGACGGCTGGGTTACAATATAGTCTGTTTGCTGCACAAGAACGTGTCTGTTCCCCGGAGCCCCCTCATCCCGACTCAGTCAATGATTTGAGGACGTTCACTCAAGAGCCCTTTAAAGGCTGCCTGGCGTGCCGGGCAAACGGGACCCTCGTGGACACTGCGGCATCCGATCCCCGGTGTCCTGGGGCCAAGTCCCCCCCCCCCCCAGACCCCGCAGCCTGGCCTGGCCGGATAGGTGCGGAGTTCTCTGTTATTAAGGGCCTGAGATACACGGAGCCGTTCCCAGCCCTGGAGAGAGTGCGGTTACTCAGAGTTACGGGGACATCCTCCTTCTCCTCCACCTCCTAGCCCACCTGTAGTGGAGAAGTGACTGCAGGTAACACCCGAGCGAGACGCAGTTCATCTGGGGAATCTGTCTCCGGGCACAGCAGAACCCTCTGGGGGAGTCTGGGGTCAACGTACGCCAGCTGTGCTGGTCTGAGAGCCCCGGGGAAACAGCCAGCTGGTCCCCTGCTGACCTCTGCCCCCACCCCGGCCACCCCAGATCCAAATGCACAGCCAGGTGGGCACACTGGCCTCCCTGGGCCCCGAGCCTTTGTGCTGCGTTGTCCAGGGGCCAGAGGTACAGGTCAGGGTAGGTCCCCAGGAACTGGGCTGAAGAGTTGGATTCCATGCCCTTGGGCCATGAGATGACCCCGAGTGGCCTTTACAGGAACGTGCCCAGGACTTCAGGATGGCTGGGCAGCGTCCACAAGTATCGAGGAGCAAAGAATACGAAGACCCCAAAAAGGGAAGAGGGCTGGCTAGTTAGGGCTGGGGGCAGGGGCACCACTGAGGTGGGAGGAGAGACAGAGACACAGACACAGAGAGAGAGAGAGAGAGACGGCGAGGCAGAGAGAAGGAAGCGAGGACCGAGTCGGGTGGGCAGCCTCCCCACGGTGGAGCCGGAGGGGAAGGCGGAAGGCAGCTCCCAGGCCCGAGGCTGGGCCCAGCGTGTGGGCGGACGTGTCTCCACTGCGATGGGGCGAGAAGAGGAGGAGAAAATGCAGGGCGGGAGGTGAAGAGAAAATTTTAGAGCCAAGGTGTCGAAGGTGATGGTGACGCTCCCGAAGCCGGCACTGCCGGACGCCGGGCTCTGGGGAGAGGTGCGGGCTGCGGGCAGAGGACAGGGGTGCAGGGGCCTGAGTGTGAGTCGGGGTGAGGGGGCCCGAGGACCCCGGGGGAAGGGGTCGTGGGGCAGAGGGCCTGCGGGCGGGGTGTCCAGCCAGACCTGCCGCAGGCCGCCTGGTCCCCCACAGGCTCCTCGTCCTGCGCTAGGCCCAGCCGTGGGTGCCTCCCGAGGTGGGGGGCTCCTGCTCCCCTCTTGCCCCCAGATGGGGGAGCCGGGAGGAGGGATGTCTGGGGGCGCATCTATCTTGGCACGTACCTGCCTTCTCTCCCTTAACCCTCAAGCATCTGAAGGGGTCACAACTCCAGAGCCCCAGCCGGTGGTCGGGGGTAGCGGGGTGCCGTGACAGCTGGAGACGCAGGGGGTAGGGGTTCCGGGCCAGCTTGAGGGGGCACGTGGGAACAGAGGCCCGTCAGCGTCCGCTGCGCTCTGTGGCCGAGCCGTGTGGCCCTGCGCCCCGTGGATCAGCTCTGCTTGTGACAGTGAGTGTGCGGAGTGTGTGGCGGGTGCCTGGTTGCAGAGGGGCTTCTGTGGGTTGAAACAAGGCAGGGGCAGGGCCCAGATCTGCCGCGCGGCTGATCGTGGAGCCAGGTCCGCGGGCCCGGGGCCTGGGCGCTCCGGCCGTGCTGCGACCTTCTTCCTCTCTGCCTCGCCGACTGGATTAACCTTGGGATGGACAGCGACAGCCGGGAAAGCGCAGGTCTTGACCCCAACTTCGGGCAAGAAGCTGACTCTCCTCCCGGGAGGGGAGGGCCCGCTGACCTTCCTTCCCAGTGAATCGATGGAAACCTCTGGGTCAATAAATCTTAATGCTTTTTCAGCAGCGATCGATGCCTCCCGTCCTATTGTTATGACGCCCGGATGCCCGGGGGTCAGACCCGTCTCAGGCCCCTGTGGGGTGGGCTTCCTCTCACAGCTAATAGGGCCCCGACCAAGATGACCCAGGACCCCTCAGATGGACTCTCATGAGCCCCAGGCCTGCTCCTCGCCCTCCCCCAGGGAGGGGGACACACGGGGAGACACCTGTAGAAGCCGCACCCTGTGTCCCCCAGCCCGGGCAGCACCCTCCTGCCAGCGGGCAGGTGTCCTGTGCTTCTTGGAAACAGAAGACAGGAGCTCAGGAGTAAGAACATGCTTAGGTGCCCGGGGAGGCGGGCGGAAAGTCACCTCCCCGTCAGGGGACACGCCCCACCGGCCCGGGGGCCCTCCCCACAGCCACCCAGGCTCCACGTGCCCCGGGGCCAGTTCTGGCCACCCCCAGGATGACGGTGGGGCTGCAGCTCACGGCCTCGGGGCGCGGGGCTGTGGACGGTGACGATCATGTGCGAGTGACCAGTGGGGGCCGCGCGTCTTCTATGTCTCCTGAGGCCCCAGCACATCAGGCGTGGTGTTTGGGAGTGAAACACTGTCCCCTCCTTCAGAGAATTCTGCCTAATGGGGGAGCAGACAATGAGCCGATCAGAGACTCAAACAGAGCAGCACGAATGGGGGAGGGGGGGAGGGGAGGGGAGGGTGGGGGGGGAGAGGCCACACCAGCTCCGCACGGGAAGCACGTTTTTTTTTTTTTTTTTTGCATGAAGTAGAGTTGTGCTAGTTTCAGGTGCACGGCACAGTGATTCAGTCATACATACATATATATATATATATTTTTTTCCAGATTCCTTTTCATTGTAGGTCACTGCAAGGTATTGAATGCAGCTCCCTGTGCTGCACAGCGGGTCCTTGTTGTCTATCTGTTTCGTGTACAACAGTGTGTGTCTGTTGATCCCAAGCCCCCCGTTTACCCCTCTCCCCTTTCCCCTTTGGTGAGCACAGGTTGTTCTCTGGGTCTGTGAGTCTATTCCTGTTCTGTAAATAAGTTCATTCATATTACATTCTAGATTCCACGTGTCAGTGATGTCGCACGGTATTTGGCAAGCACGCGTTCTTGGTCCTGAAGGGGAGGATGCTTTCCCAGACTGCAGTTGGGAAGAGGTAAGGAGTGTGTTCTTTTATCACCGGCTCTGTGCCCAGTGTTTAAAACCTGCTGTCTCATTTAACGTCCCAAGGGTTCTGCCAGGAAGATGGTTTGTAAATGAGCTAACGGACTAAGGACACAAAGCTAGCAGCTCCTGGAGTGGGAACGCAGAGCCCCAGCCTCCCCGCCGCGTTCCCACGCGTCCTGTCGTGGGCGAGGACAGTCCCCGCCAGCCAGGCCTGGGCAGACCGCGGCCGGCCTGCTGAAGAGACTCGACTTTGAGGTTGGGCTGGGACTATCAGTTGCTGCGGAAAGGAAGGACCCAGGTGTTTGACTAAGGAGCGTGACCCTCATCCTGACAGTGACGGGAGCAGTGGCTCGTCCAGGAAGGGGGTGGCAGGCACGCGGGCCGCAGGAAGGGGCCCCGGAGCGGGTGAGGCTCGGGGGGGAAGAGCGCTCAGCTGTGTGGCAGCGGCTGCACTTGCGACCTTTGTCTCATTCGATTCCCAAAAATATTGGTTGTGCCAGGAGGGAACCAGGGGGCCGTGAGGAGAGCAAAGCTGAGCAACGAAGGGTTGGTATAATTGTATTAACAGTGTGTCCACTGCCTTAGAAAAGAGGACACATGGCCGCGCTGTGTGAACTTTGAAAATCGCCATCTCCCCCAGAGGAAGTGGATTCCGAGGTGTCTCCTAACGCTTCCCCACCTGCGCCGTCGACCCTTGTGGTTCTAGGGAAGCAGGGAGCGCTGGCGGCGTCCCGGGACGTGAGAGCGACATGGGTGGGGGTGGGGGGAAACGGGATGCCACCAATTTAAAGCCAGATTTCTTCATTTAGGAAAGCAAGTTCGTAAAAAAAAATTCCGTATACTCAAGGTGAAGGAAATCTCATATGAACACAAGTTCGGGAAACGACGAGCCTCTCGGGAGGAAGCATCGGACCGCGCGGACCAGCCGACCACGAGCTGGGCAGCGAGCCGACGACGCACGCACGGAGGGGGGAGACTCGGGACAGGCCGGCCGTGCGGGCCGGGCCCTGATCGGTGCGCGCGCAGGGGCAGCGCAGAGGCTAAACAGCCTTGGCGACTACGGACCCCAAAGTCACGCAAGTGGAAGCAAGGGAAGCCGGGGGGCGCTCCGCAAAGCCGTCAGCAGCGCGCGGGTCCCGGAAACCCACCCGTGCGCTCCGCCCGCCGCACGCACGCAGCAGCTCGCGGCCCTGTCCGCGCTCTTGTCCTTTTTCCCTACAAAAGGTCTTCAGGAACTAACGTTTCTGTGGTTAGGACCACAGAGCAACAGTCCCCTCCGCTTTGCTTCAAGTCATTTTTTCACGTTAGACATAATTCAAATTAAATGACCTAGTTTAAAAACACATAATGAATGGCCCACCCCTCCTCCTCCCACCCGCCTGCATCCATCTGGGGACGGTCCCCTCGTGTGAAGACAGGCTTCCCAGTGGGTGGGGCTCGGGGGCTACTGTGCATTCCGCAGGCGAGCACCCCAGACAGACGGGGCTGCAGGGTGGGGCCGGCTCCGCGCTGGGCGGGTGTGAAGACGGGAGCTTCCAGAAGGAGGGGAGGGGGGAGCAGGCGGGCACGTCTCCTCTCCCTTCCTGTCACCCCCGCCAGGCCCTTGGCAGGACTCTGGCCGGGGCTGCTCAAAGCCGAAACCCCAGGGCGGGGGCTGCACTGTCCCCGGAGGTGGTGCGGGGCTGGGCGGGGCGGGTCGGGGCAGCTCCCGCTTGCCCAGGCTCTTCTCTGCACTGAGCACTGGGCCCCTGGGGTTCTCTGGGAGTAGCTGGGACACTCCTAGGCTGGGACAGTGTGTGTCACAGGCCGGCTCTGGCCATCAGAGAATCCGAAAGAGACGGCCTCGGGGGTCAAGGCAGAGGCACCCAAAGCCAGACTGGTCGCACTGTGGTTTCTGTAAAAGTCCACGAGTGATCTGAGCGGCCCTGGCCCGTGGTGGACACTCCGCCCTGGGCTGCAGCCCTCCTGACAGCCCTGCGGGGACCCTGAGGGACGGAGGGCCGGCTGGGCCTGCGTTTCCGCCAGCTTTGGGGTCTCTGACTTTGGACATCTTTTCTGAAAGTAGTAGTCTGGCCCATGTGTGTGTGTGCACGTGTGTGTATACTTGTGAGTTTGTATGTGACCCTGGGGTGTGTGTGTCTGTGGTTTATTGAAACTGAATTTCTTTGAATCTCTATGAGCTACCATTCTCTCTCTCTCTCCACACACCCCTGCTCCCGCCTCGGTGGCACCTCCGTCTACAATCTGTCAGCCTGTCGTTTACCAACCACTCGAGGCTTGAATGGCGTCCGTGGTCACAGCGGGCCGGGCGGGGAGGCTTGGCTGGCTGTTCCTTCTCGCAGGAAGCAATCTCTTGGGTAACGTTGAGGGGTCTAGCTTGATTTCATCTCACGACTGCCCCCTGCCTCCAAGGAGGGGCGCCTGGGGTCTGAGCCCCCTCCTCCCGGCACCGCACCGAGGCGACAGCCTTCTCTCCTCACAGACACGACCCGCCCCAGGGCAGGGACGTGACGGAGCATCGCCGTCGACGGGAAGCGGCACTGCTTCCAACATGCCCGAAGGAAGCTACCGCTTTACAAACCAGTCCAGCAATAGTGAGATGAGAATCGTGAGAAAAGCAAAGTCATAAATTGCAAGGTAAGATAATGAAATACAATCAGAGCTGAAATAATGTCGGTAAGTGGGCCTCTGATGCCCTCTGTGTTTTAAGATACAGGGGGAAACACCCTCATCGAACTCCAATGAATCACTTGGGTTTAATCACTAGAATATAAATGGAATCTATGGTGTCATTGGAGAGACATTCTTTAAAATAACACATTAGCTCTGCGTCTATGACAGTTCAGGGAAAAATGGCGTCATTTCAGGCTTGTTTATTCAATTTATGTTAAAATTAATCGTTTATTAGTTTTCTATGTTTGAGCATCGCCTTAGAGCATCCATCACGCCTCTATTTCCTTTCCCTACCTTCAGAGGTGATTTTGCGTCTTTATCTTCTTTTTGCCGACTCACATAGCATCACAGATTTGTCTGGAAGGATCCAAGTGGGCCTTCCCCCTTCCCCACGGTCACGCTGCCTTCAGGACCGGAAGGCCTGGCCACTCAGGTCTCCGTTTCTACATCGTCAGTGGGAGAAGAATCCACCTGTCTGTCTGCCTCTCTCCCCTGGGGCTGGTGGCCCCACGTGACTGGGTCCTCCCAGCCCTGTGAGGGGGGTCCTGCTGGGAGCCCATTTTCCAGACAGGAAGTGGATCCGAAGACAAGGGCTGCCACGGTCACCGGAAGCCAGCCCCAAACCCAGGGGTCCCATTTCAAAGCTGGAGCCACCAAGAGCTTCTAAGTCACCAGGCACCATGAGGCCACTCCCCAGAATGGACGCAGAAGCTCACAGACCCACCGTCGCTCTTTTCTCAAGAGCTGTTGGTGGTGGTTGCAATGCAGAGGTGGCCAGAGCACAACCTGGGGACTCTCACTGCAAATAAATTAAAACCGAACCACAAGCTGCATCGCCAGGAGGGTCGGGGGTCTGCGTGGGGGATCCCCCTCCCTGAGCCTCCGACGTTCTCCCACCTCCCAGCTGATCTGGCCGATGGGCTGTGAGGGGCGCGGCCTGGGTCACTTCCGGGCTGGGGCACAGGTGCCTGGGCCGCTCCTCTCCCGGGCTGCTGTCCATCCAAGCTCACAGCAGCCCGCGTGCACATCCCTGCAGGGAGGGGACTGCCCCCAGGCCACGTGACCACGCGGGTTGGAGTGATGGGACGTCAACACCACTGAGAATTCAGGGCTGGATGCCCTCTCTGCCTGCCCGTGGCACCCTCGCCACAGAGAAGCGGGTTCCCGGGGAGGCACCCAGGTGCTGGCACCAGCAGCGGTGACGGGGACCCTGTCTCGGCCTGGGAACGGGGGCCCAGGCGAGCAGGTGAGACCATGGGAAGACTGAGCCTGGGAAGGTGAGGGGCGGTGTGTGGGCCCCGCACCTGTGGGGGCCCCGTCCTCTCAGCCGGCACAGGCGCTCTGTCTCCACAAGCCTTTCTCTCTGCGGCAGCTCCTGCTGTTGCTGTCTCTTCCCGGATGACTGGACCGTCCACTCTGGGTGGAGGGTGGGCCTTGACCGCCCCTGCTCCCCGCCTCAGAGGCTGACTCTCAGAGGCCTGGAATGAAGGGATGACTTGGTAGGGGGTGTGTGCCCGGCTACCGGGGCCGGCGCGCCATCCACGCGGGCAGAGGCGAGGGGAGGTCCCCGGGCGGGCCATTAGCCCAATTTGTGCCCCGGGTTTGGATGAGACTTGGAGGCAGTCCGAGCTGGGTTTGCCGGTTTTGTGGGACCCTTTCTCCTGGCACAGGCCCCCCTCTTTGACATCCCGGGGACTCAGAAGGGCTATTCGAGGGAGCAGTTTGCAGACTCTGGGATCCCTGCTCCTCTGCGCCCAAGGACATTAAAGTTCTCCCTCCGTGTCTTTTCTGGGTGACAGGAGACGGTCAGGGGTGTGCACCTGGTCCCTTTGTCCCGTTAGTGGGAAGCCCTTGGTGCGTCAGGAGCCGTGGGCCCAGAGTTAGGGGAGCCGAGCCCCACCAGGCATCTGACCCTGCGTCACCAGCGAGACTCCAGACCCGCGATGCCCAAGGGGAACAGGACACCAGTCGGCTGTATAATTTGAAATTTTCCACCGGTCACACTCAAGAGGGAAAACAGGTGAAACATTTGTATTTCAATCATCTATTTCATTTAATCCAATTATCCAATTATCATCATTTCAAAACGTATCCAATTTAAAAACTGATGAATGAGCTGGTCCAGCCTCTCTTTCCTGTGGTGCCTTTGACACCCAATGCGTGTACACGTGGGGCTCGCATCTCTACTTGGACTCTCCTGGGCTCAGGTGCTCAGTAGCGGCACATGCTGCAGCCCCTGCGGAGGGGTGGTCTCGGGCACCCTGACCGGATGCCCCCGGGAGAGCAGAGCCACCCAGAAGCCCCCAGCCCCAGCCCGCCGCCAGCCCTGGGCTTGTCTCCAGGATCAGCGGTGGTTGTCCCTGGGCGACACCTGTGAGGTGCGGGTGCCCAGCTGGGAGCAGGTGGGCTTGTCCCGAGTCCCAGGAGAGCAGCCCCTCCCTTAAGAAGCCCCCTTGCAGGACAGAGAAAGCAGAACGAGGAGGTGTGTCCTGGGAGGCGGCAGGACTTGCTGAAATCCACTGACACCAATGCACCATTTCACTGGCACCAAAGCCAGACCTCCCCTGGCGTCAAGGGAAGAATTTCATGTGAAGAAAAATGCTAATTTATTAACTCAACTGATACCAGGCTGTACATGCTGTGTGCCCCACATGGGGATGCAGACCCTAGTGAGACAGGTGCCGGCCCCGGGGAGTCACTTTCTAACAGGGGCATGGCCCTGTGTGCACAGGAGGGTGGAGCTTGCCCGGCCCTGGATAATTAAAGACCTTTTTGAGGTGGGTCTTGAAGGTAAAGTAGGAGTTTGGGGGACAAGGCTACCTGGGAAGCAGGACCAACACGTGACATCAAGGGCACTGAAAGGGCAGAGCACGTTGGGGAGGGGGACGTGGAGCGTGCCTGGTGGGGGAGCAGGGGGAAGGCAGAGGGGGTGGCGGGGCCCCGGGGTGCAGCCCCCCCTCCCGGGAGCGCCAGAGACTGGCTGCGGCTGGGATGCTGACGCGTCCGCTGCACTAGCTTCCCTGAAACAAGCGGGAGACGGCAGGCACGCTTTGTGCCGTCAACCGCAGACGCTGGACAGAGCGCTTCAGCAGTAACCAGGATGCGGGTCCCCGTGACCTCCGTGCTGCCTCTAAGCACCTGTTGCCTTAAACTATCTCTGGTTCCCACTCCCCGCGGACCGGTGCCTCGGGTTTGGCTGTTCTGCCTGCACGACAGGTGAGGAAATTCACTCCCCATCAAAGGGTCCCCTAAAGGGTGGTCCCCGCTGGACTCCTTGTGTTGCCAGAATCCCAGTTCTGTCACTAAGGTGTCACAGAAGCACACGGAGCTCGGGCTCCGGGACCAGCGGAGGAGCCACAGGCTGGGGCTCAGCGGGCCGGCTGGGAGCCAGGTCCGCTCGCAAGTGCGGGTCAGGGGCCGCGCCGGGTGTGCCTGGGACGCCAGGCCACAGACTCCTGTGCCCGTCCCAGCCCAGGCCCAGTGCTCCTTAGTTCTAGAGCTGGAGTGAAGCCCAGTGGCTGGTGAGCCCACAGCCGAGGAGGTGGGGGTCAGCCGTCACCTCCAGCGTGGTCCTTCCAGAAGGTTCCAGAGACACAGGGGCCTCTGATCAGGGCACGTGGCTCCTGCGATCGCTGGCACATTCCCCGGCCCCTGGAAGTGGACGGTGGGGTGGGGAAGGGCACCTGTGGGCTTCTCCTGGAGATCGGCTCTCTCTCTCGGCGCTGAAGAGAGCGCCAACATG
This sequence comes from Camelus bactrianus, assembly GCF_048773025.1. NCBI lineage: Eukaryota > Metazoa > Chordata > Mammalia > Artiodactyla > Camelidae > Camelus > Camelus bactrianus. Next base: position 69,215,018 of record NC_133550.1, read on the forward strand.
GTTTTTGGAAACCCTCTCTGGTATGGTTGGCTTCACGTGTCGCCGTGACTGGGCTGAGAGGATGCCCAGGTATGTGGTAAGCGGAATTCTGGGTGTGTCTCTGAGGATGTGGACGGAATAGAGCAGGTGGTTGTCCCCAGCCTGGGGGTGTCCCCGCCCATCAGCTGAGGGTCTGCGCGGAACAAAAAAGGAGGCAGGAAGGAGCCCCCCTTTCCCGCTGTAACACTGAGCCGGGACACCCCATCTCTTCTCCTGCCCCGGACTGGGACTTCCCCCCCCGGCTGCCCCGGTCCTCAGGCCCCCAGGCTCACATGGATGGCACCCCCGGCTGTCCTGGGGTCCAGCTGCAGGGTGTGGGACTTCCCAGCCTCCCTCACCACGGGGGCCAATTCCTGCAACGGTTAAGTTTCTTTCCATTTCTCTGGAGAACAACCTCCAAATCCACTTTGCTAGATTTAGCAAATAAAATCGCAGGAGGCCCAGTGAACTGTGAATTCCAGATACGCAATGAACATATTTTTAGTCTGAGTATGTACTATTGTGCACGTAACGTGCATGTGAAAGGTGGGACCTACTTCTACTGAAATGTAACTTCTGCTGACCTGGAATTAAATATGACTGGACACACCGTATGTTATCCAACAGTCTGTCCCGAATACGGCTAGGACTACAGTGCGGCGGCACGAGGGAGGTTCTGGGTGAAGGAGCCGCTCTCTGTGCGGGTGGCGGTGACAGGGCTCTGGGCACGTGTCACACGGGTAACAACCTGTGCTCTCACACACACAGCCGTGGCCCAGTCAAGGGGCAAGCAGCTCCCCGTGCAGTCAGGACTCGGGGGGGGGGTTCACAGGGAGACAGAGCAGGGAGGCTGGGGACGGACACGCTTGCGTAAGGCTTTATTGTGTCTGTGTGTCCGCACCAGCACAGCACTTGGCATCTGAGCGCTCAGCGATCTGCACTGAGATAGTCGAGTTTTAACCCCCCACGTTCACCTTCCCCGTTTGCTGTCGGAGGAGATCTTTGTCTGAAGGCCAGATCTGATTATGTCGGCTGTGTGCTCGAAAGTCTTTGCTGCCTGACTCCTAATAAACTTGAAATTTGACATCTTAGCCGGAGGTTTGTGACCGCCTCTGAGAGGTGCTGCTCTGCTTCTCAGACGTCTATCACTCCTTCCGTAGAGAGGTGTGGTTTTACCCAGCACAGACGAGCCCTCCTCTGAAGGGCTACATTCCCAGCCTACTGTGTGGGTTCTGGCCAATGAGATGGCAGCAGAAGTGTAGTATGGGAGTTTGGAAAGTCCAAGGAAAGCAGATATGATGGTTGGAGCACCAGCAGCCACATTGGACCCTGAGGCAAAAATGATAAGCCTCAAAAGGCAGCAAGACAGAAGGGCCCTGAGCCCTGGACGACTCCACAGCCACCAGGCCCGCCCTGGGCCACCTATCCGTGTTCACAGGAGGGGAAGTGGCCCTCCATATTGTGTAGGCCCCCATTCCTTTTTTCCTTCTCTTTCCTGGCACACACAGTCAACCCTAAATCTAAACAGCACCATCACTCTGTAACTTTTCATTCGTCCATTACATTTCTTGCCCGGCACTCCTGGCAAAGGCCCTGCACTGTCTCCCTGGGGTCCTTTGCTTCCTTCCAGGCTCACCCTGCCAGGAAATTCTTTCTTTCTCCTCATTAGGCTCCATTCAATCCCACCCCCAACCCCCACCCCCCCAGTTATCCCCAACGTGGAAGCAGCCCTGTGTCCCTTTGTGATCCTCAAGGCCACACCTGTGGCGCCGTGCACTCCTGCTCCCGTCCAGCTGAGCCCCTGCCCTCTCTGTCCCCCAGTCTCTCATCCATTCAACAGAAGGTGGTCCTCCCTGGGCTGGAGTGACAGCAACACACCACTGTCACTTGTTCCACTAGCCTCATGGGGCTTGCTGTTCCCGGGGGGACAGGGAAGCCTGTGCCACGGGGTCACCCCCAGCTGACCCCAGATGGAGCCTGTAGCTGAGGATACAAAGGGGTCAGATGCATCCTGGGCCCGATGCTGGGACGGGGGAACATCAGTGCCAACACCACGTGAAGGGGCTGGGACACTGACAGCGGTCACGAGACAGGCCCTGAAGGTCAGTTCCTCCGAGATCAGCCCAGCCACCGGCCGCATGTCTCTCTCGGCCTGGTTGCCGGTGCATTTTGAGTCACCTTCCAAAGTGCGTGTCCAGAAACCGATCAGCTGACACCACGAAAGCGCTTCTTTGTGGGAAGTCACTCCCCATGCAGGCACGCGGTGACGCTGAACGTGTGTTTGAGATGAAGTAACAGATTGCTTAACTGCTTCTACGCCCGAGAGCGGTTGCCTCCTACCGCCGGGTCCGTCATCTCAGGCCAAACTTCCAGCGTTACGTTGTGCCCCCTAAACAGCAAGGCCGCCGCAGGCCGGCAGCACACGCGTGTCTGAGCGCCCTCCCTGCAGGAGCGGGGGGCAGTCAGGGCGCGCTGGGCGCCGGGCTGGTGCAAGGTCAGTAGTTCCTATGGCCAGGAATTGACAGCTTTTGTGTCCAGATGTGGCCTTTTATTTTTAAACGAGCATTCTCACCTGGGTCCTCAGCACAGCCCGTGGCCCAGGGCTGGACCCCAGCTGCAGCTGTGAGCGGGTGCCCCGCGCGCCGCATCTCTCCATGAGACTCAGGGTCTGGTCGGGTGTGAGTGCGGCCTGTTCTCTGGGGACAGTAGCAGCTTCTCTGAACTTCACTGCTCAAGCAGAGAGGGAGAGCAGGATCCAGGCCCCGGGGGCGACCCCCACACCCACCATCATCAAGTCATTCGACAAACACTCATCAGGCCTCTTCCCCCTTCCCTCCCCCTCGGGCGCTGTCCTGCCCCACCTCCCCAGGAAACGGCTCTGGTCTGGTCCCCGTGACTCCCCGTCCTCATCCGAACACCCAGCTTCTCAGCCTCCTGGTGCCCGTGTCTGCATAAGAGTCCTCAAGTCCTGCCCTGCTGTCCGCACTCTCTGTCCCCTCCTGGACCTCACCTGGGCGGGTCCTCGGGGAGGCCCCAGGCCTCAAGCTGTCCCTCCTCGCCGGGACCCCAGGTGGCCTCCTCCCCCGTGGCTGGCAGGCCGGGCTCCAGCTGGGGGGCCTCTCAGCTCCAGGCGGCCTTGCGACCCCACCCGAGCCGTGTGCCGGGCGCTCGCCTGGGACCTTGACCCCTGGCCGTCCCGCCCCACCTTCCACGTCACGTGGGATTCAGACGCCCCACCCCAGGCCAGGCCACCCCCGCTACTCTTGTTAGGATTGGCACACTGAACGTCTACGTGCACCGAAAACCCTCGGGTGACGCTCAGATTTTTATTCAATCGTCGTACGTATTCTGCATGTGGTCTCCTAGTTTCCTAGACGGCCGACCCTCCTGCTGGCCCCCCACCCCAATTCTCACACCTCCGGTCCCCTGCAGGGGTCGAGCCCCTCCCGTCTGGAGAGCCCCCTTTAGCCTTTCTTTTAGAGCACGCTGCCGGCAATGAGCTCTACTTACGCCTCTTCTGAGAATGGTCTCACGTCATCGCCAGCCCGGAGAGAGGCGGGGTCCCTGCTCCCGGGATGAGAGGCGCCCGGTCAGCGAGAAGGCTCCCGCTCCGAGGTTCAGCGTCTGCCTCCCAGGGCCACCTCCGAGGCCACTGCCGTGGCCCCACCCAGAGTTGGTGGGGAGGCTGGGGAGGGGGGCAGACAGGGGAAACAGGAAGGGGGCGTCTCCTCTGCGCTCCTCTCCTTGGAGTCTCGGGGCCACGTCTGGCTACCCCGGGGCTCACATCTCCGCTGGGCGGCCCTGGCACGCAGGCAGGAGACACCAAGGAGAGAAGGGAAGAGAGCCTCAGCTCCCCCTGGTCGGGGACCTTCACGCCTGGGGCTCTTTCCCGACGCACCTGTTACACCTGTCAGGTGCCCTTCCGGGCCCTCGGGTGCGGCTCCCTGCTTCTCTCCAGGCCGTGCAGGCCCTGCAGCTGGGTGGCGGGGCGGGGAGGGCCACTCCATGGCCCCGAACCGCGACGTCCCACGTGTGCTCTCTGAGGTGCTCGGACTCAGCGCTCCCTCCCTATGCTGCTGAGACCTTGAATGCAGCAGTGCTCCCGTCCGCGGCGCTCGCACGTGGGTCCGTGTTTCCCCCATCGGCCCTCCGGTCTGCCCCCCGTGCGCACACTCCCCTCCCCCTGGATCTGACCGTCATGCAGAAAGCAGCTGTTAGGGCCGCGCCCCGCAGGCCGGCTGCTCTTCCACTGCCCCGTCCTCTGTGCCGCCCTGATCCGCTCCACCTGTCACCGTGGTCCACGCACCCTCACGGCTTCTGACCGTTCCACTGGGGGGCTAGACCCCATCTCAGCTCCATGCGGCTCCCGGAAGGCGTTTGGGTGGTTTCCCGTTTCTGGAGATTGTGAACATCTTTCCATGTGTGAACACACGTGAGCATTTCCAGAGTCCATCTCTGGGCGTGGGACCGGTGTCAGCGAGTGGACATCACTTTAGCCTCAGTGGGCATTATCACCTTTTGAAGGTCTTGCCCCCATCTGTAATCTCATCTGCGCCCCAGGGAAGTTCTGTCTGCTGCTCAGCTGCACAGATACGCAGCGTCTCCTGTCTTCCCATTGCGTCACCTGCTGGACGTGCCCTGAGGTTGAGGACGTTCATCAGCCACTAGTCCCCCGTCTGCCCTGCACCAGGCCGCAGCTGAGACAGGAGTGGAGGGGCAGGACACGGCCGCTCAAGGACGGACACGGTGGTTAGTCCTGAGACGGCGGAGAATTCCACTCCCAGGAGACGGGAGGCCCAAGATGGCAGGAGATCTGACCCCCAGGGACCGTGACCTTCCTGGTCTGCTCCCGGTGGTGTATCAGCATGTGAATGACGCTCCCACAGGCGCCCTGACGGCTCTGAGGCTGACCCTGAAAGGGCAGAGTGGGTGCGGCCTGGGGTCCCCGGCCCTTCCCCGGAGTGGTGGGAACAGTCCTCCCACTCGTCACCATACGAAGTCACCGAGCCCCTGGACACTGTCCCCCCCGCGCCTGCCTGCCGCCCTCCCTGCCGAGTGAGACGACTGCACTCAGTCCACGGGGTGTGTGTCTCTGAATAAACCTGCTTTTACTCTCTTGTGGATTCTTTCCTGTGGGAATCCAGGACCCTCACTCAGTGGGGTGTGTCCCAGGGACTCCCCTCCTCTCGCCCGCTGTGCGCCTGCATCACTCGCACTGAGAGTGACTGATGCGGGTCTAAGGCGCTAAACCTAATGCGTCACCAGGGATGCAGTCGGACTTCCTCGGGCTGGTCCCACGAACACACACACCTGCACGTAGATTCACACACACACAAGTGCACACAGCATCTCTTTCACAGACCCACACACACAGACGCCCTGGGTCCACAGACACCGTCCTGGGGAGACATGGACGGCCTGGCCCCTGGCGTCCCGCAGGGAGCCCCCGATGCGGCGTGTCCTCTGGCCGATGCGGCCCCACCTGGCAGGTGTCTCCCACTCTGCGCTGCACCCCGACCCCTGTGCGGAAGGGCTGGGGGGAGGAAGAGCTGTAAACAACCCCTCTTATTCTTCCTGTCGTGACGCTTCGTCACAGCCGGGGAGCTCCCGGCATCTGGCCGTGATGAGACCCTTCGGCTCCCACCCCCGAGGACCCTGCTCACCCCAGCCACGCAGGAAGCCAGCTGCCGGCCCCGCTCCCCACTTCCTCCTAGGTGAGCCGGGCTCCAGCGTGACACCCCGCAGAGAGGGGCCTCGGCCCTCCTGTCCCCACCGCTGTCCCCACCACCAGCTGTTGTGGAGGAAGGGCGGCCGAGGGGAGGCCCTGGCAAGGCCCGTTCCCAGGGTTTCATCCCTAGGACACTTAGAGCTGCTTTGCTTGTTTTAAATATTTCATTTGCAAATAACTTTGCATTTAATTATGTCAGATTAAAGATGCAGACTTTGCAGATTTATGGAGCCATTATGTATGCTGCAGAAACCACACTCAGAATCAGACCCACGACGGCATTCTGGAGATTTATGTACAAACGCTAAGAGCTCATTTGAACAGCTCAGCTTGGAGACGTAACTGGTGGTCTCGGGTACCGGCTGGTGCGGCTGGCTGGGGCGCCGGGGGCCCAGCACTCCACCCCTCCTCACTCCCTGGGCTGGTCCTCACGGCAGCACCCCTGCTTATACCTGCAACCCATCCTCCCTGCCTCCGGGAGCCCAGGAGGCTCGGGAGGGTCCCTGCACCTTCTCTGTGTCTCCCCTTCCCCTCCCCCTCCTCCTCCTTCTTAACTAAGACTTTATTTTTCAGAGCAATTTGAGGTTCAAGCTACAATTGAGCGAAAGGGTCCAGGCAGCCTCTGTGCACGTGGGAGGCAGGTGATGTGCAGGTTCGGCCTCCCTTTCCACCGTCCGGGCGTGCGTTCCAACGAGCAGGTGAGCCTCCAGCCTCCGCCAAGACCGAGCTAGAGCTCTGCTGAGGAAGGCGGTTCCCAGCAGCGGCCGCTCCTGAAGCCACCTGGGAGGTGTGCGACGGACGCTGAAACCCAGCCCCCGCCCGGATGTCCTGATCCGGTCAGTTTTGGTGTGGCCGGCCGGCAGGCCTGGGACAGCCCTGGGGGACTCTATCATGCAAGGACGTCCGACTCAGGGACTCGGCCCCGGGGAAACGCAGCAGCCAGAGCAGGTCCAGCGGGCACCCCAGCCTCCACGCTGCAGGCAAATGGCCCCGCAGAAGGTTGCGGCTTGTTCGCGGCCCGCCTGGGTTTAAGGCCCGGTGAGGAGGGGCTCCGAGGGGCCGAGTCAGTACTCGCTGGGTGAACGAATACATAAGGTGGACGCACTTTCTCCCCTCCTTGCGCTGTGACCCCCGGGCTGAGGTCACTGGCACAATTAATGGCGCTGTCAATACTGCATAAGTGAGCCGCGTCCGCCCCGCCAAGGGGCCGTGACTCCGGGAAGGTGACCGGGTCCGCGGCCAGACCACCAGAGCCCAGGCCCCACGTGCACGTGGCGGTCCCGCCAGCCAACAGTCTGATTGTATTAGTCGAAGGTAATTTTCACACTTCACAGCAGCTGCCCGGTTTACCTCCAGATTCTGCTGACTCTACGAGGAATTTGCACAATAAAATAATGGGAAAACTAAGATAACCAGCGAAGCCAAACCAGAAGCCTCATTCCATCAAACCCTCGGAGCAGAGCGCGCTAACGGCCCGGGTCAGGCCTTGCCCGCCCCGCGCCATCTGCAGCTTTGTCCCCGGGGGGCCTGGGCCGCCAACACCTCAACTCCCTGTCGCAGACTCTGCAGCGTGCTGGGTTTGCCTCACGTTCTGCTTGTTTGGGGTCTGGCTTTGATGCCACACGCATTTGTGAGTTTGGAGGTTGGGCACCTGTGTGGCGTGGGCTCTGGTTCTGGGAGGCGGCAGACCTGGGACAGAGGCCAGAGAAGAAAGGTCCTGGGGGTCGGGGCAGGCTCCTCGGGCGAGGGGCAGCTCAGTGGACGGGCGCAGAGGGAAGGAGGGAAAGAAGGGTGCGCCTTTCACTCTGCGAGGCGGGGGGGAGGGGACCCCACTTGTAGGGCTGATGCTTGCTGGGTCGGAGGGTCGGTGGTGACCCCCAAAGAGACCCCCGCAACCTAACAGTCAGAGACTTTGAATGTGATGCCACTTGGCAAAGAGTCTCTGCCAGCGTGATTGAGGCTCTCAGGGCGCAACCTCCCCGGACTCAGGCTGAGCCCTGAACCTGCTGACAGAGGTCTTGACACGAGAGGATAAAGGTGGGTCTGAGACTCAGACGTGCTGGGGAAGGAGGCCACGGGAAGCCAGGGGCAGAGACGGAGGGTGAAGCCACGAGGCAGGGAGGCCTGGACCCACCAGAGCCTTCTCTTTTTAAAACACTGTCTTTTAATGGAGGCACTGGGATTGAACCCAGGACCTCATGCGTGCTAAGCACGTGCTCTACCACCGAGCTAGACCTAACCCCCTCTCCACCCCGCCACCCAACACAGCCTTGAGAGAAGTGAGGAAGGGTCCTCTCCGAGAGCCAGGAGGGAGCCCGGCCCTGCCGGCATCTGGCTTCCAGACTCCGGCCCCCCGACCATGAGAGCCCCCAGGTCCCCACTGTCTGCGTGGCGGCTGCGGGAGCTCAGTCTCCACCAGGAACCTTCTCCTGGCTCCATGGGTGTCGCCCAGGCTCAGCCTCCCACACGGCCTGTGAGCTGGACCGAACTGTCCCCCCATCCCAGAGCTGAGCTGGGACTTAGACCCGTCAAAGCCCACGTGCACAGTCAGGAAGGGAGTGGGTCCCTGCGGCCCCCGTGTATGGGGAATTTCACGTACAAGGCTGGGAGTCTGGGCAGGGCCCATGTTACGGATGGGGTGATTTGCCCAAGGTCACAGGCAGCGGACAGGTGTGGAGCTGAGCGGGGCCGGAGCCCCATGAGCACAGGACAGCCAGGTGGTCCGGGGCAGGAGGAAAATCGGGAGGCTACAGAAGCAAAGGAGGCCCTTGGGGGGCAGGTGGGGCTTCGTCCGTAGGGGAGGGACAGGGCGACAGGAGGGACTGGACCAGGCAGCTTTGGGCTGGGGGCTGCTGCCTGTCCCCGCAGGGGGGCTCCGAAGGGTATCCCCGCGGAGCAGAGGTTCAGGACAAGGGAGGGTGAGCAGCGGGCCGGACGTCCCAGTTCATTACGAGGGCAGAATGTGCGGGGCATCACGGGGCCCTTCAAACAGCTTTTTAAATACATGTTCAACATTTGCTAATTGGCTGTGGGAACAGCCATTAATCTAATAATAACCCTTATGTAATTTTCTCTTTTGTTCAAAGTCAAGGATTTTTAAAACATCTCTGTGGCCAAACGTGCCAGCCTTCTCCCGTTCTGCGGTTCTCTTCGGCTCCGCCCTGTTTCCGTGACTCCAACTGGGGAGCCACCGCCCACAGCAGGGGTGGGTACTTCCGAGCACCCTGCCAACCACCTGGTTTGTCTTTGAAAGTTCTCTCTTCTCGTCCAGTTCTCGTATCCGCGAACTCTGGGGCATTTTAGGGACAGTTTAGGTGCCTTCGTTTTCTCTGCTGATTTTCCATGTCAAGCAGCTTCTTAGAAGGCACGCTGATGGCTCTGATGTTGAAGGAGAGAGGACCACTTTCCCCTGGTGAAGCCATGAAGGCCCCCCACGAACCTGTGGGCCCCAGCTCTCCCCAGGACATGGAGGCATGGGGCCAGGCCTGGCCAAATAAAAGGAATGAAAGGACTTGGGTCAAGCTGGTCGCAGTCTGGCGTCCTCCCGCAGCCTCTCCTGAGCTGGGCTGGGACGGAAGGGCCCTGAGAGCCTGCAGCTGTGAAGGAGAAGTAGCTGGGTCCCTGCATCATCCCCGGGGAGCCCTGGACAGGAGCTTCAGCTGGCTTTCCTCGGGGCTGGAGGGCAGGGGTGTGGCCCATCGCACTATTTCCTAAGAGGAAAGAGGGGGCAGTTGTGAATGGTTTTGCGATCCCACCTTAGGGTGCTGTCTACACCCTGCCCCTTGTGAATGTCAGAGTGGACCCTGAGTGACTGCCAACTTGTGAGGGGTCAGTGCTTGCTGGCCCTGCATGACCTGTGATGCCGTCTATCGGGAGTACCTAACAATCCTCACGTAGCAGGCAAAGGTAGGAAGTGCCAGGCTGGGGCGGGGGGTGACTCCACCATCTCAACACACAGCTTCTAACTCTGGGCCCAGAGTGGCTGCTCTTGCTCCTGCCATCACATCTGTATCTCAGTTAACTGGAAAGAAGAACAGGGCAAAGGGAGTGCATGCCCATTATTTTGAAGACCATTGCCCCAAAGAGGCACACATCCCTTCTGCCTATGTGCCGTCGCCAAAACTTAGTCACATGGCCACACCTAGCTCGCCTCTCACCAGGCAGGCATGTGCCCGGGTGAGCTTGGGAGTGTCTCCTAGATTAAGGGGACGTGGGAGGCTGGAGGTTGATGGAGGACTGGCAGCCACGGCTGTGGGCCCCTCCCCCACCAGCGCTGGTCCTGACAGCGCACACCCCGGCTGCCCTGGAGGCCAGAGGGCGGGGTGAGGACCTGGGTGAATTTGCTACAGTGACCTTTTCCGGATTTCCCTGGCGTTTGCACGTCTCAGTACGGGCACTGTTTCGTGTGGGCCAGGGGTGGGGAGGACATGGAGCGGGTCTGCCCTGGCCTCTTCCTGCTGCCCCTGTGTCTCATCCAGGCTACATCCGCCCCAGGCCAAGTGTCCAGGTTTGTGTGGCAGTTCCCCTCCCTGGGGCTGCGTGAGAATGTGGTTGGTGTCATGCTCTCTGACCCCAGGGACCAGGAGCAGGGCTCAGCTCAGTGCTCTTTGCTAAGCGACATCCGGCAACCAGCTTCCCTTTTTCCCACAGTCCAGCCCCCTGCTTTGCTTCGCAGAGTCTGGGTCTCCCCTCCCAGCAGGGAGCTGAAGGCAGGCACTGGGGTGACTGCGTATTGGAAAAGATGATGTTACAGAGAAACACCCCGCGAGGCCTCAACCTCCTGCTCTGCAGATCAGCCAGTGTGTGGGTGAGATTCAGCCCTGCCCCCTCCCTCCCCCTCCCTCCCCTCCCCTCCCCCCTCCTCCTCTCCCCTCCCCTCCCCTCCCCCCTCCTCCTCTCCCCTCCCCTCCTCTCCCCTCCCCAAGCACCCAGCCAGGGGCAGCTCCTCCCACGCAGCATCCTGCAGGAGGGAGTGTGGGGACCACCCCCCTCCAAGGCAGCCTCCCCCAGTCCCTCTGCTTGGCCCCCAGCTGAGGAAGCTGCCCACAGGACACCGCCCTCTCCTCCCCATACCGGGGTGCCCCCGGGGGACCTCCTAGACCCGACAGGGATTGGATTACGGGCGTAGAGCTGGCAACTCACTGCCATCCTCCCTCCTCCCCTGGAAAGCATCCCTGGGGAGGACTCACTTCTGTTTAAAACAAAACAAAGCAACCCCTTTGCCTGGGGCGGGACTCACCTCTGTAGTCCTGGAAGCCTTCCCGTCTCCCAGCTCCGCTGACCGGGGCTGCTTCTCTGACTCAGTAGGATGGCTATTCCTGCCGCTCCCACCTCTGCAGGTGACAGAACGGAGGCCCAGGAGAGCCCAGTCCCACAGCGAGTCAGTGCGGCCTATTCTGGATCATCTGGCTTAGAACTCGGGGGCTTTGTCCTGGACCACGTGAACCCACTGACCCCATGATGGAGGGGATACCTGCCGCGAGCCTGGGGTTCAGGACAGGTCAGGAGTCCTCCCGGGGCCCCACCTATGCAGGTCCAGCACAGGCTGAGAGGGGCAGGGTTCTGGACAGCACAGGAGGAGAGCAGGGGCTTCTGGATGTTTCTAGGACCTGGGAGGGGCCCGCTGGGACACGGTGTGGGAGGTGCTGAGATCAGGAAGGGGGCAGGAGGGCCCGGTCAGACGCCCATGTCACGTGGGCGTGCAGGGGTCCATAGGGCCCAGGAAGCCCCCCACAGGGGCGCCGTTCCGTGGGAGTCATGGCCAGGGCACTCCTTCCAGAAGGAGCTTTAGAACCTAATTTCTAAGCTGTCTCTGTGCCGACAAGTGGACGAGTTCTTGGTCGGGGCACACGCTGATACACATCCCTGGTCCTAAACCCCACAGAAGTGGGGTGCCCTTGGGGACCACGATTCAGGCCAGTGAGGCTAATTTCAGTTCCTTCCCAATTCAAAAGTGCCTGGACCCCAACAGGGTGGAGTCACCTGCACAGTCAGACCCCACCCCATCTAGAGGGGGTTCTTAACGCCCCCCTAGAAGGGGGCGGGGGAGGGACAGGCATGAGGGTGAGCTCAGGACATGGGTCCAAGGTAGGTAAGGAGGGGGTGGCGGGTTACAGGACTGGAGGAGGGGGCGGTCCTGGCACCACAGACCTGGTGTGGGGGCAGAGAGAGGACCAGAGCGATGATGATGGTGCCTGTGGGAGAAGTGGGAACGTGGTCACCGGGACGCGAGGGCGGCGCCACCGGGAGGCGGTGGAGGTCGCGATCTTGCAAGAGATGGAGCTCGAGGAGTAAGTGGCTGGCGTGTCGGAGGAGACATTCACACAGACACTGAAGTGACCAGTTATGACCAGATGTAGTGGAGGCTGCAAGCCGATGGCAGGGACGGGGCTCCGGGAGAACTCCGACAGCTGCCAGTGAACATGTGTCCTAGCGTTCCAAAGGGGCCAGTGTCACTTAGCTTCCAGCCGTATCCTGTCTGCAGTGCAGCCAGGAGGCCTCAGTCATCCCTGCACCTGGCGAAGGTGTGGAGGCTGGTGGAGGACAGAGGTTTCCCCGAGGAGGGGACAGACACGTACCCGTCTCTCCTTGGCAGCGGAATGTAAAACAGGAAAGTGTGGTTTTCCCCTCTTTGCAAGGTGAGCGTCCCTCCCTGAGGCAGCTCTGGGTTACACGAGTGTGGCCGTTCACCCAGCGACCAGTGCCATCTGGAAAGGTCCTTCCTTGTCCCCGAGACGTTGAACCCACAGCACGTGTGGTCCTGCATCCGGGGCAGGAGCGTCCTGAAGACAAGCAAACTGCAAGTTGTGGCCGCAGCGTGCTGCCACCCTCAGGGCAGCGCGGCCAGTGGGGGCTGTGCCCAGGGGAAGGGACATCACGACCGTAGGCGTCACGCATAGGGGAGGGGGCCCTCCAGCTAAGTGCGGGGCTTGGTACACCCCAAGTCCCCCGCTGCCAAAACCGCGCTCCGGCCGGCTGCCCCCGATGGAGCCGGGGAGATGGCCCCGGGCGCGTGCGCAGCCGCTCGAGTCAGACAATAAACGGCGCTTGAAAAATTAGTCCCACAGGTCAAGCAAGAGTCTCCTTCAAATGCCCATCACTTCACACTAACCACTTCCAATTTCCTCTTGAGTTATTACGTTCATGGACCCGTGGGCGCGCCTCAGCCAGAACAAATGGGCGGCGTCTTCCCCAGCACGAAAGGCAGGAGGATAAAGTCCACTGTGCTTTGTGCAGCCATCCAGCAGCCCGGCCTCCTGCACCCACGAGGCTGACAGCAGCCTTTGTGTCTGATTTAAATGCAGACGATGGAGCTGGTCCAGGTTTGAGCCCGGAGTAGACCATGCGTCCCCGGCTCCCATCAGCCTGCAGACGGGCACTGGGTGAACGGGGTCTGCAGGATGCCCTGGGCTTCCTGCCTCGTGCCCGGCAGCACGGGGCTCCCACGGGGCACACCCTGCGGCTCGTCTGGAGCAATGGATGCAGTTCCTGGAGGGGTTGCCCGAGAACCACTCCAGCCTTCCCGAGACGCCTTCATTTGGTGCCTCGTTCAAACACGAGTGGGTCCCCCAACTGCACAGGGGACGCTGTGCCCTGGAGGTGTCTGAATCCCACACAGCACATGAGATCCGTGTGAAATGGGGCCTGTAGGACAGCATCAGACCTGGGGCCAGGGTCACAGGCCAAGGCAGATCTTCCTGCTGCAACAGTTTCATCTGAAGAACTTGTGCTGCCACTGGCCCTGCCAGCCCAGGCGGGGAGAACCTTCTCCAGGGCCCCGGAGGAGCCAGGCTGGGGAGGGGGGAGGCAGCCTCACGGCCAGGCTGGAAAAAGTGGCCGGGAGCGGCCGCCCGCAGCACTCAGGCAGCAGGTGGGCGAGGAGGGACGGGGCTGCGGCCAGAGGTCTGAGGGGCAGGTGTCAGATGGGCGAAGGTGGAAAAAGACAATTCTAGAAGCTGCCCCCACGCGCCTGAGCAGACGTCCTGTGTGCACCCTTTCTTCCCCTACGCGTGGCTCTCGCACAGGAGCCTGCCTTCAGCCAGACCTGGGTTTGGGGCCCATCGCTGTCCCGATCAGCCGTAGGGCCTGGGGGTGGGGGGCACCTGCCTCCTTCTCAGTCCACTTGCATTAAGTGGGGGCTTCGTGCTCACGGCACAGGAGTTACAAGGATGACACACGGTCCTCATTACTGCTTCCCCGTCACGACTCATGGATAACATTTAAACACAAAAGCAAAAAGCAAAAGAACTCTCCCCAAAACAAAAACCCACAACCTCCCTGGACTAATAATGATCAGCTTTGCCCTTTTCTCCGCTAAGAGGTGTGCGTAATTCCGAGAGACCCCGTGACAGCAGCCACGAAGATGCAATAAAGGCCTCCGCGAGGCTCCTCTGAGCCCTCCTCCCAGTCAGGCCTCCCCACTCTGACCCCTGTGTCCGTCTGGGCAAAGCTCGGCGCCTCCCGGGGCAGCCCCGGCTCCACAGGACGAGCGGACCGCCGCCCCAGCCTGCCGGGGAAGACGCGCTCTGCTCCCGGCCGCTCACGCAGGCCCACCAGGACTTTGTCCTTGTCCCTGCGCCCCTGGTGGCCGCCTCCTCCTGGCCTCCCAGCTCCCACAGGATAGGGGTCCCGTGGCACCCACGCCTGCACTGAAGCGGTCGTGAGTCCCAGAGTAAGAGCCAGGAGAAACCTCACTCTTTTCCTTTCTTTTACCAAAAATGCAAAGTTTTCGTGTAATTGGCTACATGATGCTACCTCTCCAGGGCGGGCAGGAGTGGCAATGTCACAGGACCGCGTCTTCTGGAGACGATCCACCTCCTTCCTGGCCCCTCGGAGTAGGCAGAGAACGGCCCTGAGATTGGACATTGGTAACAGGAGCTGATGGGGGTAAGGATGTCGATGAAAGTAGGTGCTAGCATTTCGGGGGGTCACCTGCGCGTGAGAAAGGGCCCTAACTCGCCCCTCCTGCCCCGCCTGGTGTGTTCTCACCAGACCCAGGTGACTCCCGGCTGATGGGAAAGTAAGTCGTTAAGATGAACCGTGTGACTCAGCAAAGGCCTCGCTGTCCTGCCGGCTCCCCCGAGGAAGCCGCGGGAGCGCACGTGGAGGCGAAATGAAACCAGACGCCGCTTGGTGCCGGACAGACGGCTCTCGCCCTCCACCCTGCTCCAGCACGGTGTCAATGTTCCATTTCTCATTGCTTGTTGGAAATGAAACATCTCTTGAGCATCATGCTCGGAAACAGTGCAGAGGGCAGCGGAGGACGCGCGGCGCCCGAGCGCTGGGGCGGGAGCGCGGGGCCGCTTGCTGGGTGTCGGCTGAACGAGGCTCTGGCATCAGCGTGCGTACCTCTGCCGCTCGCGGCTTCTCAGAAACGTGGGTAGAATGATGCGTGCTTTAAGGACAACAGGCCAGGGAGCCTGGGGGCGGCCGGGGCCGGCAAGGCTGCCCCCCTCTGGGGAACGGGCCTTTGGCCTGAACCCGGACAGGCTCTTTGTGAAGTGACATTACCTCCCTGAACCAAGAAAGGAGGCCGAGTGCACTGGTCAGGAGGGAGCCCAGGGCTGGCGGGGCCGGCGGGGACCGGGGACCGGGGACCGGGGGCGGCCCTGCTCACTCAGGCTGACCGTCCCGCTGTGGCCGCGGAGCACCCACCACCTCCAGGCGCAGCCTCTGAGGACAGCCCAGGGCCTTGGTGGGAGGCACGGTTGCCGTGGTGATGCTGCAGCTAGGCAGCCGGCCAGGGTGGGCCAGGGTGGGCCTGGGCTGGGGCCTCATTGCCCGTCACCGGCTGGCCCATGCCCTGTGGCTCGGGGTGGACCTCCAGACCAGGCTCCTCCCTGTCCCCCTCCTGTTCTCTTGTCCAGAACCCACGGGCAGTGCGTGTCCTGTGCAGACTGGGCAGAGCACCATTGCCATGGCGCAGGGCAGCTGGGACTCACAGGGCCCAGGTGTGGGCCGTTTTCACCCTGCCTTCGGGAATCTGCCCCGCGGAAAATCTGGAGGAGCCCGATGGCCGTCTGAGCCGGGCTGGATGCCTGGGCCGCGTGGCTGGGACATCGTGCTGCCCCTGGACTCGGGAACAGATGCCGATCCTGGAGCTCAAGACACTGGACACGCGGAGCTGGGGACAGAGCTGGGGCCACGGCCCCCAGGCCAGGGCGGACTGGGGGGAGGGGGCAGGACGGGCAAGGGGGCGGGGCTGACGCCAGAGGGAAGCAGCTGAGGGTCCTCAGCCCCACCCTGTCCCAGGGGAGGGGGGGTGGACCAGTGGTGGGGTCGCTTTCTAAGAAGGTATGAAAATATAACTGAAATTTCTAATGAGCACATCTTGTGACGTTGTCACATTCCTCATTTTTCTTCTCACAGCTCTGAGCGCTGGACGGTCCCCTCTCCCAGTGCGGAGTGTCGCCGCCCGCGCTGAAGGTCGCGGGCCTCCTCCTCCGCTCACGGGGCTCTGTCCCTGAGCCCCGGCGCGGCATCCGGGCGCCCGGGCCCCAGGCCTGTGCGCCGAGGGGCCGCTCTTCCCTTTCCTCCTGGCAGCGGTTCTGTCCGGCCGGTGTTACTGCTGAGGTGCGCGTCGGAATGCGCTAACGAAGTGTGTGTTTCTGGGAGCTTTTCCTGGTGGTGGTGGTTTCTGTTCAGATTTTTGAAAGTTTCTCCTTTGGTTAGTTTTGTAAAGTTGTGCTTTTCGCGAATTTTCCCCACTTTGGCTAAGGGGCGGGTTTGCTGGCAACGCCGTCCGCGGGGTCGTCGTCAGGGGTGCAGCCGGGGTCCGGCCCTGACGGGTGGTTCGTGTGTCCTCGTGTCTCGGTTCGTCCAGCCGCCTCGGAGTTCATCAGCTGCACGAATCATTTCGGACAACCGCCCTCGGGCTTCGTCCGTTCTCCCTGCTGTCTGCCTCCCACTTCGCCAACTGCTGTCCACACCTTCACTGTTTCCTTCCTTCCAACTATTTTGGTTTAGTTTGCTTTACCCCATAACCAACTTCTTATGACCAGAATTATGTACAATGAATTCAACACCTCTTCTCTTTAAACCTAAACCTTTAGCTCCATAAAATCCCCTGTAGGGACTAAGTTAACACCCCTCATTTCTACGTATTTGTGCTCATTACTATTCAGTGTGACTTTCTCTGCGATTCCTTGCAGTTTCCCTCTCTGACCTATGAGCTAGATGGACTTGATTTATTTGATTTATATATATGCATATATATATATATGTGTGTGCGTGTGTGTTGTGTGTTTTTATGTAACAATTCTATCACTGATTTTAATTCCCTTATGATTAGAAAATATAATTTGCATGATTTCAGTCTTTTGCATTTTATTGAGATTTAAGGCTCAATTTCTGTTTTTTGATAATGGTTCTGTGAGTGCTTAGAAAGAGTGTAGATTCAAGTTTCAGCTGGCAGTGGTCTAGAAATGCACATTAGTTTAACTGGAAGAGGAGGGTGGAGGGATAAACTGGGAGCTCAGGATTTGCAGATCCTAACCACTCTACATGAAACAGATAAACAGCAAGGCCCTACCGTGCAGCACAGGGAACTATATTCAACACCATGTAATAGCCTATAATGGAAAAGAACATGAAAAGGAATGTGTGTGTGTGTGTGTGTGTGTGTAACCGAATGACTCTGTGGTGCACCAGAAATTAACACAACGTTGTAAACGGACTATACTTCAATTAAAAAAAATAATAAATAAATAAATGGGTTGACACTGTGGTCACATCTTTGATACCTCACTAATTTTATTGTTACCGTTTTTACGTACATGATCTATTAATTACTGAGAGAAGACCATTAAAACCTCCCAGTGTAATCGTGCATCAATTTTCTCTTTTAATTCTGCAGATTTTTTGCTTCAAGTGTTTGAAGCACATTTATGTGTGTGCATACACACGAGAGATTGTTACTGTTTGAATGAACGTCTCTTCTTCGTGTTATATAGTGTCCCTCTTTCTATCTGCTACATCGTCTTGTCTCAGCCCTCTGTGTCTGGCCTTAGCATAGTCCCGAATGTTTCCACTGTGTATCTTCTACTTGTTACTTTTTTTATCTTTTTCTAATTGAAGTATAGTTGATTTACAACATTGTATCAGTTCCAGGTGTCCAGCATCACCACTCACTATTTTTATAAGTTACACTCCCTCTGAAGTTGTTAAAAATAGCAGCTACGTGCCCTGTGTGGTGCAATGTGTCCTTATTCCTTATTCACTTGTCTTTGCTTTTAACTCGCCTAGTTCTTTGTATTTAAATTGTGTCTTTTATAAACATCAAGTAACTGAGTCTGGGTTTTTGTCCACTCTGTCCCTGACTTTTAGTTGGAGCATTTAGTTCATTTATAGTTAAAGGAATATTTGATTTGATTTAAGTCAACTATCATTCTATTTGTTTTCATTTTGTCCGCACTATTCTTTGTTTCTTTCTCCTGCCTTATTTTGGATTAATTGAATATATTTTACTATTTATTTTGCTTTTTTTAATGGCTTATTCTTGTTTTGCCCAATTAAGTATGTTTTATATGTGCAGTAAGATGCACCAATTTAAAGCATATGGATTTTGTCAACACTGCCACCACCACAGTCAAGATACGTAACATTTCTATTAACCCAAAAGTCTCTCCGGCCCTTGGCAGTCAATTCACTCTCTCACCCCGGCCCCCTATTAATGCTGATCTGATTTCTATCAGCGTAGTTCTGAGGTTTCTGAAAGTTTATATAAACTGAAGCATTCAGTGTTGCTGGTTCACATCTGGCTTCCTTCACGCAGCATGATGGTGCTGAGGCTCAGCCATGCTGTCATGTCACTGTCTCACTCAGTTTTATTGCGGACCGGTTCCCACAGCGCAGACACACCAGTGTGCGCTCGTTCGTGCACCACCTGATGGGCGTTCGGGTTCTTTGCGGTTTCTGGCTATTCGGATGAAGCTGAGCTGCATGAATATTCACGTACAAGTCTCTGAGTGGGCGTATGTTTTTCACTTTTCTCCAAGAAAAATGTCTAGGACTGGAAACAAGGGGTCAGGCGGAAGTGTACATTGAGCTTTATAAAACCTGCTGAACTGTTTTGCGCAGTGTCTGTCCCACTTTGCATTCCCACCAGCAACACATGAAAGCCCCACCTGCTCCCTGTCCTCAGCAACACTGGGTGTTTTCAGTCTTTTAAATGTTCACCATTCTGGTGGGTGTGCAGTGGTGTCTCATCGTGGTTTTAATTTGCATTCTTCTAAAGGCTAATGATGCTGAGCGCCTTTTCATATGCTTATTAACCACATGTTTATCCTCCTTGGTAAAGCAGCCGTTCAAATATTGGCCCATTTCTCAAATGTGTTGTTTATCATCTTATTCCTGAGTTGTGAGAGTTCTGTGTGTATTCGTGATACAAGCCCATTTTGTATGTTTTGCAACTTTTTCCTCCCAGTCCACGATGTGCCTTTTCATCTTCTTGTGCGCTTTGAAGAGCAAACACTGTAATTTAGATAAAGTCTCATTTAGAAGTTTTGAAAACTATGTAGTTCAAGTTTTTACTGCCTTATTAAGAAATCTTGACAGAGCACAAGGCCAGTAAGTGTTTCTCTTACGTTTTTCCCAGAACATCCACTGTTTCATCACTTCAGTTTAGTCCCCTAACCTATTTCAAGTTATCTTTTCTATCCAGTGAAGACTGCGCTTCACTGTTTTTGCATATAGATATGTATTCTTGGTGGACCTTTGTTGACAATATTGTCCTTTCCCAATGGATTATCTTAGCACCTTTGTCAAAAAATCAATTAATCAAATTTCTGTGGGTCAGTTTCTGGACCTTCTTTTCAGTTCCACTAATCTGTCTGCCCGTCTTTACCTCTCTGATTCTGTTGCTGCTTTGTGATGCGTCTTGAGAGCAGATGGTGTCAGTCTCAATACTTCATTCTCCTTTTTCAAAATTATTTTAACTCCTATAGTTCCTTTGCATGTCAACATCAACTTTAGAATAAGCTTATTAATGTCTACAGAACAAAACAAAAATTGGGACAGTGATTGAGATGTCATTAAATTTATGTCAATTTATAGAGAACTCATAATTTGGCAGTAATTTTTGTCCAGCTCATGGTCATGATTTATTTCTCCGCTCACTCAGCTAGTTGTGGTAGCACAATAATGGCCCCACCCAAATGGCCACGCCTTAATCTCCAGAAACTTTCAAAATGTTCGCTTACCTGGCAAAAGGGACTTCGCAGATGTGATTCAGACAAGGTCCTTGAGAAGAGATTATCCTGAATTCTCCAGAGGGGTTCTGGCCAATCAAGTAAATCTTAGAATTTAGAGGCTCTTCCCCAGCTGTGGTCAGAGGGAGATGCGGTCATTGGAAGAACAGTCAGAGAGAAGTAGCTTCGCTGGCTTTGAAAATGGAGGAGGGGGCCACGAGCCAAAGAAATAGGTGGCCTCTAGGAGATGGAAAAAGCCAGAGAACAGGTTTTTGTCTAGCGTCTCCACAGAGGAGAGCAGCCCTGATGGCGCGTGGGTTTAAGTACTGTGAGCGCACTTCAGGCGTGCACAGCTACGGGAAACACGCTCTACTTAAATTTCAACTTTCAATTATTTGTTTCTAGCATTTAGAAATACAGTGGGTTTTTGTAAATTCATCTTAAATCCAGAAACACTACTAAACTCATTTATTTGTTAAAAAGATTTTTATAGATTTTTTTTTTGGAATTTTCTACAGAGATGATCATGTCACCTGCAGATGAAGACAGTTTTATTTCTTTCATTCCAACATGCAAGCCTTTCATTTCTTTTCTTGCCTTACTGAGCTGGCGAGGGCCCGCAGGACACCAGCCATGGCGGGCCACCTCTCGAGACGCCGTCTCTCTGGGGCTGACCCTTCCTCCTCCTCCTCCTCCTCCCCACACGGTCACACCGGGCCCACCTGGATAGTCACACAGGCTCTCCCTGCATCAGGGTGTTTCACTTAATCGCACTTGCAAAGCTTGTTGTCGGGTGAGGAGACCCCTCGTGGGCCCTGGCATTGGGGCGCGGGCGTGTTTGGGTGTCATTACTCTGCCTGTCTCGTTGGTGATGCGGACGTGCTGAGACCCCCTGAGCCGGGGCCAAGGCCTCCATCAGATGCAGCCCGGCTGCGATTCGCAGCTCACGCCCCCCCCCCCTTTTGTGAGGATGATGCTCTGGGAGCTCGTGCTGAAGTTCAAAATCCTTGTTGCACCTATGGATTCAACTCTAGCAGGTGGCTGGGAGGAGACATCGTACAAAATGTGTTCAGCTCACAACGGAAAACAAAATGACAGCGTGAGAACATCACCATGTTTCATTCCCAGTGAAGCGGTGGGTCTAGGTGTTGAGCATCAGTGATGGCTGATGTCAAATGTCCAAAAAAAAAAAAACAA
The DNA here is from genome assembly GCF_048773025.1 of Camelus bactrianus. Classification (NCBI taxonomy): domain Eukaryota; kingdom Metazoa; phylum Chordata; class Mammalia; order Artiodactyla; family Camelidae; genus Camelus; species Camelus bactrianus. The sequence goes on from NC_133550.1 coordinate 69,236,147, forward strand.
ACACAGATGCCAGGTGCCTCCTGGTGGGAGAAGCAGCCATCCTGCCCGGGGGTGGCCCCTGAGCCCAGGGAAGCCTCAGACTCCCTGGAGATGCAGAGGACAGGGGAGCACGCAGCCCCGCACCACAAGGGCGAAATCAGCCAACTCCCGGTGACGGCAGACCCTGCTGACTGAGCAGCGCGGCTCCTACAGCCGACGAACTGTAAGGAGGGCACGAGAAGAGAGGCAGGCTGTTGATTAAAAGAGGCACGAAAGGCATCACATGAGAGAAAAGACCGAGCAAGCCTTCGCATCCAGGGATGCAGACTTCGCCGGTGAAACCATACGGCAAGACGAGGACGTGGTTCCTCCAAAGTCAGGGCCCCTGGGAGCACGGTGCCGCTGCCAGACAGGAAGCAGCCGGGAGCCCAGCTTTGAGGGAGATGAACCTCCACCGTGAATGTGTTACCTCTGAGGGGCTGGGTGTTCAAGTGGGGGTGCTGGACAGGGGCCTGGATACACGTGTCCACACGTGGTTTGCAGAGTGTCTGGCCCCAGCCTGACCCCGCAGAAAACCTTGCAGCCTGAACTGTACCTGCAAAGCCCCTTCGTACCAAGAGCCAGGGTCCTGGAGGTGAGCACGGGGGTAACCCCTAGACCTCCCGGCCTCGCATCAGGGCGGGGCCCTCTGCCCACAGTGACTGTGGGTGCACAGGCTCGTCGGGGCGTGAGTGGTCTGCACCTCAGCACTGGCCACAGGGGCCTCGGTCACAGGTGAAGTCAGAGGGTGTCGGAGAAGAGGCCGTCAGAACTGGACGGGAGTGACATCAGTGACCTGAAGGGAGCAGTAGGCACCGGAGCCCCCGGTGTCCCGGGGGTGGGTGTGGAGACCTTGCCCTGTGGGGGAGTTTTCTGCAAGGGAGCAAAGAAATCCAGTGACTGGAAGGTAGCTCCCCCTCCCTCCCCCTGCCACTCCCCCTCCCCCGGTATCTGAAGTCGTTGTTATCCCCACACCTGCTCACGCTCGTGACAATGATCCGCTCAGCTCCTGCCACCTCGTGGATTCCCGACCCTCTTCCTCTTGCCGGGCACCCCAGCCTCCCCGCAGGCACCCCCCCATCTCACTGCACTGGGTCCCGGAAGTGGATCTTAAATCAGAGAGCTCGCGTTTCCAAAGTCAGCCCTGGGAACCGAGGAAGCGCCTGGGTGGGAAGCCCCGGGTTCCCTTCTCGCCCCACCTGAAGCAGCCCCGCCTCTCAGGAGTCATCTCCGCCCTGTGCACGCTGTCCGGTCCTGGCATGCTGGCCTCCTGGTCCCAGAAAGGGGGTGCTGTCCCCCAGCACACATCTCCGCCCTGTGCACGCTGTCCGGAGGCTGGAGGAGACAGTGGTCAGAGACGCAGCTGGACGCCTCCCCTGACGCCTCGCCGCGCCCCAGGGCCCCGCTCTTTCCTATCAAAGTGTCCGGCTGAAACCCAGTCTCAGGAGCCGTGTGGAGAAAGCTGCAGTCAGGCTCCCGGAGAAGCCCGCTCATGCAGGACCCTCTACTGGGCCCTGGCAGCGTGCTCGGGCTCGGTTCTAATGCCCTCTGTAGGTTACGATAGAAATCCATTTCTTTTACTCCCATGGAATTAAGTAACTGTAAACTCCTTTTCAAGACAGATGCAGCTTCAGAACAGGACTGTGTCCTGGAACCAGCCCTGAGCCCTGGCCTCCTTAGAAGTTTCCAAGAGGACCCGAGAGTTGAGAGCTTCTGCCCACAGCCCTTGAGGCTCCGGGTGGTTCCGTTCTGCACGGAGATGCCTGGCATCATACACTCACGTGTGCACCCTTGATGAGCGGCCGTGGTCTCCCACAGAGCCGGCTGGCCCTCGGCACCCGGCTGTGCCACCTGCCCCCGAGGAGACGCCGTCCTGCCACCGGTCAGAGCCCCGCCTCCCGCCTCCCGCTCCCGCTGTGCTGGCCTCTCACCTCAGGGCTTCCGCCCCGGGAAAGGGCTGCTCCCAGCATCGGGCACACCGGCCTCTCAACCAGGGGGCTGGGGAGGAAGACCCAGGCCCGCGGGCACCTGGGGCCCTTCTCCGGGGAGAGGCTCTGAGGTTGGGGAGCTCTGTTAGAGAACTGGGTCATTTGTGTGTGTGAGACGGACAGACACACACACGGAGGGTCCCTGCTAGAAATCTCATCATCCCTGAAGGGCTGACCTGTGGAGGCAGAAAAAGAGTGAGAGGGTCAGAAGGAGAAATGGGGGGGGGGGCTTCCAAGGAGGTGGGCTTCCTGGGAAAGAAGGAGCAGCTCTCAGCCTGAGGGGAGCGGGCAGCGGGGGCGGGGGTGAGGGGGCAGGAGAGGAAGAGCCTGTCCCCGGAAGGAGGTTCAGGGGACGGAGGCTCGGGGTCCCACAGCATGCAGATGCTGGCCCGGTAGCCGTGTGCTTCGCCTGCCTGATGCCAGAGGCTGGCCGAAAGGAAGCCTTCACGGGTCCACCCACTGCTTTACGAGACGCCGAGCGACTGGCTGGAACGTATCCTGCCCCAGACTGGCTGGGTTTGCACTTGCTTGGACGCTGAACAGATGGAGGCTCGGGCAGGAGTCTCTGGCCCTCCGGCACTCGGGCCCGCGCCCAGGCCCCCGAGGCTGGTGGCAGATGCACTGGCCACCCAGGCTGTGCTGAGGGAGGGGAGGCCCCGGGCATGGCTTTGCGCAGGCAGGCGTGTCCTGTGGGGTGAGATCCTCTCCCGGGGAACTGGGGGAGCACGGGGTGGGAGCACGGGGCAGGGGGTCGGAGCCTGCCCAGCCTGGAAGCCTCCACAGAGGCCCCCTTGGGACCGACTGCATCTTATTTTGCAACAAATTCCCTGTCACTTTTCTCTCCCGAAGTTCTGGGTCCTCCGAAAAGAAAAGAAGAAAAGCCCGTTGCACATTGCTCGTGACAGCCCTTGTGATTCAGAAAGCACAGCACGTGTGTCCCCTCGCGGTCCTCGTCCCCGGGTCAGGTCTGACAGAGGGGCTGCTGACGGATTCCCTGAATGGGGGGCTGCAGGGCTGGCTTTGCTTTCCTCGCGATAAATATTCATGTGAAGAGGAGAGACAAAGAAAGTGAGGTTCAAATACAGGCCACGCTTGTCCGGGCGCCCCGGAGTGTCACGAAGGCACCCGCGCCACCCACGGCCCCCGGGACGGGCGCCCACTGGCCGCCCTCTGCGCGCCAACCAGAGCGGGTTTCTCCGTAGACGTGAGCTCTGTGGCCACGGTGGGGGGAGCTTTGAGGCACCAGGGAAGAGGAGGATTCGGAGCACCTGGCTTGTGGGGGTGTCGGGTGGGTGCGCGGTAAAGCCTGCAGAGGCCGGGCTCGTGGCAGGGCCTCGGGTGCCCAGGAAGGCCGCAGCCCCGTCTGTCTCCTCCCGGGAGCCGAGCCCGAGCACCGAAGTCAGCGTGGAGCCAACAAGGGCCTCCGGGTTCGGCTGCGCCATGCACGTTGCTCGGAAGCCCTCACTCCTGTCCTTGCAGGAAAAGCACTGAACAAACGGGAAAATCAATGGCTTCCTGGAGCCTCTGGGAGCTGAGGTGGCAGGGACCATCGTCACCTGAAATCGAGCGACAGGTGAGCCCAGAGCTCTGCCCACCCGGGTGGCAGCTGCCAGGGCTGCTCACTGGCAGGAACACGTGCACAGCCACCGGTCACTCGGACAGATCCTTGGAGGAGACCGTTTCCAGCAGCCTGGTCATCGTCACCCAGCACTGGGAGCAGCCAGGGTGCCCCGCAGTCGACGATGGATAAGTAAACGGGGGTCCACCCAGACGGGAGACTGTCGTTCCACACTGAAAAGAAACGACCTGTCAAGCCATGGAGAGACACGGCGGAGACTTAAATGCGTGTCCCTAAGTGAGAGAGGCCCGTCTGAAAAGGCTACAGACTGTGTGACTCCAACTCCAGGATGTTCCGGAAAAGGCAGAACGAGAGAGACCAGAACAACGAGTGGCTGTGGGAGGTTTGAGGCGAGCAGAGACAAGGTGGATGTGGGGCAGAGAGGATCCTGAGGGCAGTGGAACCCTGCAGGAAGCTGTGACGGTGGACTCGCGTCACTGTCTGCCTGCCCAAACCCGCAGCACATGACACGAGCAGTGACCACCCCCACCCTCCGACGTGCACCCCGGACTTCAGCTGGTAACAGTGTGTCAATACTGCGCCTCGGGCTGTAACGCATGACTGCACGCCCGCAAGATGTTAACAGCAGGGGAACTGCTCCCGGGAGGCGGGGGTGGAGAGGGCACACGGGACCCTCTGTACCGTCTGCTCAGTTCCGCTGTAAATCTAAAAGGCACTAAAAATGTAGAGTCTGTGTAAAAACAGCAAATGAAAGATCCTAGACAAGGTCCCAGTTCCTCGAACCACCCGCCCTCCCCCATGCATCCCCAGCATTTTTCCCTAAAATAAAGCTTGCATCTTTCCCACCCACTTAAAACCAGGTTTCCCACACATGGTTGTAGCCACGAACAGGGAGCGCGCACAGCTTTTGTTCGCCTTTACGCCAAAGGTGCCACACTGTGCGTGTGAGTTTGGAGTTTGCTTTCCTGGCCCCCACGGTGCTGTGAGATCGCTTCCTGCTGAGATAAATACACGCAGCTCATTCATTTAAACAGCTGTAATGTGTCCACTCTGCTCACACGTCCCGGTTTGCTTGTCCTCTTCCCTGCTGGTGGCATCGGGTGGTGGCTGTGTATTTGCTGTAACTGATGGCGCTGCCCGAACGTCCCTGCGAGTCTCCGTAAGCGCGTGGATGAGAGCTGCGGGGGGAGGCGCGCAGGCGGCGCACACGGCTCCAGTGCTGCTCGGCCACCTCACCCGGCTGCGCCCCGCGACCCTCCCTCCCGGGGGTGACCCCCTCGCATCTGACACTGTCAGTCCGAAGTGTCCAAGGTGATCTCATCATCTCAGGTCTGGATGGCATCAAATTGTCCCCATATTTTGCTGGACAGTGGAGTTCCTTCTTTTCCAAATTGCACATTTATGTCTTTCTACACCTTTATCACATTTTTCCTTCCTCTTGAAGCTTTGTAGGAGGGGTTTGCATGGTCCAGATAAAACCCATTATTGATTTTATTGGACAAAAGAATCTCCTCCTACGTCATTATTTATGGTCGTTTTGCTGTAAAAGGTTTAAATTTTGATGTAATGAAATGCATTATTCATTTCCTTTGGGTTTGGGTTTTTGTGTCTTATTTAAGAAATAAGAACATGAATAAGAATAAGAAAAACATTTTCTTCTAGGATTTTAAAGTTTAGATCTGTGTGCCATCTGGAATTCGTTTTCGTGTGTGGCTGGGGGAGACAAAACCTTCCCCTCCCAGATGGCTGGCCTGGTGCTCCTGCGTGCTTCACCGAGGAGCCCGCCCGTCCCGCACTGACGCGCGGGGACACCTCAGTGACGGGCCAAGCGTGCATGTGAGTGTGGGTGCTCGCGGACCCCCTCTGTCCCAGCGACGTATCTAGTGCCCCTGCCCAGATGAACGAGGTTGTTCAGTGCTTTGTGCAGCGTTTCCGTCCCTGGAGTGGGCGGCCTAGCCTGGCCGGCAGCATGTCTCTGTTTTGTTTGTGTTTGATTTATCATTTCCTGGCTGTCTTTCTATGAGGCTCTCTTAGGTCCTCCAGGCTGGGTCGCCACCCGCAGCCCCGCGGCCCTTGTGGACACAGCGCGTATCCAGGGCCGGCCGCACGTGCAGCGCGTGTCCTGGAGTCTAGGGCCCCCTGTGTTTTGAGAGCCGGGCGCGGCCCGGAGCAGAGGTTCTGTGACTGGCTCCCGGGTGAGTGCAGGCAGGGAGGGGTGCTGAGGTGGTGGCCTGGTTCCTCCAAGTACCAGAAACTCTGCTCTGGAGCTGGAAGTGAAGAGGGGGGCCCCCGTGCGGACTCGCGGCAGGTGGAGAGCCGGGCGCGCGGGTCATGCTGACAACGGTGCGCAGCACAGCGGCCCCTGAAGCACTTGGACAAGCCAGACCTTCTGCAAAGCGCCTGGGGTGCGGTCGCTCCATCCTCACAGCAGCCCTGCGAGTCCAGTGCTGGGTGCCGGCCTGACTCTCCAGCCGAGAAAACTCAGGGGGCACCACCGCGATTGCACCCGGGGCCAGGCTTCCTGCTGCAGCCACTAACCCTCACCCCGAACTCACCCCTACATGTGGAGGCGCGGGCACTGGACGCGCGTGTGCGTCAGTGAACTTATGGACGTGTGAATACACATCTATGCTTCGTGCATATGCATGAATATATGTTTGACCGGAGAAAGTAATACTTCAGCATGGTTAACGTATCAAATAATGCAAGGGTTATGCAAACAAGAGCCGCCGTTGTGCCCCGGAGCTGCCGGTCCCCTTCCCAGGGGTGAAGCCTGCTGACAGACTATCGTGAATCCTCCCAGACACTCTCACCCGCCCTGGGCCGCGGGGCGTTTCTGTGTTGCTGTGAGTGTGTTTGTACATTTGTCACCCTTTTTGAAACATTAACAGGAGCGTTGTGCACACTCTGTTTTGCATTTGCGTTCCTCATTGAACAATCTATTTTGGAGAGATTCTACCCCATTCTTTCAAAAATGGCTCCACGATATTCCATGAATTATTTACACATTCCCGTAATGAGAGTCCTTAGATTGGTTCTAGGCACTTGTAATTATTCTTTTAAAAAATGGAAATCTTTGTAATATATCTCTGTTCTTACACGCATGTGCTCGTGCAGAGCAGCACTCTGAATGTGGGCGTGCTGCGACAGACAGCAAGTGCATTTCACCATTTGGGAGATGCTCTGAATTACTAGAATTACACCCCAAAGAGGTTGCAGAGGTCGCCTGGCCGCTGGGATGGGATGCGGGCTTGCCCTGAGCACCCTGTCAATCCAAGGCACAGAGGGGACGCCACCTCTAAGGAGAACGCTGCATCACTGGCCCACTGGTTTGCTCGTCTTCACCTTCATGCCATCTGGACATTTTGCACTAGGCTTATAGACTGCTTGTGTTTCCTGTGCTGAAAATGACACCCCACGTTCTCCAGCCGTTTGAGGGGAGAGGCGGGGAGGTGTTGGCTGATCTTTTCAATATTTTAAACAGTTTTATCAAGAATGTATTGTAAATCATTAACCATTTCTATCTGAAAGTTGATGGATTTGGTCGGCAATTAAATTCCAAGCGTTGAGTCATTTCTGGGTCCTGGAAAGAGCCACGTGAGTCACAGCGCTTCCTTCTCTCTCTGAGCTGTCTGATCCCGCTCGTCAGCGTGGTAGGTGGAGGTTCTGCCTCTGCGCTCACAGACTAGACACACACCTGGCCTCGTGTGTGTGTGCGATGTTTCTGGTTTGGCTTGGTTACAACCCTGGAAGAGAAAGGTTCCCCCCAAATTGAATAATTTCTGCATTATTTATTTTCTAAAGTTCTGACAGAACTCAGTAAGAAGTTTTCATGGCGATTGTGATTTAAGGGAAAGGAGCTACCGGACAGCTTTCTCAGTTTGTGTGCGGTGCTTGGTCAGTTTAGATTTCCAGGGTCACTGATGCTAAATTTTGGACTATAGTTAGATAGATGGACGGACAGATAGATAGATGGATAGATGGATGCATAGATGGGTATCTTTCCAGAGCCGTCTGTTCTTCTAGCATTTTCAAATCACCGATATATAGCTGAAAAATATGTATGCAATCTGCCTCCATTTGGGGATGTTTCCAGCTCTAATTTCTCATTTTGTGCTGGCTTCTCCTTGCCTCCCTTGTAACGAAGTCTGGTGTTTCGCACTTTGCAGGCTTGTGTACAGAAGCAGCTGGAGAGATTGTCGCTGGTCCTACATTTTCCTCTAGCGCGTCATTCGTTTCTGTTTTTCCTTTTGTGATCCTGCTGCTTCTCCTTCCACTGTTTTCTACTTTTAGTTGAGCGGCTAATTTATTTAATCATCTTTTTAATTCAGAATTTGAAATATTCACAATGAATCGTCTTGTGCTGGGAGTAAGGCTGATGATGTCACGTGGTTTGAGTGGCATCAGCCTTGGGGTTGTTTTCCTCCAGGAATTCAGCAGTTTAGATGCCTCCTGAGAGAGCCATGGGCACCCTTTTGTGCCCACGTACAGGGTGATTTTCTGCAGATAGTTCACAGGACCTGCTAAGAAGCCGCTCTTCCCTGCTCTCAGAGGAGAGTTGGGTGTGTAACGGTCTGGGCCCTTTCACCCCTGAACTCTCACGTGCATTCTGTCCACTTGACCTCAGGGATGAGCAGAGTGAGCTGAGTGTCCGCTTTGAGACAGATGCCCCTGGAGTTCCAGCCACCCGCCCTCCACGCATGGTCACCGGGGCTGCTAGGCTGGGACAGTCCTGTCCCCTGTGTCGGGGTTCCTCACGACAGGAGGAAGACCTGGTGCTGTTTGTGGGGATGGCAAGCCTCCAGCTGTGGGGACCAAGCTGGCTGATAAAGCCTCAGCCTCCTGCCTGGAAGGGACCAGCCAGAGGCATGTTAAGAGGTGGCCCAGGGAACCCCCCGCCGCGCCCCGCCCTCTGCCCAACCCCTGCGCCCCGCCCCGCCCTCTGTCCCCTCCCCTGCGCCCCCGCCCCGCCCATGTCCCCGCCCCGCCCTCTGTCCCCGCCCCTACGCCCCGCCCCGCCCTCTGTCCCCGCCCCGCCCACCCCGACAAACTTGTTCGCTGGCCCCTTGGCCATGAGCAGCGCAGCTGCAAGTGCCTCCAGGCCATCGTCTGCCTGGCCCCGGTCCCACCCGGTGAGTAAGGTACCTGGTGAAAACCTGATGCCGGGATGACTAGGAGCCGCCCGCCTCGCTTTCCAGTCTCAAGAGGCCGTCTCAGGCTGGCTGGTGGGCGCCACTCGCTCACTCCACCCTCCAGTGGATGCCGGACAGCTGACACAGACTGTTTTCAGCAAGCGCCCCGAGGCAGGTCAGGTCGGGAGCTGCGAGCAGAGACTCACGGCACTTCTCTGACGACGGGCTTCGGGGGACCGGCTGACCCGGCCCGCCCCTGCGCGGCCGCGCGGCTGCTGGCGCGCAAGGCCCGTGCGGCTGGGCGGCGGGAGACGGGCAGGTCGGGCGGTTCACCCGTGAGCTCCCTGCCCTTACGGGACGCACCTCCCTCCTGGGATGAAGGCTGCTTGGGTTATCACAGCCTTTCATTAACACACCGATTCTGAATGAGTTGACTTTGACGAGCGCTGTCAGTGTTCCCACCGCCTGGGTGAAGGAACAGACGTGGGGGCCGAGGGAGGGGTTCTCTCGCTCTGCCTTTCCAGACGCCCCGTCCTGGCCCGTTGATTCTGGGGGCAGGGTCCACCCGCCCAGGTTCCCTAGTTCTTGACAAAAATCCAATCCCACCTTCAGCTTCAGCAAGACCCTGATTGGATCGAGTTTCTCAGCAGGTTAAGCCTCCTGGGAAAAGTGGTTGCCGTGCAGGTGGACAGGCGCCCTCGTACAGGAGCTGCCCAGCCTGCTGCCACCGGGCTTGGAGCAGACAGAGCCGTGGGGCTGGGCCCACATGTCTCTCCGGGGCTCGGCCGTGACCGCGCCGGTGCAGCCCCTGCCCCCCTCCACCCCCCACCCCACTGTCCCACTTCAGCCCCGAACCACCGCTTGCCCCGCGGTGGAACGCGGCCCAGGAACTCGCTCAGCACACCCGCCTCCTGAGCCAGCAGTCCGGCAGGAGTGTGTTGCTTGGCCCCTCTCTCGTCCCCGGAGAAATGGGCGCTCAGCTGAGACCTGCAGCACTTTGTGGCTGGTTCCGGGGCTCGCCCACGTTTCACCCGATGCCGCGCTTTGGACACTTTCCCTCGTAAGCCGAGGTTTATGCTTGTGGGGTTTTTTTTTCCTGGCTTCACTAAAGATAGTTTTTTTCTTTCTGCTTTATTCCTTTGGCTGTTTGTGGCTGGCTTCCACTGGAAACTGAATAGAGCTCACTGTTCCCTTGTGCGGCAGCAGGAGTCTGTGCTGATCCGGCTTTACAAAGGTGAAGAGGAACTCCCCAGGAAATAGTGCTCTGGTTTGGGGCAGGGAAGGGTCAGGGCACAGACCTGAACGTGCGGTCTGAAGTCAGGAGGCTGGGCTCTGCCGCCCCGGCTCTTGGCTCTCGGCTCTCATCCAAGAAGGTGGGGATAACAAAGCTTCCGTTTTAAATGAGAAGACAAAATAGAGCCCCCAGCACAACGCTTGGCAAGCCGGATCCCTCGATAAAGTACGTACCCTCCTTACCTTTAGGGCAATGCAAACAGCCAGACACGATGCATGTCCTGACGAAATGAAACACACAGGAAGTGACACTGCTGATGGGGGCGGGGGCCCAGCGGTCAGCGGCCCACAGCAGCTGCAGGACGTGCTGGACGGACCTCCGAGGCCCCGGATGGGGCGGGGGCTCTGAGGTCGGCCGGTCCCGCTCTCGGAGGGACTGGCCTGGTGCACGTCCTCCGGATCCAGCCTCTCCCTGGGCGGGTCCTTCGTCCCCCTCCTTACGGACACCTGCGGGCTGGCTGGCCTTTGCCCACTTCTCTGTGCAGGTTTGGGAGCCCAGGCGGTTTTAAATTTCCGATGGTCCAAGAGGCCTGTGATCAGGGCTGTGGGGGCTTCGGCCACAGGCACTGCATAGGACCCTGTAGCGTCTACTTACCTGCTTCCTCTCACTCCTGGGACCAAGGCACCCGGGTTCCTGCACAGACCTCCTCTCAGAGCTGCCTCCACCCCAGGCCTTCCTTGCCCTTGCCCTTGCCCTCGCCCTCGTGTCCCTGGCTGTAACCCCGAGGCCCTGGGAACCGGGAAGTCTCCGCTGCCTGACCCTCGCTGCAGCCCGAGTCACTGGGTCAGCGGGGAGCTTGATGGGTCTTTTCCCCTCAAAACCCCTTCCACCGCTTCTCTGAGTCCAGAGCCGGGCGGCTTTGCTGACCCTGGTGCTGTCAGTGCTCCTTCCTCTCAGGGCCAGCTGGTCCTTCCTTCCTTCTCTCCTTCACACCCTGCAGCCCGCAAGGCTGGCCAGCATCCCAGCCCACGGCTGGCGCCGGCAGCTCCAGCATCCCCCGGATTCAGGCTGGGAACCTCTGGTAGTCCCAGGGCTGTCTCACCGCGGGCTCCCCTCGCCGGTGCCTCCCCAGACAGCCCTGCATGGAAAGGAAGTTCGGGCCTTATTCAAAGCAAGGAACAAAAATGCTGCTCAGACGGAGGAACGTGGAAGTAGCCCTTCTTTCTGTGGTCGCCGCACCTGCTGTGCTGACTCGCGCAGTTCTGGCTGCGCCCCTGGGCTGGGGTCTCCCTCCAGGCGGCCACGGAACTGACCTGCCGCGGCCCAGCCAGCGGGTGGGATGTCAGCCTCCGCCTCCCGCCCACTGCTCCCCGCCTGTGGTGATGGGCGAGCCCAGGGGGTTGAGATGAGCTGGGCGGGCGAGAGGCTTTTCCTCCTGAGCCACCTGCGAGGTGCGCCCTGGCGCAGCCGGCCTGGTGCAAGTGGACCCCCTAGCTGAGATCAATGATTAAGAGTTTCAGGATGGCAGGAACAGACCCCTGAGCCAGGGTTGGGCTGAACAACACCCCAAGTGCCCAGAATACAAGCCCTGCGCTTCCTCATGCGGCAAGAGGGTCTTTGCAGATGTGACCGAGTCAAGGGTCTTGAGATGGGGAGACAGTGCTGGATAACCCAGCTGGGTCCTACGTGCAGCCACACGTGTCCTTCTACTAGGGAAGCAGAGGGAGACGTGGCCGCGGAAGGCAAGGCCGGGTGCTGACGGAGGCGGAGGCTGGAGGACGGGCCCCTAGCCCAGGCTTCCCAGGGCCTCCAGAAGGAAGCTTCACGGCGGACACCTTGGCTTCAGCCCCAGGAAACTGACTTTGGACCATCCTCCTCCAGGACAGCAGGGCGGCCAGCTTCTGTTGATGCAGGCCTCCTTGTTTGGGGAACCTTGTTACAGCAGCTACCGGAAGCGAATACAGTCAGTAACTTGCCTTGATCGGGCGCTGGTTTCTCCCAGCCCTCAGCGTCCCCTCCCTCCTTTTCTTCCTTGCTTCCTTAATTTTTTTCGTCTTTTAGTCTGCATTTCCCACCTGACCCCTGGGTCGACGTCCCATGTTTGTCTTCTTGCTTCTGCTCTTCCTTTCCCCCTAATCTTTGATGAACCGCAGCTCCAGATCTCAGGGCAGGCAGCAGATTCACCAAACAGCCATGTGTTTCAGGGCTTAAAAAGCGAAGCAGGCTCGCTGGCTGGGGGCTGGGGGGTGGGGGCTATCCCCTGTCCATCTGGTCGTTCAGAGAGTCAGGTCCCTCCCACCATGCGGCCACGCCCTCCCCGGGGGCTCAGCCAGGAGGCCCACTCTAGGGGGTGGGGGTGGAGCCCAGGGCCAGGTCCACTCTGTCCTCCCTGGCCGGCCAGGACCCCACGGAGAGCTGGGGCATGCAGCTGGGCCAGGGTCTGGGGGAGGGAGGGAGCTGGGGACCTGGCGACCTGGAGGGGCTCGGCCGAGTGACCGGTGCCTGCGCTCGGAGCGGCTCCACCCACACCCCTGCAGGAGTGCTGGTTTTTGTTATTATACGTATTTGTAGCTGCCCCCTAAATTAAGTGTTTCATTTACAGAGGTTTTATTTCAGTATCTTGTGTAGTCATACAAATAATACAAATTAAATACCAGTGGGGGATTTCCAGGTTGCGGAGCAATTTCACATCGGGGACCTCACGGTTCCAGGCTTCCTTTACTGGGCCTGGTTAGCTCCAGCCCTCACGAGCCTGGGGGCTCGGGGGAGTCACCTCTGCATCTCTGAGCGGCACTGTCTATTAGCCAATTGGGAGCGATACCTGCCCCGCGCCCCCCAGAGTGGTGATGAGGTCACAGCCCAGGGAGGACCGGACACCTGCAGGGGCCATAGGAACACAGCCCACTCTCCTGTCCCTGCCCTGCCTAAGGAAGGAAGTCCCGGCCCGGGTCAGGTCAGGACCCAGGGACCCCGGGGAGCAGGGCTGGGCTTGTCCATGGGGCAGGAACACTGGAGCCCCCTGGTCCTGGTGCCCAGGTGCCCAGCCAAAGAGTCCCCTGCCCTGAGGGCCTCAGGGGCCCAACTGGAGCTGACCGCTCTACTGAGTGGGCTGGGCTGGCCGGGCTGAGCGGCCCGAAGGGCCCTAGCAACCAGCAGGCAGCTCTGATTCCAATTCAGGGGAGAAGGCAGCATGGTGATCAATTTTCCCCAAAATGCAAATTGTATTAAAAAAATCCATACCTCTGGGAGGGCTTTGTAATAAGGCCATAAATCACTCCAGGATGCAGCATTCCAGGGGTAGAACAAATGTCTTATTTGTTGGGCAGTGAGAGGCAGGCAGCGCCCCCAACGCGGGGAGGGCCGGCCCCACCCCAGTTCCCAGCCCTCGGCCAGGCAGGGCCACTGCCCATCCTGAGGAAGGGGCTCTCGCCTCCCCAGGCCCAGACAGCCTCCTTGGACTCCATCTGATCCCAGCATCTCTCCTATCCAGTCCTGGTGGCCACTCACCCATTCACTCACTCATTCATTCATTCACTCACTCCCCGATTCTCCATGCCTCCTGCAGACCAGGCACCTTGCCTCCTGCTGAGCTCACACAGGTCAGCCAAGCCCGGTCGGCGGGTCTTTGACCCAATGAGAGAAGCACAATCCATGGGAGGGAGGCCAGGAAGGCTGCCTGGAGGAGGTGGCAGCTTACTGGGGACGAGCCGCTCCAGGGATAAACTGGGGTCACTGGGGCAGCACCCAGGCCAGCAGAGACCAGAGCGGGGCCTGCAGTGCAGGCAGCCTTCGTCAGAGGAAGCTGCTGGCTGGCAAGTCCCTGATGCTTCCTTTAGGCAGTGGACGCTTTCAGTCAAATCAAATCCCCAGGAAGCCGGTGCACAAAACTGAACAAGGAGGAGCTGCTGGGGGAGAGGCCACCTTCCCTGGCTGGGCCTCAGCTGCCCTGGAGTCCAGAACATGTGATTTTCAGCAATGGGAGTCCTGTGGTGGGGACCTCAGTGTCACCTGCAGGGCCCTTGGACCTGGCTCCCTCCTGGGAGGGGTGAATGGCACCCAGGCTGCCACTCGGAGTCAGGGGCATGCTCTACAGGCCTCCGCACCCCACACCTGCCTGGGAGGGAGGGGCCAGCTCGCCTCCTTCACCCCGTCTTCCAGAGAGTCCCAGGGTCGGGCAGGCATCCAGCTGGCCAGCCATGACGCCCTATGCTCACGCACACACACACCGGGTGTCTGAGTGGCAACCAGGTCACCCTCTTCCTGGCTCCACACTCCTGGGCACCCTGGCCTTGGCGTTGGCCCCAGTGTCCCAAAGCAGGGTCCTCCTCCGAGGATGAAGTTCAGGCAGCAACGATATCTGCGACCCTGGGGTTTCCCAGTCACAGCTTGTCCTTGGGTGATGTCACTTTGAGCCCTCAGCAGAGCCTGCCAGGGATGCTTTTTTTGTTTCTTGTCCCCAGCATCCCTGCCCTTCCTAGCATCCCTGCCCTTCCCCAGCATCCCTGCCCTTCCCCAGCATCCCTGTCCTTCCCCAGCATCCCTGCCCTTCCCAGCATCCCTGCCCTTCCCCGGAATCCCTGCCCTTCCCCAGCATCCCTGCCCTTCCCCACCATCCCTGCCCTTCCCCAGCATCCCTGCCCTTCCCCAGCATCCCTGCCTTCCCCAGCATCCCTGCCCTTCCCCGGAATCCCTGCCCTCCCCAGCATCCCTGCCCTTCCCCGGAATCCCTGCCCTTCCCCAGCATCCCTGCCCTTCCCCACCATCCCTGCCCTTCCCCAGCATCCCTGCCCTTCCCCAGCATCCCTGCCTTCCCCAGCATCCCTGCCCTTCCCCAGCATCCCTGCCCTTCCCCACCATCCCTGCCCTTCCCCAGCATCCCTGCCCTTCCCCAGCATCCCTGCCCTTCCCCAGCATCCCTGTCCTTCCCCAGCATCCCTGCCCTTCCCCAGCATCCCTGCCTTCCCCAGCATCCCTGCCCTTCCCCAGCATCCCTGCCCTTCCCCACCATCCCTGCCCTTCCCCAGCATCCCTGCCCTTCCCCACCATCCCTGCCCTTCCCCAGCAACCCTGTCCTTCCCCAGCATCCCTGCCCTTCCCCAGCATCCCTGTCCTTCCCCAGCATCCCTGTCCTTCCCCACCATCCCTGCCCTTCCCCAGCATCCCTGCCCTTCCCCACCATCCCTGCCCTTCCCCAGCATCCCTGCCCTTCCCCACCATCCCTGCCCTTCCCCAGCATCCCTGTCCTTCCCCAGCATCCCTGCCCTTCCCCAGCATCCCTGCCCTTCCCCAGCATCCCTGCCCTTCCCCACCATCCCTGCCCTTCCCCAGCATCCCTGCCCTTCCCCACCATCCCTGCCCTTCCCCAGCATCCCTGCCCTTCCCCAGCATCCCTGCCCTTCCCCAGCATCCCTGCCCTTCCCCACCATCCCTGCCCTTCCCCAGCATCCCTGCCCTTCCCCACCATCCCTGCCCTTCCCCAGCATCCCTGTCCTTCCCCAGCATCCCTGCCCTTCCCCAGCATCCCTGTCCTTCCCCAGCATCCCTGTCCTTCCCCAGCATCCCTGCCCTCCCCAGCATCCCCAGCATCCCTGCCCTTCCCCGGAATCCCTGCCCTTCCCCAGCATCCCTGCCCTTCCCCACCATCCCTGCCCTTCCCCACCATCCCTGTCCTTCCCAGAATCCCTGCCCTTCCCAGCATCCCCAGCATCCCTGCCTTCCCCAGCATCCCTGCCCTTCCCAGCATCCCTGCCCTTCCCCAGCATCCCTGCCCTTCCCCAGCATCCCTGCCCTTCCCCAGCATCCCTGCCCTCCCCAGCATCCCTGCCCTTCCCCGGAATCCCTGCCCTTTCCCAGCATCCTTGCCCTTCCCAGCATCCCTGCCCTTCCCCGGAATCCCTGCCCTTCCCCAGCATCCCTGCCCTTCCCCAGCATCCCTGCCCTTCCCCAGCATCCCTGCCCTTCCCCAGCATCCCTGCCCTCCCCAGCATCCCTGCCCTTCCCCGGAATCCCTGCCCTTCCCCAGCATCCTTGCCCTTCCCAGCATCCCTGCCCTTCCCCAGCATCCCTGCCCTCCCCAGCATCCCTGTCCTTCCCCAGCATCCCTGCCCTCCCCAGCATCCCTGCCCTTCCCCAGCATCCCTGCCCTTCCCCGGAATCCCTGCCCTTCCCCAGCATCCTTGCCCTTCCCAGCATCCCTGCCCTTCCCCAGCATCCCTGCCCTTCCCAGCATCCCTGTCCTTCCCCAGCATCCCTGTCCTTCCCCAGCATCCCTGTCCTTCCCCAGCATCCCTGCCCTCCCCAGCATCCCTGCCCTTCCCCAGCATCCCTGCCCTTCCCAGCATCCCTGCCCTTCCCCAGCATCCCTGCCCTTCCCAGCATCCCTGCCCTCCCCAGCATCCCTGCCCTTCCCCAGCATCCCTGCCCTTCCCCGGAATCCCTGCCCTTCCCAGCATCCCTGCCCTTCCCCAGCATCCCTGCCCTTCCCAGCATCCCTGCCCTCCCCAGCATCCCTGTCCTTCCCCAGCATCCCTGCCCTCCCCAGCATCCCTGCCCTTCCCCAGCATCCCTGCCCTTCCCCAGCATCCCTGCCCTTCCCCAGCATCCCTGCCCTCCCCAGCATCCCTGCCCTTCCCCAGAATCCCTGCCCTTCCCCAGCATCCCTGCCCTCCCCAGCATCCCTGCCCTTCCCCAGCATCCCTGCCCTTCCCCGGAATCCCTGCCCTTCCCCAGCATCCTTGCCCTTCCCAGCATCCCTGCCCTTCCCCAACATCCCTGCCCTTCCCCAGCATCCCTGCCCTTCCCCGGAATCCCTGCCCTTCCCCAGCATCCCTGCCCTTCCCCAGCATCCCTGCCCTCCCCAGCATCCCTGCCCTTCCCCAGCATCCCTGCCCTTCCCCAGCATCCCTGCCCTTCCCAGCATCCCTGCCCTTCCCCAGCATCCCTGCCCTTCCCAGCATCCCTGCCCTTCCCAGCATCCCTGCACATCCCAGGTAGGTGGAGAGTCTACCCCTCCTGCTCACCTTCCTTCCTCCCAAGAGGCTGGGCTGCAGACCAGAGCCTCTCAACCCCAGAAATTCTGGAAATGGGGAATCCAGCAGGGTCCCTGTGCCCCACCGGCCCCACTGGGCAGCTGGGAGCGCCCCTCCCTTTTGGCTGGCTGTGGCTCCCACTCCTGGGCCTCCCTGACCATCCGGGCCTCTCTCATGCCCCACCCCAAGCCTGCCTGCAGCCTGTGTGGGCGAAGTCATTGTGCAGGTTTGGGAAGGAAGAACCAGATGGTGTCGGCAGTGACCGGAATTCAGTCCAGCCGCATGAGAGCCGTCCTCAGAGCTCTGAGCGCCCTCCCTGGCCCCCATCACAGGGACGCAGCCCGCAGCCCCTCCTCATCCCGTTCCTTCTGCCCTCTCTGGCTAATTAATTAACTGCTCTTCTGTGTTTCAGGGCACGCTGTCAGTGAGGAGTGGTGGCCAGCGGGGAGGGTGCCATGAAGATAACACACAGGGCAGCCTTCGGCCCCACACCTCCATGGGCCCTGGAAGGGACGGGGCCCCGAAGTGGCCTCGCTGGTCCAGGGCCCTGGGCTCTGGGCAAGAAAGCTCCCCTCGCAGCCGGAATTTTGAAGGATGCCTTTCCCACCCCAGGGCAGAGCTGGGGCCCAGAGGTGGGCCTGGGGCACGGGAGGTGTGCTCTGGAGACTCACGTGCTCGTCCAGTACCGTCTACACTGTACCATGGTGGTCCCCGCCGCCTTCGGGTCATCCCCCGGGCTCCTCCCCCGGCCAGCAGTGCTCCCAGCCCGTTTTCTCAGACGAGACGGTGTCCAGAGCCCGTCATCCCAGAGGCTGTAAGCGCCTGGGCACTGCGGGCCCCTGTGCCTGGCCTGGGGCCAGCGCAAGGTAGGCTGTCATCAGCTTTTGTGACTGAATAAAAGAATGAGTGAGCAGATGAACAAGTGACAGAACCAGAGCCTGGTGAGGCGGGGTCCGAAGGCACCTCCAATAACAGTCGACGGTTCTGATCTCGCCACACTGGAGCTCAGGCGTCTGGCCTCCGGTTCTCCTGCCGGCCAAGTGAGACGATTTCGGCGGTCCCTGCTCTCCCCAAAGTGTCCAACTTCAGCACTGCAGGGCCCAGCCCCCTCCCCAGGGGCTCAGAGGGCCACACCCGTGTGCCCCGCCCCCGCTGTGCCATCACCCTGGGGACGCTGCTGGCATCCTCACCGAGGCCAGCGAGGACCTCCGTGCAGACAGAAACTTCCTTCTCACCATGAGACTCGGGTGCCCCCTGGGCACCTCACTCCGCTTTCCCACTTCCTTCTTCGGTCCAATTTTAAACAGAATCCTTAAACAGTCAGTGTGTGAGGCCATCAGCCCTGCTCAGAAGCAAACCCGGGTGCCCCGTGGAGGCGGACGGGGTGCTGGTGGAGGCCGTCTCCCACCGGAGACACGGAGCAGCACTTCCCACTCCATCCTCCTCCTTCACAGCCACCGGAGTCCCCAGAGCTAGGAAACTGGGAGCTGGAAGAGGGGCTGCCTGGATTCCAAGGAACAGAGCCCATTTCTGCTTCTTGGGCAGAAGGCTCCAACCACGGGGCCAGAGCGACACCCGCCCGCACCTGCTGGGGAGGCCCCGTCTCCAGGAGGCACCGCTGTGGGAGCCGGCAGCTCTGGGGCAGGGAGGGGCCCCGCTGGCCTGCTGCCCACCCAGACGCCCGGTCCCCCGGACTGGGGAGCAGGGGCTGAGCAGCTGGGGCGAGACGCTTCCACTGCTGCTGCTTGCTCTGTGGATCAGTCCGGAGCCTGGACATCACATCGTGTTAACGTACGACCAGCTGTGTGGCCAGAGGCCCGAGCCTGCGTCTGGGAGCTTTGCCTGCCCTTTAAGTGGGATGGTATCCCCGGATCACTGTGGCTGCCCACGTGACATTCACCTGTCTCATGTGCTGGGGACCCCGAGGCACTCAGGGAGAGGGGGCCGGAGCAGGGTCCCCGCCCAGGCCGACCCCTAAGCCCACAGCCCCGACACTGAGCGCTTTCGCCCTCGCGGACCTGCCCCGCACCCCGGGAGCGCTCCAACCCGACCTCCCCCTCCAGCTGCTGCTGTGTTTGTCTCCAAGCTGTGGGCTGTGCTGGCCTCCCTGCCGGCCAGGCCTGGAGGAGACTTGGTGTCGCAGCTCTGCATCCCTGGGTTGGCTCAGGACAGAATCCTCAGGCCAGTCTCCATGCCTCCCAGAGGGCCGCCCCAGACCAGACCAGCTGCCCTGGCGGTGGGGGGCAGGGTCCTTGCAGCGGGCGGGGTGGATGGAGGGGGACGTGGGACAGATGGGGTCAGGGACAGCAGTGCAGAGGGGGCCTCCCTGGTCCAGTGAGAAGCGGGGTCCAGCCGCCCCACCCCCACACCAGGAAGTGAGGGCCCAGAGACCCTTCCTCCTGCGCTGCACCCCTGTGCCTCGCACCGCAGGATGGCTTGTGCTGTGCTTGGGGGCCCCACTGGGTTCACGACTCTGCTGTCATCCTGAAATCCTTAACAAATTTATCTTTGAACTTGCATTTTGTAAGCAAACCCCAGGGGGCCCGCATGGGGGCCGCGGAGACCCAAGCAGTGTACGTGCCCACCGGCCCAGCGGGCCTTATCCCCAGGGTGGGTTTGTGGGGCCGGTGAGCACGGGTTTCTGGGGGAGCGAGTTATGGCCACGACGGGGTAAGGGGGGTGTGGGAGGAGGCAGACAGGCCCCGATAGGCCATGCTTTCCGCCCAAACCAGAACTTGCTTCAAAGCCAGAGAGAGGGCAGGGTTCTGATCAACCTCCACGGCCCAGGGCCGCACAGTGGCCTTTCCCACCCCTTGCGTGGTGCATGGGTGCAGAGTGAGGTGAGGATGGACGCGTCTGCTCTGTGCAGCGTGTCCCCTGTTGTTCAGAACGAGGTCTCTGGGCGTGTACGAGCCGTGAAACCCGAACTGTGTAAGTGAGTGTGATGGTTGTGCACGACACAGACGCACAGAGGAACTCACGCTCGGAGTGTGAGCCCTCGGCTTGTCTGCGCCCAGGACGCCGCCAGGCAGCGAGTGAACCCAGCGCATGAGGGGGGACCATGAAAGGAGCAAAGGCTTCACATCCCGGTATCTTTAAAGGGCCTTTCTTCGTGCTTCTGAACAAGGTCCCTGTGTTCTCACTGAGCACCGGGCCCTGAAATTTTCCCTCCCTTTGAAGCTGCGTCCCCCTAAAACTCAGCTCCCCTGTGGAGTGTGTGAATAATCTCTCCGGTCAAAACTTTATTCCTCCCCTTGTCCTGCCTCTGTTCCCCTCAGGGTTGAAAAGCATCAAAGGAAAAGGGGGCTTGAAGCCAAGTAGGGCCCTGCGGGGCCTTCCCGGGGGCAAGCGCCACTGTGCGCCCCGTTTCTTGTCTTTAGAGAAAAGGCTTTAGTCTCCTAGGTCTTCCGCGAGCTCCAAAGAGTAGGCTCACGCGGTTGCTGATCAGAACGGCCGAGTCACAGGACCCCCAGGTCCTCCTCGAGGGGGAGGACAACAGTCTGCCACACACGCGAGTGATTCTGCAGAAACTGGGACCCCCCGCCCGCTGGAGGAAGGCCGCTGCGCGCTGGACCCAGACTGGCTGGAGCCAGAGGGTGGTGACTGAGGCTCCCGTGACCTCACCACCAGCCAGTCAGAAGCGGGTCCATGGGCTGATCACGCGTCCGCTCCCCCAACACCGTCTTTAAAAACCCTCGCCCGAAAGCCACTGGGGAGCTCGGGTCTTAGCGCGTGAGTTACCGGTTCTACTTCCTTGCATCCTGCAAACAGGCCCTCGCTCTGCTGCAGACAGCTGTTGCGGAGCTGGCCTCCCGGCGTGGGGCACACGCACCCTGGCTTGGTCACACCGCAGACAGTCTCCCCCCCCTGGTGAGCGGCTTGGGGCTGGGGTGGGGGCGATGGGATGAACTAGGGCACGTGAGGCGCCTGCAGCAAAACCTTTCCGACGGAATTTTAGCAGGTGAAGAGGGGACCAAGGCTTTGCCCGGAATGTGTCCTGAGAGGTAGGTGTCCTGGGCGGCCTCTGCGGAGGGTGCTGACTCCTCCAGGGCCCCCTGTTCTGAGGGAAGGATCCCAGGTGAGTCATTTTGCTCCCTGTGGGCCCATCGCTGGGCACCTCACCGAGGGGGACATGGTGGGAGACGGGCAGGCCAGGTGGACAGGTGTTGGGACTGCCTTGGGCAGAGATGGGACCCGGGGCAAGGGCCATGGTCATGAGGACGGAGAGGGGCTTATCCAGGGCTCCTCTGAGTGACGTTCAGAAACCGTCCCTAACTCCCCTGTCTCTGTAGAGAGAGGCCACTGGCTGGGTTAGCACTTAACCACAAAAGACTTTGTCTTCTTTACTGCGTGAAAAGCGAGAGAAATACAAGGTTTCTGGCAGCAGAGGAGGGAGAGCTCAGTGTTCCAGCGGCGTTGAGCCCCCGTTCCTCCAGCCGCAGACGAGACCGTGGGCAGAGATGAGGAGCGTTACTGGGTGTCTCTGGTGGTCACTGGGGTTCGTGGAGCATCCATCGAGGTGCCCACTGACGTTCCCTCGCCTGGAAATTAAACAACGCTGAGTGGCAGCTGACAGGCTCCTCTTGGAGAGAGCCCACCTTGCACACGTGGGGATTTCAAGTCTCCAGCTGGGGCGGGAGAGCCAGCTCACAGCCCATCAGTCACGGCTCTGGCAGAGAACTTCGCGCTTGCCGTTGTGTTAATGAGGGATCGCTCTCCAATCCTGGGAGGGTATCTCCCCAGAGAGAGACTTGCACGTCTGGGTGGACCTGAGACAACGTTGATAGGGACACACGGCGAATGCATAACCGCCTTTTTCACCCCTGGTGGCCTCAGTGGGGGCAGCTGAGAGGCGAGGCGTCACTGCACCGCCGTGACCTGCAGGAGGCGCGCCTGGCAGAGGCCAAGGGTGAGTTCCACGTTGACACGCTCGGCTCCTCCCCTCAAGCGATGCCTGGAACCCCAGGATGGATCCTCAAGGAGGGGCCCTGTAACCGGTCTTGGACCCCAGGACCCAGTCGTCCCGGAGGGTCCGGGACACTCCAGCTTGGACCCCGCAGTGAAGGGGACGCACCCACGGCCTGACGTTCCTGGACCCCGCTCGCCAACTGCTCCTCCTCCAGCCTCAACTCCCGGGTGCTGGGCTGTGCACCTGCCCCCTCGGGGTGGGAGTTTCCAGGATGTAACCTCCCGGCCAAGCAGGAGTGTGTGAGTGAGGAGGGAGCGAGTGAGGAAACAGGATGAATGGACTTAGAGCAGCAAGGACGGCGCGCGCCCACGGCCTGGGTCCCGGGAAGCAGGAGAGCACAGGGCCAGAGTCAGAGCCCTGCGGGAGGTCCCAGTGTGTGGCCCCCTCGCCCGTGACCCGACCTTGCTCGCTGGTCTGCTTTTCCTCATCTACACAGTGCTTGTCACCAGCACAGGGGCCTCCCCGGGGCCTCCAGGGTCCTGAGGAAGAGAACACCCGGGAGATGGTGGGACTCGTGGAGCACAGGATGGAGCTGGCAGAAGCGGGCCGCGGCCAGCAGGGCTTTGACGAGCCCACGGGCCACGCCCTCCCCAGCGAGCCCCCGGCCCACGCCAGGGCCCCACTCGCCGCCAACACAGCCATCTCGTCGTGGGCACTGGAGGCTGTGGGAGCGACACAGGCTGCCCCCCTCTGGGGGCTGCGGGGACGGAGCACCGTGGACAGCTCTGCAGCCACCGCACGGGTGCCCTGCAGGTGTGGGGGCTGGGAGCCCAGGCCAGGGTGAGGCTGGGGCAGCCCCTCCAGGGGCTCCCGGGGCAGGCTGTGCCCAGCCGCTCTCCAGCTTTTGGGATCTCTTAGTGGGTACATGACTGTGTCTCCCCGTGTCCCTGCCCCGTCTCCTTCCGTAGGCATCTGTCCCTGCTGAATTTCCCCCTTTTATCAGGACAGCAGTCCTACTGGAATCGGGTCTACCCCAAAGGCTTCACCTACACCTGAACCTCTGCAAAGACCTGACCTCCTGACGAGGTGCAGGGGGAGGGGGCAGGGCAGCAGCGTCTCCTGGGGGTGGGGGTCTCTCTCCTGTGGGCTTTTGGCTTCTTGCATCTGAGAGCTTTTCCCCAGCCCTGAAAAGAAGCCTCCAGATTCCAGCGCCCCGAGTTAGCTGGCATACGTTACTCCCAGCAGCCAGGTGCAGAGGCCTTAGCGCACGCAGAGCCAGGCGTGGGGCGTAGGGCCCAGGCCCGGCTGCAGCCAGTGAGCGCGGGAGGGCCGCCGCGCGCCCGACACAGGACGCGCAGGTGGTGGGGAGCTCAGTGCTGCTCCCGTCACCCGGCCCAGGACCCATGTGTGTGCCCGGCACTGAAATAGGCCCCTCCTGGGGGCTCCTGACCTTCCAGGAACTCCGGCTAGTGGGACGATGGCAGTCCTTGTTGGCCAGCAGACCCAGGGGTCCTCGGCGGCCTCGTGGAATCTGCACCGCCTCCAGCCCTCAGGGGACCCCGCCGCTTGTACGCGGGGACTCCCTGCTTTGCTGCTGCTGCTGGGGGAGCACCGTCCCCAGGCAGACTCCCAGTCGGGAGCCCTCCCCGGGGGCAGGGAAAGCCGCTCGGGGTTGCGTTGTGGGAGTTTGGGTGTCCCTGGGGGACGTCCGGTGAGAGCAGAGATGGAGGGTTGGGGCAGAAGATGGTCTGTGAAGAAATCTCATCCAAGACCCCAGACAAATTCTAGGGCCACAGGTCTTGGCTGCGGAGTGGGCGACAGCCCCCTCAAGCCCCCCACACCCGTGAGGATGCACAGTGAGGAAGCGGGGAGGGGCTGGGGGCCGGACGCAGCATCCATAGGCCTCCCGGCCTGAACAATCGCGGAGAGGCCTGATCCCATAAAGACGCCCCCCCCCCCAACCTCGGCCACTTGTCGCCATGGCCGTCAGCCTGCGGCTTCAAATCTAAACGTTAAATCCCTGCCAGTTGTCACAGCGGCCGTTGCCAAGGCACTGGAGCCGCACCGCGGGATTGCTGTAGGAAATGGCTCACTGGGGAAAATGCTTTCTGCTCAGCCGAGAGTTCCGCTGCAGAGAGCACAGCACGTGAATCGGAAGTGCAGGTTCAGGGTGTTCACGTGTGAGCCTGACCTTTCCCTGAGCTGGTGTCTCAGGCGCGTCCCGAAGCCTGTCTCCCCGTAGGGTTTCAACAGCCCTTCTGGGGACGCTGCTAACTTCAGTGTCGCCGCTTCCTGCCAGCCACCCGCTCCAGCAGCCGGCACCTGGAACTTGCTGGAGAGCAGAATGACACACGGTGGTGGGGCAGTACTGTTCCCCCAAAATGCACAGTCCACTCGGAGCTGAGATGGGACAGTCCGGAATCTGGGTCTTGCAGATGTAGTGGGCCGAGGGTCCTGAGGTGGGGTCATCCAGGGTGACCCAGGGAGCCCGAAATCCAACCACAAGCGTCCTGATCAGAGACACAAGACAAGACGCGGACACAGCGGACGCAGCCGTGTGAGACGGAGGCGGAGATCGGGGTGACGCGGCCATAAGCCAAGGAGCCCTGGAGCCCCCGAAAGCAGGAAGAGGCCGAAGGACGCTCGCCCACAGACAAGAACGGCCCTGATGGGCTGGCGACAAAGGGCTGTGACTGTAGTGACCTCTCCTGCGGACGCCCGCCTCCCACTTGGCCCTGCGTTTCCAGTGATGAGACAGCGCTGGGGCCCCGGAGAGGAGACCTTCGGGCAGCTGACTGGGTGGGTTGTCAGCCACCACCTCCAGAACTAACGAGCCCGGCTTCAGACATGCCCGCGAGGAGGAACGCAAAGCCCAAACGCCGCAGGTGAGGGCTTTCCCAGCCCCGGGCCAGTGGGCGGCGGCTTGGTACCCCCGGGTGGCTGCAGAGCCAGGCCCAAGGACAGAGGCTGTGGCCTGCCCGCCCCTTCTTCCCGGGCTCGGCGCCCCCAGCAGTGCTGCCCCTGACCACCGGGGAGCCTCGGGGCCTGCTGGAGAGGGTGTGGGGCCACCTGCTCAGTGTGGAGAGGGGATTCGGTCCCCACGTGGCAGGACACTCGCCAGTCTGAATCTCCGCCTCTGCCACCTGTGCGTGGACTTGTCCATCTGTGAAATGGGTTTGGGCCACTGTAGCAAAATACCACAGACAAGGGGACGTATTTCTCACTGTTCAGGAGCCTGGACATCGGAGATGGGATCCAGCGTGGTCGGTTCTGGTGACGACCCTCTCCCAGGGCAGACTGGACTGCCTGCATCTTCCCGTGTCAGCAGGAGAGTGGGCGAGCTCTGCAGGGCTCCTCTAGGACACGCATCCATTGTAGGGAGCCCCTCGTAAGCCAGTCACCCCCAAAGGCCCCACCTCCTGAGGCCACCACGTTGGGAGGTAGGCTTTTGACACATGGATTCTGGGTGAGGGGGACGCAGACACCCAGTCCCCCCAAACACAGCATTAACGTGTTTGTGAGAGGCACTGGGAGCTTTGCAGACTCTCGACTTGTGGACAAGTGACGGCTCAGCCTCCTGCCCTGGCCCGGCCTGTCCTCTGGGGGAGCATGTCCAGACCATAATGACCTGAGGCAGGGGCGAGTGTGATGAGGACACGGCCGCGGGAACACCAACGGAGCTCACAGGGGGTCACACCGCTCGAGTGTACTCACAGCCTCGTGTGATCAACACAAGGACCCTAGAAGGAAAGTGTGTCTTTCTCCCATTTTACAGATGAGGAAACTGAGGCCCAGGGAGCTGAGATTAAGCAACTCCTGCAGACAGCCCGGGGGAGGGGGCGCCCGACTCCCAGACCTGGACAAGGAAGCGCCCCCTCCTCTGGGGAGATGGCCAGGAGAGGAAGCTGACCAGGGTCTGAATCCCCGCCTTCAACTGCTTGAACCCTCTTGTCCTCAGAGTCTCGCAGCGCCCATGAGACTGCTGGCCGCGCGAGCGGCTGCGGCGAGGGGTCGCCTGGGGATGAAACTGCTGCATCAGACGGGAGGCTGCACACCGAATTGGACATTTTCTGGTTGGGCCTGAACTTCTGCAAATAAAGTGTCCCTTGCAGAAGGAAGGTCCCCAGGGCTGCGGGGTCCCCGGCCGGCACAGGGAGAAGTGAGTTTCCCTGGGACGCTGGGTGGACCCGCCCGGGAGCCACCATGCGAGCAGGGCGCTGGCCTTCCGCGCTCTGCCCGCCTACCCCGCGGCAGCGTCGGGCGGTTCCTTAGACAGGGCAGGGCGCTTCCAGGGCGGCTTGGCCGAATCTCTGCAGCCAGTGACACCCAGGCAGCAGCTGGCCAGCGCGGAGAGCACCGGCTCTGATCTAGGAAAATACGGGTCCAGCCCCCTCCCCGCCACCTCGTTCCCTGGGACGACTTTGGTGAGGCTGTGGCTTGCAAACAGGGTAACTTGTGGCAGGTCCTGGAGACACACAGGTGTGGCACCTCAGCCAGCAGTCCGTTCGGGGTCCCTGCTTGGGGCGTCTCTCCGTCTAGGCAGACGTGGCTCAGAGGGTTGACGTCCTGAACACGCGGCGGGTTTCCCTGCGTCAAACCCTGCGTGGCCCAGCCCTGCCTCTGCTGAAATCGGCTCCCCCTCCTCCCGTCACCCCGCCGCCCGCCTGCTCAGACCGTCCGGGCCCCGCACTCCGTGTGAGGCTGAGCCCCGGCCCAGGCTCTGGGGAGAAGGACATTTTGACTCACTCAGTCTGCTCTGTTTCTTGGAAAAACAGAAAAATAAGATCTGTAAGAGACTCTGCAACAACGGGGCCTCTGGGGAGCCAAGTCTCCCTGTTCCCCTAATGACATCAGTGACCTTGAGACCCAGCCAGGCTGCGTGCCTGCGGATAACTGAGAGCGGGACTCCGGGTGTCCCCTCCTCCTCTTGGCCGGCCTCCCGCTGGCCGGGTGGCGGCTGGCATTTCTTAGGCCACAACCCGCGGAATTCAATACTTCATCACGGCCACTGCTGTCTAGTGTGTGTCTTTTTATTTCCTCGGGTTTAGGCTTCTGATTATCGCGAGGCTTTGGGACGACGTGTGAATGATGTTCCAATTTAATCTTGCAGCACCGAGAGGGCCCCGGGCACCAGGTGGGGGTCTCCCGGGACGTTTAAAGTGACTACGCACGGGGAGCATGCAAGGAGAGCCCTGCCAGCACTGACTCACAACGGCCCGCGGCTGCTGTCGGAGGGACACGGCCCGCTTAGAGGAGCCCCCGCCCAGCCCCTCTCACTCGCTTCTGCGTCTGTGAAGGAGGCCGCATGTCTCCAAGTCATGCCTGGACTTTCTTCTGCTCTGCTGTTTAAGTTTGGAACCAAGTGCACCGCAATGTGGTGTTAACACTTGCAAACGGGAACCGGCGTGGGAGCCTTCCCCTCTGACCTTAGCCGGGGAAGCACGATTGGACGCGTGTGGGGGCGGCACGTGTGAACATCTCGGTGGAAGTTTCCAGGCAGAGGCTCCATCGCCAGCCAGGGACTCGCGGCCGGGGAAGGCAGGGCCGTCATGAAGGCCTGCCCCATCTGTGCCCACTGGCAGGATGTTTGGGGACGTCAGTGACAGGCACATGGGGGCAGTGCTGGCAGGTCGGAGGGCACGTCGCTGCGGGACTTCTTGGTGCTTCTCACCCCAGGTGACACTGCAGGCGCCGGACCACTCATGCACTCTGCAGAAGGAAGCCCGCAGGTGAGGCTCTGGTCTTCCCGCAGCCCTCGGAAGGCGGGTCCGCGTGGCCGTGACCACCGGTGCTCTCCCTCGCCCTCGAGGCTCCACTGAGGCTGTTTGTGACGGTGGGCTCCGCGCCCCACCTCCCCCCGATGCCAGCCTGATCTGGCCCGCCCTCTCCCCTCCCTCTCGCCTCTCAGTGGCTCTGGAAACGCAGCACACCTTTCTGGACCCTGGATACAGGATGTAAGGGGACCGACCTCCCTGGGAACCAAGACTGGGGGACGCACGCAAGGCATCTGTGACACCCTCTTCAGATGAGCGGGGTCGGTGGTTTCCTGTGTCAGTGCCCCACGTCCCAGACATCGAAGGACCCCTCCCATCACACACACACACACACACACACACACACACACACACTCCTCCAGGTGCCTGTCTGCACGCCTCCGGACACGTGTGCACGTCAGCCCAGATGACCCCAGGAGGTGGCAGGCTTGCAGGCTCCGATGCCTGGGAGGAGTGGGCGGGGAGGTGGGTGATCACCTGATCGCTCACACCTTGTCCAAAGCGGCGTTTGGGGGAAGACCCTCTTGCTGGAGACCAGGGCGGTTTTGCTTGTGTTTTTTGTTTGTTTGTTTTCACTATATTCCTAACAAACTGTGTGGCACCCCTCTGGGAAGTTTGGTTGTCTGACTGAATCAGGACGACCTTGAAGGCTCCCCATGGATGGGGACCCACCTCTGCCGTTGGGCCCCTGTCCACGGACACGTTTCCTTCAAACTTTGCTTGGCCTCCTCTTGAGCGAGGGGAGTTCCCACAGCCAGACCCTGTCTCGGGGGCACAGGGAACGGGAGCCACGCCCCAGAGACCGGCTCGGCATCTTCCCAAATCCTCGACCTGACGTGGGTCCCTCGCCAGCCCAGCCCTAGTGGCCCTGGCTCAGCGGTCACCTCTCCATAATGACATCCCCCCTCCCCCAGCCCCGCCCCCACGCCCACCGCTCTGTCCCTCAGGTGTCCGTCGGGCTCCTCCGAGAAGCTCCGGCCCCGGCAGAGCCGGCCCGGGTGAGGCCCTCGGAGAGCGTCTGTTGAATCTGGCCCTGCACTGGGCACGATCTGCCCTGTAGGGCGACGCCAGGGTCCTCGCCTCACACCCTCTGCCAGAAAGAAAAAGGCATTCGGGGCAAAGAGCAGGCCCGCTGGTCAGCGGCCCGCCTGAGAGCGGGGAGGCCCGGGCCCTGGGTCTGGCTGGCGGCACCACAGGCCGGCCCCCCTGCCGCTCCCAGCACATCCCCACCACCCCCACGTCAGACCCACAGGGTTGTCCTTTTTCCCACGACTCTCGCTGGAAGGTGAGAGATTGCTGCTGTCACAGCTTCGTCTATTGCATGGAAATGCTGCTGGAGACCGGGGAGCAGAGGGCTCTCTGAGGGGTGTGCCTGTCCGCCCGTCAGAGCTGCACCAGAGACCAAGGGGCCTGCGCACGTGACGTGGGTTTTCACCGTTCGGCGCTGAAAACCTGGAGGGTCCATAGCTGACGTGTGCTGCCGGCCCAGACAGCAGCCTCACGACCCTGTTCTTGCCCTGCTGAGGCCCTGGCCACACTTGGCTTCCGAAGAGAGACAGGCACCTCTCACTGCGGCGGGTGGGCGATCTGAGGGATGGAAGTCCACTTCCGGTGAAGAATTCAGGGCCCGGGGGCAATCAGAACTGGACCCCCTGCTCCCCGCCACCAGCAGCCGCTGGGCAGGGTGGCTGACCCCAGCTGATTCACCCAAGATAAAAAAGAGATTAGGGTTCTTTGCCGGTTTCTGGGTTTTGGAGTGAAGACCCAGCCCACGGGCTTTCCACAAGGGTCACCTGCCTAACCAGAGCCACAGCTTCCCGGGAAGAGGGAGTGGCCCTCGGTCAAGGTCCTTAAAGACAGTCTGAAGCACAGGCCCTCACACACCCTCCCCGGGGAGGCCGAGGCCGCCCGTCTGCCTGAAACAAACACGTGTTTTCCTGGGAATTATAAGCAAACAAACCGAAACTGCCAGTAGATTCACTGAACATAGAAAATCACAGAAAAGACACTGCAACCTACAGACGCAGGTGCGGGGCATGCAGGTCAGCAGGTCGCACGGGCGGCGGGGACGTGGAAGCCACGGGGGAGCGCGCGTCCCAGCCAGCCATCAACGCCGTCTCTCCCGCTTCCGACAAGAGAAACACACTTTCTTCACGGGATATTGTGTTTTCAGTGAGTCTAGTAATGAAATTTTTAAAAACCCAGTGATGTTGATCCAAATTTTAGCCGGGAAGCCTGCTATTAAAATTGATAACACCAGCCTAACGTGTTCTCAGTTATGGGAGCAGGAGGTGATAAATCTTGGAAATTTGCATTGAATAAAAACGTTTTGGAGGATGCTTTGTAGTCAGGAAGATGAGCTGGCTTTCTGATTGGCTGCTACAGTGCAGAAGAATCAAAATAAACGCTGGGACTGCGCGCACAGCTCAGGGGAAGCGCTGGCGTGGTGCACGGCTTTCTTGTTCGGCTCTCGAGCGTTTACCGCCAATCACTTAGTGCCATTGACCGGGATCTGCAGTGCCCGCAGGCGCGGGGGCTGCGCTTATGGAGCCGTGAGCCCCGCCCCGGCCGGCTGCTCCGCCCCCGGACACCCGCGGGGAGGGTTCCCAGGGGGTGATTTTCCACAATCCACGCTCGGGAGGCTGCATCCACGCACCTGCCCCTCGGTGAGCTCCCGCGGAGGCTGGACGCCTGGCCCCGCACAGACCTGCTCGGGGAGTCGCGTTCTCTTCCGGTGGGCCCCTCTCCCTGGAAGGGAGACCCGAAGTTCCCACTTACTTCGGGGCTTCTACTTCCTTCCTGTGAATAGACGCTGTTTTCATGATCATGTCAACAGGCCATAAACATGAATAAGGTTGCGTGTGATGACTGAGGTCCGGATATTAAAGTGAAACTTCAGGATGAGGAGAGAGTGATCACAGAGGGCGCCTGGATGAGCGTGACGCCAGGGCACACGGGCACCTACTCAAATGTCACGGCCGGGATCCTCCATGCCCCTCATCATCCTGGCCCTGGCACAGAATGGGAGCTGACGCCTGTCCCTCAGAGACCACCTCGCTGGGCGCACACCTCCCCTGGGCTGCAGCCTCTGCTCCCTCCTCTGGGGCCTCCCAGGGGGCCCCCCAGAGGTGCTTCCGTCCCGGCGCCCTTGAGACCCAAGCCAGCGCGGTGATGTCGGTCTTGGCCTGGCCTCTCCTGGAAGGAGCTCCCCCAGCGGACACAGGAATGTCTCCTCCAGCCCTGGGCGTGTGTGCACATAAGTTCTGTTTTCCTTTTCAGAACCCAAACCCAAAAGCCTGCCTGTTCCAGCTACCAGGCTGACTACTCCGGGCACAAGGACCAGAGCTGCTGAAGGCACGGCGGCGGCAGCCCCGCAGGACCAGGTTCCACACCCCAAGCCCTGCCGGCCGGGGCCTGCCCCGGCGTGCTGCCTTTCTGTTTCCTTCCCCTCACTGACAGCGATCGTAACCGTGGGGTGTTCGGTGCTAACTTGCCTGTGCCCCGGGTTCCGTCCCTGAGGTGAGCACAGCCCTTCCCTGAGCTGTGGCCCCAGCACCCAGCCCCGGGCGGCGCTGGCGGGCGGGGTGGCTGCCAGCGGGCACAGGGTGCTTTTCCAGGGTGAAACATCCCGGAATTAGACCCTGATAACAGCAGCACAGCTCTGCGAGCCGCTGTGCTAAACCCACTGACTGCTTTCAATGGTGGATGTTAACACACACACATGTATGTTAACATCTATATAGAGAGAGATCTCAATTTTTAAAAAGTGTTTGCTTCAGACAAGATGGTGCAGGCCTGCTTCTCCCTGGTCTTTCCTATTAAGCAGGAACAGACGCTCTGGAAGCAGAGCAAGAGATGATCAAACCAGGACTCCAGGAACGGCGAGCAGGCAGCCCTGCTGAGGGGCCCCAGGACTCGGGGAGGAGCACGGTGCCGGGGGTCTCATGCCCCGCACCCAGCAGAAGATGGAAACCGAGTCCCCGACTCTCTGCTCCCTCGCCTGTAGCGTCAGGCAGCCCCGCTGGGCTCACTCCGCCCGACCCGGGGAAGCTCCCTGACAGCATCAGGCGGCCGGGCCCCTGGCCAGGGGATTAATCGTGGTTCCTGCCCACACGGCAGCCCAGGGGCCCGCTCCTTGCTAAGACTGAGACTCCCTTTTCTGCTGAAAGGTCCAGAGGCAAGTCAGCCAAGCTGGCAGAGGAGGCCCAGCTGCAGAGAAAGGCTGTCTTTCCCTCCCCTGCCCTGAGACTGGAGTGGCAGGGGGTCAGGTGGGCATCACGTCCCCCCACGAAAGCCAGCAGCCTGCCTGAGGAGACTCCTTCCTCCCTCTGGACAGAACCGACCAGAACCAGCGTGAGCCCCCCGGCACTAGGCAAGCCAAGAACACCCAAGTAAATGACAAAGTCTGAAAATTACACCGTCAGTGGGACCACAGCACACAAACGTCGGCCAGGACCCGCATTCCAAACACAGACAGGGTGCCCGCCTGCTGAAATAAAAGGTTTAAGTGAGACCCGGAGTCTCCGGGCATTATGATCAAAATGTCCAGGATACAACTGAAATCACCCATCATTAAAAACACTAGGAGAATCACAGCTTGAGTGAGGAAAGACAATAGAGCGACATCAAGAGCAAGATGAAAAGGACGTTGAAGTTGTCGGACAAGGAGTTGAGAGTAGGGCTCATAAAACGCTTCACCGATCAGTCACAAATTCCCTTGAAACAAGTGAAAGACCAGAAAACCTCGGCAATAAAACAGATTTATGAAAAAGAACCAAAGGGAGGTTACAGAGCTGAAAATACAGGAAC
The DNA here is from genome assembly GCF_048773025.1 of Camelus bactrianus. NCBI lineage: Eukaryota > Metazoa > Chordata > Mammalia > Artiodactyla > Camelidae > Camelus > Camelus bactrianus. The sequence continues at coordinate 69,268,618 of NC_133550.1, forward strand.
ACAAGCACTTGCCGGGTGGGCTCAATACGAGCGGAGAGATAACAGGGAACAGAGTCGATGAACTTGAGGGCAGAACATAGAATTTACCCGAGAGGGAGAGAGAAATCAGCAGGAAGCAGAAATGAGCAGTGCCTCCGGGACCTGTGGGAAAGTGACAAAAGATCCAACATTCTTATCACCGCGGTGCCAGAGGAAAGGAGGAAGACAGCGGGGCTAAGGGAGCTTTTGAAGAAGTAAGAGTTGAAAGCAGCCCAGATTTGGCAAAAGACACAAACATGCAGATCCAAGAGAGTGGGGCAAACACAAACAGATTAACCCAAAGAAGTCCGCACCAAAACACATCGTAATTAAAATTCTGAAAACTGAAGGAACAGAACAACTTCTTGAAGTCAGCCAGAGAGAAGTGGCTCCGCCGCCTACGGGAGAACACCAGTCTGCGTGAGAGGATTTCCCACCCGAAGCCACGGAGACCGGGAGTACGTGCTGCAGCATCGTCCAGTTGCTGAAAGAAGAGTTAACTGTGGATTCTGTATCCGGCAAAACCGTCCTTCAGGAATGAAGGAGCCACGAAAACACCCTCAGATGAAGAGGAAACAAAGCATCTGCCGCTACTAGAAGACCTGCTCTTGAGATTGGCTGAGTGCGTTCCTCAAACGGAAAGGAAATGACAAACGAAGGAATCTTCAGCATCGGGAGGAAAAGGAACAGAAGAAAGAACAGAAAGATGAGCACACACAGTAGAATTTTATGAGTGACATTGGATGATTAAAGCAAAAACGGTAAGTCTGCCTAATAGCCAAGATCACGATATACAAAAGTGAGGGAGACAAAAGCACCTAAATTTAGGGAGGATTCCACACTTCACTTGAAGGGATAAAATGCTGGTCCCCGTGGGCTGACAAAGTCACACATGCTCATTAAAACGCTCAGAAGAACCACTACAAAACTGTACAAAATGATATCCCAAAGCCACTAGATGAATCAAGACAAAATCCTAAACATAATCAAATGACTCAGAGGAATGAGATTTAAAAAAAAAAAAGGAAAATAAAATGGCAGACCCTAGCACCAACAGGTCAATAATTGCCTTAAACATAAATGGTTTCAATACGCACAGAAAAATGGAGATTTGCAGAGTGACTAAGACAAAACAAAACACAATCCAGCTGTATACTGCCTCTAAGAAAGTCACTTTATAGTCAGTGGAATAGGCAAGCAGAAGGTAAGAGGATGGAAAAATATATGCACCATGCACCATGCCCCACGCAGACATCAACTGAGGGGAAAAAGCCGTGTCACCAGGGGCTGGGGTGGGGACGGGGGTGTCATGTAAAGGACACAGAGTTTCAGTATGATGAGATGACAAGGGCTTCAGAGATGGATGGTGGTGGTGGGTGCACAATATGATGACTGTATTAGTACCACTGAACTGGACCCTTAAAAATGGCTAAGATGGTCCACTGTTTCTTACGTATATTTTGTCACAATAAAACAATTGAAAAAAACTGATGGAGTTGAAAGGAGAAAAGGTGAACCCATGGGTAGAGTTGGGAACTTTAATATTGCCCTCTTGACAACTGAGAGGACTCTAAGACAGAAAATCCTCAGGGACACAGAAGGTCAGAAATACACAATGAAAAACGAGACCTAATTGACAACATCCAGAACAGCACCGCAGGAGACGTACGATTTTTCAAGGGCTTGAGGGCCATTAATCAAGGTAGAGCATATCCTGGGCCAAATTTACAAACAAATTTAAAAGTATTGACACCAGAAGAGTGTTCTCTTTGGCCAGAAGGGAATCAAACTAGAAATCGATAACAAAGAATATATTTTAATACATGGGAATTAAACAGTGCACTTCTAAATAATCCATAGGTTGAAGAGGAAGTCTCAAAAGAAATTAAAAAATACATAGACCCAATGGAAACAAAAATACATCAAAATTTGTGGGATGCAGTTAACTCAGTGCTGAGAATGGAATTTGTAATACTGAATGCTTAGGTAAGAAATGACTGTCTCAAGTCAATGATCAAAATTACTTCAAGGATCTAGGAAAAGAAGCAAACTAAACCCAAAGGAAGCAGAAGGAAATAAATAATGAGACCAGAAAACAATGAAATTAAAAACAGGAAAAAAAGAGAAAAACCTGGTTCTTTTTAAAAAATCAACAAAATTAGTAGACTTCTATCAAGATTGCAAAAAATTAAGAGTAAAGAACAAATCGCCAATATTAAAAGTGCAACAGAGGCCATCACTACGGCCTTTAAAGACGTGATAGAGACAGACTACAAAGTTTACTCTCATGCATTCTCCCATGCAGATTAATTCCTTGAAACTGCAAAATACCAAAACAGCCAGGATGAAATAAACCATCTAAACAGATCTATAATCCTCAAAATTTTTAAAATTGTAATTGAAAAATTCCTGAGAAAGCGATCTTCAGGCTCCGATAGGTTCAATGGAGAATTCTACAAATTTCTTAAAGAAGAACTAATACTAATTTTATGCAACATCTTCCAAAAATGCTTCTGGAGCACGTGGACTCCCACCGGCAAAGCAATGAGCTTCCACCTGAACTTCAAATCTTACAAAAGTTAACTCAAAGTAGATCATGGACTCACACATAAAATGTAAAATTACAGTCTTTAATCAAAAAAAAAAAAATAGGAGAAAAATTTCAGGCTCCATGGCTTGGCAAACAGTCCTCGAACCTGACACCATCGCACAGACCCAGGAAGGAGACAGCTGATCCACTAAGCCTCGTCAGGACGCACACGCCGTCCTCTGCGCGCGTCCACGGGAGGAGGACGAGAAGGCAGGCCAAGAACCACAAGCCGCCTGGGGAAAATGCTTGTGAACCGCGTTCCGACACAGGACTAATAGCGAAAACACCCAGTGAGCCCTCAGCATCTAGCACAGGAAGCAAACACTCGGCTGGCAGTGGGCACAAGGCACGGACAGGTGTTCCCCTGAGGAGCCTGCACGGACAGCAAACAGCCACGTGTAAAGATGCTGGGCTTCATTAGCTCTCGAGGAGATGCGAAGGGAACCCGCAGTGAGATCTCACTGCATTTACTGGACATAAAAAAGTCAGCAGGTGTGTAGAGACCCCCAAACAAATTCAAGGATCACCACGCAGGCGTAGAGGACACCGCCCGGGGCACTCTCGCGTGCGTTCCTCCTTTGGGGTCTGGAGCCTAAGGGCAGAGAAGAGGAAGTCCCCATACTTCAGAGGCTCAGGCTTGCTCACGGCCCCCTGGACGTAGGAAGGGGACCTGGGGGACGCCCTGCCACCCCTTAGCACCAGCCTGTCACTGCAGCTCCTTCCCCTCCCCACCGGCTCCTGGCCTGGGTTTCTGATGAGAGATGTGGGAGTGAAAGGCAGATCGATGTGAGGGTCAGGGAACCCTGGGTTCCGTGCTAGACCCTTTGATTGAGACCATTGGTAGCAGGGCTGCTGGAATCTCCCAGCAGCGGGGGAACCACCAGCCCCGGCAGGGAAACCCACGACCGGTTCTGTCTCCCTCCCAGCCCTGCGATGAGGGGCTGGGCCAGTGTGTGGGAAGGGGACCCGAGGGACGGCCAGCGTCGTCCAGCACAGGACTCTCCGCCCTGCTGTCCTCTCACAGGTGGGGGCAGCTGCCCAGAGCCAGGCGTCCCCTCTCCAGCTCACAGATTTGTCACCTTGAAGTTGAAATAAATCAGGGGCAGTGCTGTCCAGCAGCCGCCCTGTGTCCTTCGCTGTGTGCAGAGCCTCTGGGACACGGGACAGAAGCCCAGGACCTCCAGGCGCTGCCTTCAAAGACAGAGGCTGTGCCTTCACACCGGACAGACTAAGCTTCAGTGAGCACACACACGTCCGTGCTGGGGGCTGCTTGCCGAGGGCTGCTGGGGGGCTTCTCAGGGCGGACAGACAGCCTCGTCTCCGTCCTGGAGCCTGAGCCTGCTGGGAAGTGGGCTGTGAGAGCGGCAGAGGGACATCGCTGTCGGCTTTGTGGTCCCAGAGCCAACGGGAGAAGTGGATTCAGGTCGCATCCTACTGGGCTGACAGCCCCCCACCCCACCCGCCCCACCAGGCACAGCCCCCCGTGGCGTGGAGGGAGACTTAGGTCCCCGCATCAGGCCACCTGCCGCCACGTCTGGGGAACGGTCCCCCCAGAGCTGCAGCTGAAATGACAGGTCCGGGGCCTGTCCCAGCAGGTCCCCACGCTCCCCAGGCCAGAGTGCAGGCTCGGGTCCAGCCCCAGGGGCCCGGCAGCGCGTCCGGCTGAGCCTTCCCGCCAACCTCCCACCCTGCAACTCCTACACCAAAATGTTCTTTTTGGCCTAGAACATTTAGAAGATTTTTGCAAATGCAAATGCACTGCAGGGAAAATCAGATCTCATTACAGACTCGCTGAACAACTGGGCTTCTCCCCCACAAAATGTAAATTAAGACTTGACAGCCAAATATTTCTTATCTGAAGAAAAAAAAAGTCATCACAGAGGGTCCTATCCATGAGCTGCATGTGGCCAGGCCTAAGAAGATACCTCGGATTTGAAACAGGAGGACAGGTGGGGGGGAGGGGAGGGCAGGTGGGGGAGGGCAGGTGAGTGAGGGAGGGAGGGGAGGGCAGGTGGGGAGGGGGAGTGTGGGTGGGGGAGGGAGGAGTGTGGGTGGGGGAGGGAGGAGTGAGGGGGGGAGGGCAGGTGGGGGAGGGGGAGGGCAGGTGGGGGAGGGGGAGGGCAGGTGGGGGAGGGGAGTGCGGGTGGGGGAGGGGTGGGGAGGGGGAGGGTGGATGAGGGCAGGGCAGGTGAGGGAGGGGGGCTCCAAGTCGGTACCACCACCGTCCCTGTGTCCTGGTCGCCCAGGAAGAGCCCTGCCCGGGGTGCCCTCATCCTGGAATGCACCTCCTTGGCCCCAAACACACCCGCACTGCAGTACTCACTCCTCCAGCCCTCATGCAGAAAACACCTCTGGCCCACTCAGATCGTCTGTCTCCTCTTCAAGCAGCTTCAAACTTGCCTGAACAGACATCAAGGCCTCTGCGCGTCTGTGACCCCCGCCAGGCTGGGGGCCAGCCTAGCGCCCAGACCTGCCCTCCCCCCTGCCGCCCCCTCTGCAGCCCCCGCGGCGCTTCTGCCCCCAGGATGACCCTGGGAGGGGCGGCTGAGGCACCGCGAGGCTCCGGGCCCTGGCTTGGGTGGTTTTGCTTCCAGGTGGCTCAGAAAACTGAACTGCACGTAATTCACCCCTAACATCCCACGCGCTAACCTTCGTTAGTGCCTTCATGATCCGCGTGCGGAGACGGCCACGCCCTCCGTCTTAGGCTTCAGACTACGTATCCGAACATGTTTTGAGAGAAAGCATGAAATTGCTTCTTTTAGTAGAACAATCAGACCCGTTTATGAAGACACAGTGCTGAGGGGTTTCAGCCGAACCTTCCCCTCGTCCCCAGACGAACCACGTCCGCAGAATTGGCTGGTTGTCAACACCTGGGCCATTCCTTCAGCAAATTCAGATCCCATTTTCCTCAGTAAGTCTATTTTGCTGTGATTAGTAAATACAGAGCGAGGCCGGTCATTTTAAGCGCTTCTCCCCGTCTTTGCACAGGAATCGCAGGGAGAACATGGGCTCAAAGCACGAGGGCTTTTCCTCTCCTTAAACACAAAGGGAGGTGAGAAGCAGAGAAATGTGACAAGATCACGTGTCCTGTCGTTTCAGCAAGGACTTCAGTTTTGCTCCTAATCCCGCTGAGAATTAGCCGCCGACGCCGCGTGCCTCAGCCAAGGGTAACCGGCCACACCCGGGTTCTCCTGGGAGCGTCCGGGTGCCAGCCCAGGCAGGCAGGGCTCTCCAGTAGCAAGCTGAGCAAGGCAGCCCCGGGGACGTGCGCGCGGGCTGAGCTAGAAGCGAGGGCAGCGGGGCCTGCGGGCGCACTCGCTGCGTGGGAGGCGGCGCAGGTCGGGGAAAGATGGATGCTTCTGGAAAGATGGCGTGTTCCGTGTCCTTGCTCACCCACCCCAGGCTTCTTTGGAAAACTCCAAACCAGAAGCAGAGGGTGGAAGTTTAGCTGCAAGTACCTCGGATGAGGCTCTGGGCCAGGCAGGTCCCGTGGCCTCAGCCCCAGCCCTGTCTGCACACGGGTGGCCGCGTGTGAGGCAGTGTCCCCGGGGAGGAGGGTGGACTCTGAGCCGAAGGCAACCTCTGAGATGACAATGTGCGGACTCAGCCTCTGGGGAGAACTCGGGGGCCCTGACTTGAGTCCCAGCGGCTGGTCTCCCAAGGGCGGAGTGGTTCTGACCCATCAAGACCCAGGACCGTGGGTTCCTGGTTCTCCTGAAGCTGATTCCCTCTGGCTGCGCTTGGGCTCTATTCTCTTATCTTGGAGACTCTGCCCTGGGGCCTCAGGGCTGAGTGGCCTTGTCACAAATGCACAACCAAGGACAGGGAGAAGGGGATCTCTGGCCCGGGGCGAGGTCACCTGGCACTGAGCAGTCGGGGCTCCCGCTGGTCCTCTAACCAGGAGGCCCGCCCGTGTGTCCCAGCAGCCACCGCCCGGACCTTCCCCCGGGTCTGTGGTGGGGCCGCCATCCCCGGCTGCACATGGGTCCTGAACTTCATGAAGCATCGCACACCTTCTGCTGAATCACATCTAGGAGGGTGCCGGGGACACGCAGGAGTACTGGGGCGGCCCCAAGGGTGGGGAACACAGGCGGGGGTCACAGCCTTCGCTACCCAGGAAGCACCCTTGTGCGTGCACGACCTTATGATAGACCCACGGAGAGTGGGAGGAAGGGACGCAGTCCCCCACTGCCCACCCATCTGCAAAGCTCGGTGCTCCTACCCAGCTGGTGGCCCGTGCTGGGCTCCAGGGATGTGAGGCCAGTGGGCAGCATGACCCCTGCCCCGAGAGGCTGGTTCATGTGAGGACCCCAATGCGTATTTGCCCATGGAATGAATGAATCCGGCCAGCCAGCGGCCAGCCCACAAGGGTCTACCGATTGCTGCTCTTACCTGCTCTGCTCAGGACCGCCTCCACGACCCAAGCGTAGCCAGAGCGAGAAGATGGATCACTCAGGTCAGTCACCAAAGGACCTGGAGGTCGTGGTGCCAACCTGCCACTGTTTGGGTGCTGAGAAAAGCTGGTCCCCAACTGAGGTCACCCACACGGAGGGACGTCGGCCTCAGGGGGTGCCTTGAGGAGCTGGTTGCCTTGGAGCCAGGCACAGCTAGGGGAGAGGCCGTGGCGTCTCTTAGGGCCCGGTCCTTCATCCAGGGGCTTCCCTCACAGGCCGACACTCCCAAAGGGACAGAAACCAGCACCTCCCTCCTGCACGTTTGTTTGTTGTTTTTAGGGCTCAGACTGTTGATGGCTTTTAAGTCCATGCTCTAGGTTTTCCCCTTTAGTTAGCGCCCTGTGCAAAGACGTAAAAGAAGATTGGTAAGACTCTTTTGGGGAAAAAAGATGTTTCTTCCAGGGGACCAGAAAGCCCCCAAGGGCAGGAAAGAGCACGAGGAGAGCCGCGGGCGACGCGGCACGGACGTGGCACAGGGCGGCACCGCGGGGCTGGGCGTGGCGACCATGCCCTGGGAGGACCGGCTCCTCAAACGGGAACAAATAGAAGTCATCTGTAAGTTACGTCCAAAAACATGAAATGCCCAGTGGGGTGAAGACCTAATTTTGTAACTAACGTTTTACGACGTTTAGGAGAAAACGTGGGGTCAGATCTTCACGACCGTCAAGACAGGTTAAAAACGAAGACGCCCAAGAAGAAGGGGACACGACTGCCTCGTGCAAATACGCGGGACTGAGTTTCTGTGGAACGAGAGGCAGCGCTGCGAGAAGACGGGCCTCAGCCCGGGGGCGGCACGGCGGTGGCGCGGCTGGCGCCGGGTGGCGCTCAGAGCACCCAAAGCCTTGCGACGGAGAAGGTTAGACACAGACAACTGAATCGAGCCCCAGGTGAAGGACGTGCGCAGACGTTTCACGGAAGGGGCAAAAAGGTAAAGGCCAACGACATTCGAAAAATTCTGAACTTGGTGGTAAGCAGAAAAATAGAAAGTCAGGCAACATGACATGAAATCTCACCCTCTGGGTGCAGAAGTGCAAACAGCAGGGGCTGTGAGGGCGGCTGGGGGAGAGCATCCTCAGAGGGGCACTCACGAGGGCGCCTGCCGACCACACGCTCAGGCCAGCGTGCCCCGGAAGTCCTCTCCCAGCCTCCTGCCAGGGCACTGTGACCACTGAAGTCTGAAGGCCAGAAGATCCAGGATGACGGGAGGACCATGGGCTCCCATTACTCTTCTGCCCCACCATCCTTTTTCAGTATCTTCTGGTCTCAAGATTGCCTCATGTTCCAAGATGGCTGCTGATTCCCAGCAGTCTCATCCCCACTCCAGGCAAGAAGCAGGAGGAGGTGGAAGAAGATGGGAGACTGCAGGCCCTGCTCCATGCTTCCCTCTGGGGAGGGAAGGGGCTGGAATGGTGGAGGGGCAGGAGGGGTTTCACGGACTGCTCTGGTATTTTATTTTCAAAAATCATAATTAATAACAAATATGGACAATTTGAAAATTTGTTACAGACAAGACTAACAAAGCAAGGTTTTACGGGATTTACTCCCTGTGGTTTCATTTATGTTCGATTGGAACGGTTCCTAGGAAGAAACAGGAATGAAAGAGGAGGTGAATTTAATACATTGACTACTGTTAATGATATGAAATGATTCATTGACTTGTAACAATAATAACCAGCAACTGACCTGTTAGCATCCCCTCCCTCCTGCAAGGAAGTCAGAGCTGCCAGGAAGCCAGGAGGACCCCCCAGTGGAAGCCTCCAGCTCTGTGACTTGTGTGATGGTCTGTGCGGCCGCCTCCTCCGCCCAGTGTCTATCCCCCTCTTCCTCACCTTTTCTTATGGCCCTTTTCTCGTGCTTTTCCCAGTCAAGCACAGCTTCCCCCGTCCAGGTCATCTGAACATGACCTTCAGTTACAGCCTGTCCACACACCTCCGGGTACCGCACGGATCTTTGATGCTCTGCCTGCTTGGAGCCCGTCCACTGTGGATGTAAACAACCTGGCCTTTAAGTACCTGCTTCCAGGTGGTCCTCCCGAGCACCTGGGCCAGGTGACCTCGGCTCAGTGCCCCTGGGAGCTCTGGTCACGTGCCGGGTCCTCTCTCTCAGCCCAGAGCCTGTGCGGGCTGACCCTGGAGCAGGTGCACATCAGGGTCGGGCTCGCATCTAAGCTAGCACCTGGCACACACCTCCACCTGCGAGAGCTGGATGCGGGTAGAAGACGCCACCAGGAACGTGGGAAGCACCGAGCCCGTCAGGCGAGAGAGAGACGGACGAATGCAGCTCCACACACGTTTCATTTCCGGACCATCCTAATGGGAACGATGTTTTAGAAAGCATTTCGTGGCCCCCAAACAGAAGCACAGCCCCGTGCCCGGCCCGGGGCACCCGCAGAGCCCAGCACCTGCTCCCTCTCTCGCTGTCTGCCCGTTGTCTGTCTCTTTGCCCTCCATGCTTCCTCCAGTCTGCTGGCTGGCTGCTCATTACGCGTTCTTGCCAAAGAGGCTCATGGTTTCTGCCCCTTTAAATCGTTTCCAAATACGTCGCTTAAAATGGGCTGCTGGCTTCTGAGCAGCCACGGGGAAAGCTCTATTTCAGGGGTGGGGGGAGGGAAGGGGGGCCCTGAAGCTCCGGACCTGGCGCCCCCAGCCTCAGGCCGGCCCATCGCCCCGTGATGCACCTGCTGCCCGTGTTGGAGTCGGGTGCCTCCTGGGGGGCCTGCTGCCCAGGGGGCTCGAGGCTGGCAGGGGAGGGGGATGGCATTCCAGGCCCAGGAGCCTTGAGAAGGACCGTCCCCGGGAGCCCGTCTTGTTCCCAGAGCTCGGCACAGCGGATGCCCCGCGGGGGATGCGGAGGGACGTCAGCCGATGTGCCGGGTCCTGTTGGGCTGGAGGGTCCGTGGCTCCAGGGCCGTGCAGAGGCCCCCACCTCCCGGCTCCTCCATCGCACAGCAGGAAGGGAGGGGGCGGTAAACTGCGAGTTGACTGGCTGTGGCTGCCACCCCGTGGGGCCGGCTCAGCCGTGGGCGAGGGGTCCCGACGCCAAGAAGTGAGAAAACTGGCAGCTGGCTGTAAATAAACTGCCAGCAAATAAGGCACCTGCTGAATTAAGATGCAAAGCGTTTCTTCCAGCTCCCTGATAACCACTGAACGGTAAAATCACTGGTCTTTCCATGGAAGAAATTAGCATTAATAAGATAAAACTGTATTTGGAATAACTGACATTTTGATGAATGTGCCGGCAGGATTGGATGTGAGACTTGTGATGGATAATATTTTGGGTTGCCTGGGGTTGCGTTTAATTGTTCCTTCTCCGTTCTCAACTTTAGTTAAGTGAAATAGAAACCCTGGGTAATGTTGGAATTTATCTTTCGGGAGGCAGACGCAGGCCTTAATGATCAATCCGGGCTGACAGCCGCTCCACCCGCGGGAAGCAGGCGAGCTCAGAGCCGGTGGAGCTGCGCCCCACGCCCTGGGACCGTGCGCTACCTGCAGGCAGGGGCGCCGCCTCCCGGCCGGTCCCTCCTCCCCGGTGCTCAGCCAGGCGGGGCGCCTGGGAGCGGGGGCTGAACGTCCGCACAGAAGTGAGCACACTCAGCTGGAAGCCCTCTTGTCCCACCGTGAAAAGCCCGCAGGAGAGCTGACGTCTGGAGCCCGGGGGGAGCATGGGCGTTAACAGAACAAGACTGAATGGCGCTCCTGCCCTCAGATCTCCCTCAGGCTCAAGCTGGTGGCCTGAGCTGCCTTCACAGGCCCGTCACTTCCATTCCTATGGATGCAGGTGCCCCGGGCGTGGGCTTCTGCCAGCCCGCAGCCTGGATTCGGGGCTCTGCCCCCCACAGGTGAGCCCACCATCCTCTGCCCCAATCCTCCAGACAGACAGCGAGGGACCCCTTCTCACTCCGGCTGGTCTTGCCCGCCAGGCTGCCATCGTGTGCCCACACGACCATGCACCAGGCCACTTCATCCTGCTCCTCGCCTGTGTCCCCAGCTCCCAGCACAGTGGCCGGCAGAAGTCACTTTGCACCTGTGTGTCACATGCAGCAGGATCGCCCGTCTCTCTGTCTCTTGTCTTTGCCTAAACATTGAACTCTTGCAAGGAAAGCACCACACGGACACGCCTATGTCCCCAGGTCTGAGCACCATCTACGCGAATCCTCGGAGGAGACAGCGAGGAAGGCCCGGAGCGCGGCCTCTGTGGGGGCCATGGTCTCCCAGGATAAGGCTGCCACCCCAGAGCCGGGCCGGGGGCCGGCCCACCGGGCCTCGGGCTCCCCCGCAATGCCAGGAACCAGCAGCCCTGGAGAGGAGGGTTTGGGAGTGGGCCGGGGACCTGGGGCCAGAGTGCAGGGACCCCAGTGACGGTTTGTCAAAAGTCCTTGGAGGAAGGGAAGTAAGACCTGAATCTTTGCAAAGGAATACTGGGTTATTGGATGAAAAGACAGAAGAAAGTAGAAAATACCAATTTCCACAAACTAATATAAACTCTAAGGTAATTCCAAATAGAATTCCAGTGCATGTGCGTGTGTGAGTGTGTCATTTGCATAAAATAATCTTAAGTTCATATAACAAAATACATGTCTCAGAGTCACCAAGAGAACTAGAAAAGAAGGTTGACAGGGCTCTTGCTGGAGAGATCTGAAGTGCCGGGGATGAAAACCGCAGCAGACGCGTGGGGGGACCGCTCGGGGCGGAGCCCAGGCCGGGCGCGCAGACTCGGCTCTTCCTCTCCGGGGAAGGGGACTTTGCAGGGAAGCATGCGGACTCTGCGCCCGTCTGTGCAGAAGCAAATGGGCCGGGCTCCCAGTTCACCTCCCACTCAGAGATAAGCAGCAGGTGCGGCACACGTTACAGTATAACACAATACAATCTTAGAAGAAAGTGAGTCTGCGTGTAACCTGTGGTTTCGGCAAATGTTTGTAATGAACATTGGCAACAGAGCAGCCATTAAAGAAAAAATCATCAAGAAACATATGTGGTTGCGTTTTAACAAACGTGTAGCGTGGTTTTCCAGCACAGAGCAGTCGGGGGGTGACTGGCTGCGAGCCACAGAGAGCGTCTACAATCAAAATTTAAGAAGACAAGAGAAAATCGGGCAAAGTCCCAGATAGGCACTTACTAGAAAGACCTCAAACGATCAAATACGGTATGAAAATTCACAGTCACAAGTAGCCAGAAAACGCATATTATTTTAATAAGGAGACACCAATTCTCACCTCTCAGGCAAAAATCAAAAAGGTGACACCTCCTGGTGGGGACGTGAAGGAAAGACGATTGGCGTACAGTGCGGGGGTGTGAGCCATAACTGCTCTTTTGGGAAGCCATCTGGATATATACACTGAAATTAAAAACACAGAACTGGGGACCCAGCCTTCCCAGCCTGAACACTCATGCGCAAGAGCGAGAGCCACTGTGAGCGAGGCCAGCGGCCGTGTGAGGACAGCGGGAGGCAGAAAAGTGGCCGCAGGGCCCCAGATTCATTGCACACTGGCAGCATCGCCCAAACCACGGACATGAAATGACGCGGGGTGTGTGTGTGTTTCCGTGTGAGAGAGTGTGTGTGTGTGCTGAGATGTGCCCGGACGCCACTGTCTCGAGGGCGCCTTAGTCCCAGGGCCGTCCTGCTCTGCCCCGACCGCTGAGCGCCCCGCAGGCGGAGCCCCGCCTGCCTGGCTCTGGTCCCACTTTCATTCTGAAAGATCATTACTGTATCATTTGTAAAATTCAACCAAGAAAGACGCCGATGGAAGGCCGCGTCCTGGGAACCACTGAGAAACATCACCCTGGCGTGTGGGCTGGGGGTGGGTGAGGGGGCTGACCTCACTGCCTGGTCTTGCTCTTTGCTTCCCCCCAACCCCGACCTGACCCTGAGCTACGACAAGCTGGGGGCGGGGGCGGGGGCTTGGGGGGACCCAGAGGTCTCCTTGAGGAAGGCGCCTGGTGGGGACAGGGAGTCGGGGTGTTCGGAGCACAGGCTCCCCTTTCCATGGCCCAGATTCAGGTTTCAGTGGGCAGGCCCCCAGCACGTGCAGCCCTGCTCTGCGCCGGGCCCTGTGCTCCGTGGGGACACAGAGTGTGACTCGGAGACGCCTACAAGGGACCATATTCTGGGCAGAATCAGAAGAGGGTGGGGGATCGGGGATGGGGGTGAAGGGAACTGAGAGGGGCCCCCTGGTGCTCGGGTGTGCCCAGTGCTCACGGCAGCCGGCCCCCTGGTCTGGGTGTGAGAAGGGGAAGTGGGCCAGGGGGTCTCAGGGCTCTGCCCGCTCGGTGCCCAGGGCCTCCAGAGCGGGAACTTTCTCGGCACCACCGCCCTGTCGCACAGTGCTTCACACTCACCGGTGCAGGCGATTGATCTGAGGGTCTCAGAGGTCGGGACAGGATCCTGGGGGCTGAGAGAGGGACCGACTCTCCTTCCCAAAGCCCAGGTCACAGTCCAGGTCTGTGTCCCACGGGGCCACAGCCTCGAAGTGACTGCTGGAGAAGCTGGACTGGGACCAGACCTGCACGGACGGGCCGCGGGGGAGCCGACCTCGCCCCCAAGAGCCCCGGTTAGAGACCAGAGCGTCTCCGTCCCTGCCCTGCAGAGCGCCCGGCAGGTGGGCTGGGGACGGTGCGGGTGTGACCCCCAGCCCATCTGGGACACTTGGGTCTCAGCCTGCAGGGCACTCGGAAGCTGGAGGGGCTGTGGTGGAGTCGAAGGAGCCCTGGGTCAGATCCAGGACAGACGGACAGACCCTGCAGAGGATGTGCTGTGAGCCCGCTGCCAGGACACGGGGGCGGCCCAGGTTACAGAAGTAACAAGGCCCCAGGGGCTGCCGGCACGTCCTGTCCTTCACCGTCCACGACACTCCTCACCATCCCACCATCTCTGTGCGCCTATGTTTGCAGTCGTATTATTCCCCACGTGAGGAAAAGGAGGCTGGGAGAGTGGGCAGGGCCTGGCCTTCCTGTCACCCACCGTCCCCAAAGGGCTTCCAGGGCTGCACCCCAGCTCCACCCTGAGTGATGCCCTGGATCCCTGCGAGGCTTCAGAGGCCTCAGGTGGGGGCGGCGAAAGCAGGCGCCTCAGGCTCCGGCAGGGCCTGGGATGCGGCCAACCGGGCCAGGGCAGCGGGACGATGGGGTCGGGGCAGAGGTGGCCCAGCAGAGCGCCAGAGCAGCCCAGATGGCGCCCAGAGGGCGGCCGAGAGCAGGTGTCGCACGCCTTGGACAGTCCCCCTGACCATTTGTCCATGATTAACGGCTGGGTCAGAGCCCAGGAACTACCCCCTCCCTGGCCTGAGACTGGCTGCATCTGCTCCACCGTCAGGGAGGCCCAGGGCTCTGTGGTCTGTGCACAGCCTGGACCCTGCTTCCCCTGCAATCCGCTCTATGGCCCCAAACCACTGAATGTTCCCCAGATGCCCTGGGGGGGGGGGTGCAGGCGTCCCCTGGGGTGGGGCAGGGGCAACAGGACGGCAGCACCAGGGTGCGAGTGCCGTTCAGGGATTCCCATGCTTGGGCCATGCATCCACATGGCTTCCTGCACTAATTTTACTCTGCAAACCCAGACCCGGGCCTGCAGCTCCCCGAGAGGAGGGAGCAGCTCACCTGACATGCCTGTGGAGGCTGGGGTGGGTGGTCTCAGTGTGAGAAGCCCTGTGCTGCTTGTGGGGTACCCTCACCGATCTGCCCAGCAGTCGTCAGGAAGGGGTTGTGAGGGTTAGAGGAAGTGGTGGGGGTAACGCACAGGACGGCTTCTCGGGAAATGTAGCTTCATCGTCATCACCATCATCACCACCATCATCACCACCATCATCATCACCATCACCATCACCATCACCATCATCATTATCACAGTTCCCCCCTCCTCCTCTTCACCTTCATCCTCACCACCATCATCACCATCATCACCACCACCACCATCATCATCACCATCGTCACCGCCAAGAGCATCACCTTCATTGTCACTCTCACCACCATCATTTTATCATTATGTCCTGATGATGCGCACGTGTGCACAGCTTAGGGTCTCACCTCGAGTTAGGCATCCGATCAGAATTCAGCCTCAGGTCTCTCACACTGACCCCTCATCTGACCATTCCCAGGACCAGCCCACCTTTCGGGCCCTTTCCCATCGAGTGGACAGTCACCCCAAGCTCACGTTTCCTCTGAAGACTTGCCCTCTGAGAGTGAACATGACCCAGACGCAGGCCGAATCCAGATCGGGGTGTGTGTCCCTCAGGCTCTGAGGGGCCGGCTGTTTCACCCCAGCCAGGCAGCCCCACGGTCAGCATTACCCCCGAGAAGAGCAGGAGTGAGGCCGGCTTCACGGGCGGAGTCTCGGGGTAGCGCCCGTCTCACAGCGCTCACTGCAGGTAGTCTGCTGTATTCAGGCATTTCCCTCACAAACACAGAAAATCTGTTAATTTGGTGAAAGACTTTAGTTTGTTTTCCACGTGTGGCAGCGAGGTATGCCGGGTAAATACGACACGGACCAGGGTCTGCCATAAGCCCGAAACCCACGGGTAACCGGCCATCTGGGGCTGGAGGAACACCCAAGGCTCACCGTGTGGGCTAGGGCTGCGCCCCCGCACGCGCTGCGCCGCGTTCTCCGTGTGAAACCCCAGGGGAGCGTCAGAGTCAGGCCCTGTCCTGCGGGCGCTGCCTTGGGGTGCCCATCGGTGTCCCCAGGAAATCAGGGTTAGACAGGGTTAGAGAGGGTTGTACAAAGCACAGGGTGAGGGACACACACGTGCCACCAGGCAGGCGGGGCTGTCACGCCAAGGCCCACACAGGCCAGTGGGTACCCGTGGTGGCCACCTCCAGCAGAGACGCCGCCGGGGGAAGGGCGAGGTGGAGCAGCCGCAGGGGCCTCGCTTTCACACCTGGCACCTCACCCAGCAGCCTCTGCTCTCGATCAGTGTCTTGTCCCCCCCGAATCTGCCAGGTCTGGTGCCCTGTCCCACTGCAGGGATGCTCTGTGCCTGGCCGCACACCTCTGCGGCTGAGAGTGTGGCCGCTCCCCGTCTAGACTGGCGAACTGGGCTCCGATGAGCTTAACCGCGACACCAAGTGTCCCCTCTACTGGCTGACGCCACTTCCCAGTCCTTGGATCTGCTGTCTCCCCCCAGGTCCAGTCGAGCATGAGGGTCAAAGTCTCCAGAGCCGGATCCCAGTCCTGAGCCCCGCATGGGCCTCCCTCCTCCTCCCAGACCACGTCAGGGCACCTGCTTACCGGCGGGGACGCGCCTGCAGACCAGCAAGCTCTCCAAAGCTGAGGAGGCAGTCAGCGTGCTTCTGCGGCCCCAAAGCCAGCCCGCATCCCCTGCTTTCAGCCAGGGGCTTTCGGATTCACGGGTGAGCCACGTGGCCACGCCCTGGGCTCATGCCTGTGTGCCAGGGGATGCTCAGCCTCCGTCAGCACGCCCGGCCTGCTTGGACCGCAAGCTGCAGAGACGCCTCTCCCAGGCAGTGTTCCCCAGTAATGGGGTCCGTGTCTCTCCTGTCTGCTCCGCCCCTGGCCCAGGCACCCCCACCCTCTGGGTCTCAGGGAACTTCTTTTACCAGAAATGCTGAGGTGAAGAGGAAGGTGTGGAGAGAAAGGGGGTTAAAGGCAGAATGGCAGGAAGGGGGTGTCTGTGGGAAGGAGGCTGAGAAAAAGGCTAGAGAAGAAGCAGGCTAGGTGGAGACTGGGTCCCAGGGGGCCGGAGGGCGGAGACCCCCATCGTGGGGACAGAGCCCCCACTCCAGCCGGGACGCCGCCCCGCCCTGTGCACAACAGCGGGCCAGGGTCCCCCAGCACACCCCCCAGTCTCAGCCAGCCCCGCCGCTTCCCAGCCACCAGCCCAGCAGCCCGTCCTGCAGCCGGACACCGAGTCCGTCAAGGCTTCTGCCTGGGGTCCAGCCTCCCCGAGTCCCGCTGTCCCCAGATGGGGCTCACCCTCCACAGCCGAGCCCGGGGTGAGTGGCACGCTGTGTGCTCTAAGTGTCTCCTCATGGCGCAGCCTCTCCGGGAGGGCACCCCCGCCTCCACGCGGGGAGGCTGCTGCGCCACGGCTTAACGGGCTCCAGCGTTTGCTCTGGAGCCCTTGGTGCTGACCCTTCACTGCGACGGGTGTCAAAAAGCGACCTTGAGAACTCGCTCTGTAACTTAGCAGCGCTCACGGTAACACCCTTAAACCCTGCTCCCCACAGCCGGCGGGAAGCTCTCGGCCCCCCCCCCCCCAGCGCTCCCTGCCTCGGCAGCGGCGACTCTTTCCCGCACCGCCATCGACCCCGCCGGTCAGCCTGCGCCTCTGAAGGCCTTTGTCGATACTCATGGCCAGTACCAGAACCAGTCGCTCCTTGGCCATGGTCTGGGGGCCAGGGCACTGGGCGCTGGGCGGCTGTGGGCCCCTGGGGCTGGAGGAGCGCCCCCCCTCCCGCACTGACAGCATCACTGTCTGGGCCCCGGTGGGCAGCTCTCCGGACGGGTGACGTGCCCGTCAGCCCTGTCTGCTGGGCGCGGCCCTGTGCAAGCCTGGGCCCCCCCTCCGAGGGAGGACACTGCCGGCGCGAGCCCCTCCCACCACAGCAGGGCCGTGACCTTGACTCTGCACTTCTCACCTTGCAGCAGCAGGACACCTGAGGGACCAGACTAGACACTCACCAGGGACCCAGGCAAGGTGGGGAGCAGGACCACGATGTGAATGAACACACAAGCAGTGTGAACACACGCGCACACACACACACGTGCACACACACACGTGCTCACAAATTACATCCCTGGAAGGGCCTGGCTTGGGGCCCGCTCTGCTAAGGGTTGGATTCCGAACCGAAGACAAAGAAAGCCACCAGCCGTTTCAGTAAACAAAGGAGTTGCGGCCAGCAAGCCATCAGCTGCCCCCCACGCGCACCCTGGGGGGACGCGGGGTGGGAAAGCCCAGGACGGTCCTGGAGAGCTCAGCGCAGATCAGAGAGGTGATTGCAGGGAGCCCAGACCTCTGCGCCGTCCCACACAAAGAAAAGTGCTAAATTCCTTATGAGATAATGGTTTTCTCTAAGCAAAAGTCACCTTTTGATGTTCTGACTACCTGGCCTTTGTTGCAGAAACGTCTGTATCTCCCAACCCCTCCCCTGCCTCTTAGGGCTGAGAGGCCGTCCCCCGGGTTCCAGTGCCCAGAAAGGCCGCCGGATAAAACGCAGCTCTCTGCTTGTACAACGTGCATTTTTTTCAGTCGACAAACACGGCTCTTCTTTTTCTGCTGCCCCATTTGACACTCTAGTGGGCACCGAGGCTCTGTCCTCCCGGGGGGACACCGAGCTGCTGCCGTGGCCTCTGTCATAAACGCACTGTCACGGTGACATTCGGGCGCATGTCTTTGCTCACAAGTGCGAGTCTTTCCTGGAGCAAGGAGAACGCGCATTTAACCTGGACACACTGGTCGGGTTGCCTCCGGGCAGCCTTGGCCCGAGCGCGTTCCTGCCAGAGGCTGGTTCCAAGGCCTGGCCCTCCGGCACCGACCCGGGCTCTGCCACACTCCCCCGCCCTCGCTCCCTCCCGCGGCCGGCTGTTCCTCCTGTCTCAGGACTTTGTCTTCCTCCCGCGCGTCCGGTCCCTTTCCCACTGTGTCGCCTTCCCCTGCGTGGCTCCTGACTCCCCGCGGGCAGCAGTCTTCGATTTTGCATAAATTGCAAGTATTTTCTCTGTTATGTCTCTTCGCATTGCCTACAAGGCCACTCTTATTGGACATTGTAATTTTCACGTTGTCAAATCTGTCCTTGATGACAGCCTCGGAGCTCTGTGTGTGAGTTCTGTGCTATTTATTGCACGTGGAGCTAATGCTCCCTGATAGACCATAATGGTTCCCAACAACTTATAAAACTATGATCTCAGCGCTGTCTCTCAGCGCGCAACCTTCACCGCACGCGCGGGCCTTTCTCTGGCTTTGATTATTTTTTTCCAGTACGTTTCTGTTTTCATTCCCGTGCTAACACACTCATTATCTTTTTATTGCCTCGTTCTGCCTGATGCCTGATTGGAATCACTGCGTCATCCTTTGCCTGTATTTTCACAGTTAGACTTGCCAACTTTCTCCTTCATGTACATTTTAAGATTAAATTTCACAAGACGTGAAAATGGAATTTGATTGGAATTGCATGAAATTTCTATAGCAATTTGGGAAGCATGTGCATCCTGGCAGCACTGTCTCCCGTGCCCCCCAAAAGCGCTGTTTGTGGTCCCTTCTAGACAGGCCGCCTCTTACGTCTTTTCAATAACGTGTGTAACTTTCTTAAATCTACACACTGCATTGCACATACTTGTGATTTTTCTGGGCAGTCTGAGTTTCCCTTTGTCAATGTGAATGTGATAGAAGCATGGGCATGTGATAAAGCTGCTCCTGGCTGGGGCGTTTGGGGCTGACACCGGCCATGTTCTGTGCTCCTGAAATAACTCTGGTAGTTTGTTTCTTCCAGTGGATTTTCCAGTTGTCCTCATTCTATCTGTAAATGATTATACACTTTTTTAAAAAAAACTCCTTCCTTTCTAGGAAGGAAGCGGAGACGAATGTTGTCCCCTTCAGATGCGGAAGCACCACAGGTTTTCAGGATTAATCAGAGCGCTCGCTGCAGGGGTGCGGTAGAACCCCACACACACGCTAAAGAAGAGACTTTGCGTCATTAACCTGCTAAAACATCTAAAGATCAGATGGGCGCTCTGTCTGTGGGATGCTTGGAGCGTTTATCAAGGTGCGCACAGGTGCCATCCCCTCTGTGATCGGTCAACACGCGTGAACACATTTCCTGAACCTGAGGTGGCCTCGCGTTTCAGATTTAAGCCTTTTCGGTTGTGATGTATCGTCTTTTTAGTACCTTGCTGAAACAGCTCCCCGTCTCTCTCGGAAGCTCTAGAAGGCCCTGTCTGTGCAACGCGAGGTTCCGTAGAACGATCGTGGGTACCGTCTGGACCTGGTGCCTGAGAAAGGGGGACCACTGATAGTTTGAGATTTATTTTTGGTCATTTTCCCCTTGCAGCTAGTTTTACGCTCGTTAAGAGAATGTTTCTCACTACATTTGTCCAAGTACATCCGTTTCCTGTTTAGCTTTAAAAATGCATCGTTCAGATTTACCAGGTTTCTGTTACCAGCATTTCAAAAACGGACCTCGTGGTTTCACAAAGATTCCTCTTGTTTCTCTTCATTCTCAGCTTTACTGGGACACAGACAGCGTGTAATAAAGAGCCGTGTTTAAACCCTGCAGTTCGCGGCGTTCCGACAGCCGCCCACCCGGTGGGACGGGCACCGGGACCCAGGAGCCAGCTGTGCCCCTCCGTCCTCCGTCCTCCGTCCTCCCGGTGACCCGGCCCCGCTGCCCTGCGCCCTCCTGCTGCTTCCCCCCCGGGGCGCTAACACCATACATTTTTTTCCTCTTTTGGATCTTTTCATAGCGTCACGAGTCCCTGAGCTGCGCTTGTATTTTTCAACACTTTTCTCCTTTCTGCTGTTCAAAATAATTTCCGTCAGAGTATTTTCAAGCCAATTTCTCCCTCTACCGTCACCTCGTCTTGGTATGGAGCCCACCAAGTGAGTGTTTCACTTTGCTTACTCAAGAGTTTAGTTCTGAAACGTACATTTGATTCTTCTTCAGACGTTCCCTTCCTTGCCGATACGCCGTCTTCCACTTGTTTCGAGAGGGTTCACCTTTACCTACGGTGATGACGGCCGCCCTGAAGGCTTCGTCTGGTCACCCCCGTAGCTGTGTCTCCTTAGCTTTAACTTCTGCTTGTTGTTTCCGTCTTGTGAGCTGATGTTTCCCCGGCACTTCGTATGCCGAGTGACTTTGAATTGCCTTCTGGGCCTTGTCAGCGTTACCCTATGAGACTCGGACTGTTAGAGCCTAAGGGGAGTGTTGCTTCCTGTTGGTTTCGCTTGAACAGAAAACCCCAGATTGCGTTCAAGCCTCAGGTTCCAGCCTGTCTTTGTGGACCATGCTCCCAGCGTCAGTCCTGTCCTCAAGCGTTTGCAGAGCCGCCCCGGTCAGCCCCACGCCACCCCGCGGCCAGCTCGAGTCCTCAGCCTGGGGGTGCCCATCAGGGTCAGACCCACACAGGTGCGGCTCAGAGCCCTCGGCTTGATTCATAGCTTCCTGGGTTCGCTTTCTTCGTCTCCTTCCCCATCACCATCCCTCCAGCACTTTCGAGCTCCCAGACGCCCCTCTCGGCCTGGCTGGAAGGTGGAGGCCGTGTTTCCCGGCTCTGTCACTCATTGGCTGTGACTCCATTTTCATCCGGGTGTTGGTGCCGGGAGGACAGAAGAGGAAGAGAACAGCGGGGACCCACTGTGCTCTCCTGGGGTCCCAGCTCCTCGGATCAGAGAAGGGTCCCTCCCCAGGGTCCCAGGGGCCCCCCTGGCTGCCCTGCTGCCCCTGTCTGCTGCCGTCACCTCTGGTGTATTGCTTGTGGCTGAGAAGAGAGGACAGGGTGATGTTAAAAATAGGGCTCGTCCCCCCACCCTGGTCCTTACAAGCCCCACCCCCACCCCTCACACCCGCTGTCTTGGAGTTCCTTCTCTTTGTGCTCAGTGTACCCCTCCCAGTTTCTCCAAGTCTCGTGCCCCCCTCGTCTCCAAGCCGGGTGAC
Organism: Camelus bactrianus; assembly: GCF_048773025.1. NCBI lineage: Eukaryota > Metazoa > Chordata > Mammalia > Artiodactyla > Camelidae > Camelus > Camelus bactrianus. The sequence goes on from NC_133550.1 coordinate 69,290,277, forward strand.
ACCCAAGGGGAACATGGTGAGCTCACAGGTTCTGCAGGACTTTGAGTTCTGGTCTCCGCCCCCAGCTCATCTGCTGCCATCTGCCTGCCCGCGTCCTCGGGGCGCCGCTCCGGGCAGCCTGTCCGGGACCTGCAGTGGGGCGGGCAGGGTGCAGCCCGCTCACTCCGCCTCGCCTGGAGCCCAGTGCATGTAAGTGCGATTTTCATCTTTATTTCTGATCTTACGAGACTGGCCGGACGTCTTTTCCCAGCACCTTGCATTTGTTTCCTGCATTCAGGGCCCCGGCAGATCTTCCTGACCGGGTTCGGTCTGTCTTCTTCGTTACTGCGAAAGCCGTCCACATACTGCGCAGCCCCGCGCTCCAGCTGGGATGAGCCGCGCGCGGCTCCCCAGTCTGCTCTGCGCCATTTTACTGCAAAATGGTTTATACACTTTCCAGGTAGCGCTCCGTGTTGCACCAAGCTCATCGCACTGCTTCTGTGTTTGTGGGCTGTTTTCTTACTCTTCTCAAGAGTTGGAATTTATCCTCATTTAAAGTGTGGGAAGAGGCTCCAGCTTTCCATGTGGTTACCCAGTTCCCCAAAGCTGCTCCTAAAAGTCCGCACTTCTGCTGGTGCTGGAGATGCACATACATTTTCGCATGCAAGTGTGTCTATTTCTGGATTTTTCTATCTCCCCCCATCAGCCTGTCTGTCGCTGCGCTGACACTTCCTCTCATCATCACAGAGGACCGCGCTGTGCTTTAGTATCTGACGGGCCAGCCCTCCACCCACTGTGCCTGTATTTCAGGGTTTTCTTGACTACTTCTTTTCCTTACTAAACTTTGTAAGCAGCTTGCCTACCTCTAGAAACAAAAACAGACAGAATTTTATGGAAACTGAAGGAAAAATTGCATTATATGTAATTGAGATTTTTCTATCCTAAAATATTGTATCTTTCCTATTTTTCAAGTTTACATTTGCGGGATTGTCTCACACCATCCTTCATTTAAAAAGAGCAGGTTAAATTAATTGCTTTAGCCCCGCCTGCCGTGAGTGGCCACCGGGTAACAGGAGGACCAGAGGGCGTGGGCTCAGGCGGGCGCGTCCCGCTCTTGTCAGAGCAGGGCTGCAGAGCCCTCGCGGGGGCCCCTTCGACTCTCCAGTCGGCCACCCCCCAGCTGGTCCACAACGGGTGACTACCTTAACTTCTCTGTGCCTCAGACCCTCATCTGCAGACGGGAATTAAGACCTCCTCACTCGATGCTCAGTTTCTTCCTACTGAGCCGTTAGTAGCATCTAATCCGTCCCCTCGTCTTTGTTGCGTTCACATCCCCATCCTCAGCCTTTTCAAGTCGTGTTTTCGAAGTCGATGCTCTTTGGGAAGCGCGGTGCAGAGTCCGGTGTTCCCTCCCTTCCCAGCACAGGGTGCACCCTACCTCCCCACTGCGAGTTAAAAGTAATAGACCGAATGTCATGTTGGAATTTGAGGTTCTATTATTTTAGCCTTGTTTCTGAAGGAGGAAGTACATGCATTTACGTAATTGGATTCTTATCTGAAGGAAACGGAACTCGCTAAAACTTCTGAGGTTTACTTGCTGTTAATAAACACTTTCCTTTCTGCAGCATTTCAGGTAATGGCTTCACCTAAACACGGCCAAGAAAGGTACTTCAGCGCGCCCTCCCCAGCCGCTTCCCGTGCGTTCCGGGGCAGTGTTCTGCGCAGTTAGGAAAGGGGTGAGGCCCAGCCCCAGACCTGTTTAGAATGTCATTAAACTGCGTTCATTAACTATAACGTAATGGAAACCCTGTCATGTTTTCACTCAGCAGATACTTACCCAGAGTCAGCTTTGATGGTGTGAAGAAATGCAGCTGGTTTCCACGTGTTAACCTTGCATCCTGCTACCTTGCCGAACTCTTTTAACAGCTCTGGTCGTTTTCGTGGGACCCCTTTCATTTCTCTCTCTTGCTTGATTGCCGTGGCTAGACTTCCAAGACTATGTTGAATGGAAGTGGTGAGAGTGGGCTTCCTAAAGAAAACAGGTAAATAAATAAATTAAATGCCACATCTTCAAAACAAAAAAGGGCCCGCTTTGCACGCACTCGCTGGCTGCGTGGCGGGAGTAGGGAGCAGCCACAGGCGGCGTGTGAGGCACGGGCCGGCTTCTAGGCGCTTGCGTCCCGGCGGTGGGGGGGACCAGTCTCACGACCACGTGGCCAGGTCGCTCGCCCATCTCCATGGTTATTTCCTATCGTTCATCTGTCACGTGCTGTCTGCCTGGCATTTGGGCCTGGGCCTGGCCTTCAAGACCAGCCCATGGGTGGGACAGTCATTCCCTGCTCAGCGTTAACAGCAAGCCCACAGGCACGAAAGGATAAAGTCCTGCTGAGGGTTTGGTGGGACAAGGACGGGGAAGTTCCAAGGGAAGAACGTGTGGAGGAGAGGTCGTGCCGCGTGGAGGACAGACGTCAGCCCTGGCCGAGGTGCTGACACTCACAGGGGCCGGAGGGAGCCCGCCAGGTGAGCACCCTGAAAGGAGGGGGGGGCCCTGACCCAGGCTGGGTCTGGGAGCAGTGCGAGAAAGCCACATCCTACAGCAGCTCAGCGCACGCGCCCTGCCTCAGCGCTCAGACCAGTGGGGCCCTGTCCCGTCCAGCCCGGGGGTGCTGCTGGTTCTTCCTGCTCCCCGTCACCTCCTCACCCACGGACGTGCACCGAAGCAGACCACGTCCCAGCCTGCCCGCCTCTGGGGGAGGCGCCGAGAGGACCAGGACTCCAGTCCCGCGTGGGGTCGCTCTCAGACGGGCAGGGCCGCGCCATCAGTGTCCAGGCCGCTGACGCCCGGCAGAGGCGCGTGGGTGGGCACGTGGCAGACAGGACCTCAGTCACCCCCGTCAGCCCTCCGGCCTCCGCTGTCTGGCAGGACTCCCGGCTCAGGCCGACCCCCAGCTCCTCTGCACGGAAGCTCTTTGCACCGTCGTGTAAATATTCGTGTGTTGCACAAGCAGACACCGCAGGTGTCATGCATGCCTTTCGATAGGGACGCTTCACCCGAGTACCCCCGAATCGCTGCCAGAGGCACCCAGGCTGCGCCTTAGCAGCCAAGCGTGGACACAGCCATGGGCGGCGCCCGTGTTCTGCTCTCCGATGCGAGGCAGGGTAGGGTGTGGGGGCCCCGGGGGTGCTGCCGTCCAGAGCCCAGGGTGGGCTTCCAGCTCCGCCCCTTCCCTGGGCGTTGCCAGACCATAGCCCCGGTGTCCTAGCCCTGGAGACGGCCAAGGCAGCCCTGGGGCCATGCTGAGTATTGAATATCCGACAAAGGACAGCGCAGGGCCTGCGTCCGCGGTCCTGGAAGGCGGCAGCGCCTGCTGTCTCTGTGGAAAGTTGTCCGATCGACCAGGCTTGGCCCCTTTCGGCACCATCAGGGAAGCCTGAGGCTTCAAATTCAAGAAGGCTGTGAGGTGCGTGTGCACATGTGTGCACACAAGTGACACGTGTGTTGGTGGCAGCACGTGTGTGATGGACGAGGATGCTCAGGGATTTGAGACACGGTCTCCCCCACCTCGGAGCGATCACGTTCTGCCGGCCAGGCGGGCTGTGCGTCTGACACGGCTCTTAGCAGCCACTTTCCCTGTTGGCAAAGCTCAGAAATGTCACGTCCTCTGTCAGAAAATGACAATCCGGCTGGAAGGAACACTGTGGCCGGTGGAACACCCTGGGGAGGGCGGTGACGTGCCGCGTCCCTCATGGGCACCGTGGACTCTGAAACTTGCTGGGAAAAAACGGGAAGAAATGAGGACCTCTCTCCTCGCCCCAGCATGTCCCAGAGCCATGGGCGCCAGAACAGGTCTGCTCCCAGAAGGACCAGACCCCGGGGCGCAGGGCGGGGGGCAGATGTTGCCCCAGGGGAGCAATTCCAGCAAAGCAGGCAGCGGTTTCCACGTGAAGCCCAGTGCCTGCGTGTGTGTGTGCGTGCGTGTGAGGGGCTGCGGGGAGGGAGGGACGGAGGCCGGCTGCATTTGCCTTTTATCTCTAACAGGCTCAGATCTGGGCGTGTGAATCTGGCGCCGACTGGCCCGCTGGGTCTGAAGTTCGCACTGGCAGGTGGGGCCCCCCACGCCCCCTGTGCTGCCTGAGACGGGCCTGGCCTCGCCCCCACGTGCGTCGTGGTGCAGGTGTGCCCACGGGTCCCTGCGCCCCAGACCTGGGCAGAGGACACAGCTGGCCTCACTGGACGCCTGGACCCTCATGGGCCTTTCCTGGGAAGATGGGGGTGGCTCTTGGTGCCACCAGTGACAAGTCTGGGTAGGAACCAAAGGCGGGCCCAGCAGAGCGTGGCCTCCTGACGGCCGGCTGGCCTCTGCGGAGCGAGGGAACCGCGCTCTGTAAAGCCGGCCGCTGGTCTGGTCTTCTCTCTGGGACTCCGGGCCCCCGGTCTTGGGCTGCGGGACGGGGTCTTCGGCTCGCCCTGGAGGGACCTCATGGGTGGGTGTCAGCCCTGCGGGGGATGAGCCAGGCGGGTGGGCATCCAGGAGCTCAGGTGCCTCCAATCTAGAAACTTCTCTGAGGTCGTGGTTCCCGCTGGTGGGTTCATAGAGGGAGGAGAGGTGAGGCCACTCAGGCTGCAGCCAGAGCCGTGTCTCCCTTCAGCTCCAGCAGGGGACCGGGGACCAGGGAAGCGAGGCAGGGACCAGGATGACAGCGTGAGGCCCCCCCACCATCGGATAGGCCAGCCCCGTGGGGGTGGGATGCGCCTGGCCGAGGAGGTGGGCTAGCCCGGCAGGAGTCTGGGTTAGGCTCTGGGTACCAGTTTCCTGAAGCTGCTGGAACGAAGCACCGCGAACTGGGGGCCTTAAAGGAACAGAAGTTCATTCTCCCACAGTCAGGAAGCCAGAGTGCCAGGCCAAAGTGTGGGCAGGGCCGTGCTCTCTCTGATCCCCCGGAGGAGGGTCCTGCCCATCTCTTCCAGCCTCTCACATTCTCAGGTGCTCCTGGACCGTGGCCGCACCACTCCAGACTCCCGGGGGCCCCTCCCTCTCCCCGGGGCCCCTCCCTCTCCTGCCCCTGATAACGACACTGGTCGTGGGATTTAGGGCTCAGCCTGACCCAGGACGACCGCATCTTGAGGTTACATCTGCAAGAACCCCTTTCCCAAACAAAGCCACCTTCACAGTTTCGGGGGGGCTGTATCTTCAGGGCCCCCACTCAGCCCCCACGTGGCACATGAGCTATGCACCTTGAGAGAGCCAGTGCTGCATCCTCTCTGCTTCCTGCTCTGGAAACGGCCACAAATAGCGTCCCAGGCCGGCTTGCAGGGAGGACGGCCCCCAGCAAGTGGCTGCTGGGTTTCCGTGACCGTGGATGTTCCCAGAGGGTTCTGGATGTGCTTGGGATTTCCTCTCCAGAAACAAGAGTCCAGGGGGTGCTGGGAGCTACGCCGTCTCCATTCTGTCTGTGGGAAGGCTGCCTCACTGCCCTGCTGCAGAGGGACAAGGGGCGAGCGGGGCTGGGGGCTGGGGGAGGGGCTTTTGACAAACCTGTGTGTCCCGAGATGGCATCTGTCTCCGTCCAGACGTGCCCACTGCTGGACAGACGTCCATTCAGAACGTCCTGCAGGGACAGTCATCCTGACTGGGTGCCGCCTGCCTGTCCGCCCTGTAGGTCAGATTGGAAAGGAACGAGAAAAACATTAAATACCCAAACTTAGCATCCGCCGTGAGCATTAGATGCTTTGGATATTGTACAACCTTGTTTTGCAAGTGATGCCAGGAGGGTCCGTGACCGACGGTCTGGGAGCTTCCCGCGCGCCGGCCCCGGGGCTCCAGCTGCAGAACGTTTCTATTGCTTCTCCTCCTCCCGCTGCCCTGGGAGTCCTCCGACTGCACTACACACCCAGGATGTCATTTCTGCACCGCGGTCTTACTGTTCTTTCCTGAGCAGCGCGTTCTGTTCTGCAGGTTTGCGAGCTCCCAGCCGAGCCTGGGGAGGGGCCGCAGCTCACGGGGGCTCAGGACACTCCTAGGAAACCTGCGTAGATTTGGGGGAGCGTAGATTTGGAAGACCCCCCCCAACCTGAGCACAGAGACCAGCCCATCCTAGCCAGCCCTCGGAGGAGGGCACCGGGAGCACTTCTGCCTGCCCTTAGACGCCGAGGGGCGGGCGCTCCCTGGGGCCTCCCTGGGGCGGGGCCTCACCGCTGCCCGCAGGGCGCTGCTGGTTGGGGGCTGTCCTCCGGCTGACGTGGCTGGGGTAACCTGCAGACCGCAAGCCTGGGGCCCTGAGGCCGGGCAGCCCCTCCTCAACTTGGCGGTCAGCCTTGTCGGGGTTTTCTGACAGCAGGTGCTTAGCTGGAGACCTTCTCTGTTACATTAGGAACCCTTCTTAGGATCTTTCTGTGAAGACGGTGCAGGCCCCCAAAAGCAGGCGACCGGGAAAGGGCCTCTCCTGAGGGCTGCGGGCCGGGCGGGGGCCTGAGCCTGTCAGTCTGGAGGGGCCTGGGGCACAGGGCTGGCCTGCTGCTGCCGTTTGTCACTGCTGTCACCACGTGGACAGGGGGTTCTCTGTGAGATGAAGACCCTCCCCAGGGCTGGTCACACCAGCCCTGCTGGGTCCCGGTGTGGGTCCCAGCCCCTGAAGCCCCACACAGTGCTCCCGGCTCCCTGTGGATGGCTGTCCTCTGCCCCAGATGGAGACCTGGGCTGGGGTCCCTAGGTGGGTGGCCGCTGCATCCTACCTTGAGCCCAGAGGAGGCCGGTCTGGTCCTCCCCTGCACCTCCCTCTGGTGCTCCCTCTTCCCTTGGAGCTATGTCCCGGAGCCTCCAGGCCTGGATGTGCCTCAGGGCCTTTGCACCGCTGTGCTCTCCCCAGAGGCGTCTTTTCCTCCTGTTGTTTGCGTGTCCACTCCAGCCTTCATCCTGCACAATTTACCCTCTGGGAAGCCCCTCGCTTACCCATCCATGTCCAGAATCCAACCACAGGCCTTCTCTCCCTTCCCTCCTGCTTTGTTCCCTCCCAGCTGCCATCTAAAGAGCTGCCTCCTCCACGGTTTACTTCGTCCAGGGTCTGCCCCTCCTCTTGAAGGAAACCCTCCTGGGGTGGGGTTCTGCTCCTTTTTGCTCACGACTGGGTCCCCTGCCTCAGAACAGGGCTGGTGCACAGTAAGAACCCTAGGATGTGGTGGAGGATGGAGCGGGAGGGAGCAGGGAGGGAGGAGGGGGGGGGAGGACGGAGTGGGAGGGAGTAGGGAGTGAGGGGGGAGGGGGAGGGACAAGGAGGGGGGAGGGCACGTGGGGATTGGGACGCCCCACTCAGACCCCAGGACCCCGGCACCGCTGTTGACCTGGAGCCAACACGCTTCAGGCTTCAGTGCCGAGTGTGAGCCGGCCTCTGCCCACCCGACAGAGAGCCCAGGACGCAGATCCCAGCCCAGGACCCAGCGCCCCGGCGTGCCCGCCGCCTCTGCCAGCCTGCCGTCTGGGAAGGGAGGGGCGGGAAGGCTCCCCGGGGCACAAGGGATAACTTTGTTAAGCCGAATCTAATTAAAGTGCAGACAACATTTAAAACCAATTTGAAGTCAATGAATGCCCCCCGCCCCCCCCCATGCATTTATCAACCACGACACTGTACCTTCCAAATCCATTTCATCCTGGTTACAACAGCTCCGCTCCGCGGAAATGGCTTAATCGGCTTCACGGCTCCTCGCAGGCAGGCGGCCTGGGGCGGGTGCGTATTCTCCAGACTCGCTAGACTGTATGAAAACAGACAGCTGTACCTGAGCCAATGGGCGTCTGTATTTGGGGCCAGAATCGAACATAAATATCCTATTTAGGGTGCCTGGCCAGACTTCTCGCTTCTCCCCAAATCCCAAGTGCCAAGTCTCTCTGCACACACTGATTCCGTAGTTAGCACTCGCCTCGCTCCTCTCCTGCTGCGACTTACAGCGGGATTTCTCTGCAGAGGACGGCGCCTGAAGGCGGGAGGCCGCCGCCTGGGCTGCGGAACCGCCCGTACGTCTCGCTGCACTCTGCTTCTTCCCAGGCGGGTGGGCCGCCAGGAATCGCGACCCCACAAAGAAGACCCCTCTCACTTTGGGGGACCCAGAAGGAGCATGGCCCACTCACTAGGTCATCGAACGCCGGCGAGAGGAGCAACTTTCTAAAAACAGATGTGAAAACTGAGATGTCAGAGAAGTTAGGTAAGTGGCTTAGTGCAAACCATGGTTCCGTGGGATTCAAATCCTACTGGCCTTACCCACCCTGCTGCCTGCCTCCCGGGAGGGACTCCAGCTCTGAACCCGCTGCTTTGAAATTGCCTGTTTCCTTACTTCCGAACAGGATGAAGCACCAGCTGATGCTGGGCACACGATATGGCGTCGGATGGTGTCCACGTTCTGGGGACAGGTCCCTGTGCCGTCACTGCTGTGAAGGCCAAGCCTGGCTCGCGCGGGGCAGCGGGTCCGTGTGCAGGTGACAGCTGTCAGCTCCCGCCCGGGGAAAACACTCACGGCCAAACGGTCTGCTGCCGACTGGAGCAGACGACACCCACGGCTGTGACACCCGCCTGCCCGCAGAGGAGGGTGGACTGGAACAGCTGGCCCTGGCTGGTTACCATCTCCATCCGGAGGACACAAGGGTGGTCCGAGGGCCCGGTCTGGCCCTCTGCCTGTTGCTGCGGATGCAGTTTGATCGGGAAACAGCCGCGTCCGTTGCCTTCTTCACTGTCTGTGTCTTCTCGTTCACTGAGTCGGGACAGTAGGGTACGTGTCGCAGAGGCACGTGGCCCACAAAGCCTAAAATATTCATGTTCCGCCTCTTTAGAGAGCCGTCCGGCCTTTGGGGAACCAGGCCCTGCGACCCTTCACACACTCTTTCATAAGGCTGTCTGACAGCCTCCACTGGGTGCTTGTATCCTGTAGAGAAAACGCCACACGTGTCGGCCTTGGGTCCCCAGAACCATCCCCGGTGAATGGCTATGGAGTGGAAGTTAAGCTGGGAGCCTGCGTTAGGAAACCAAGGAGCAGGGTGAATTCCCGGGGGAGAATGGCCCTGTTCTCCTGCGTCAGAAGCCAGACGGCAGCATCCAGAAGGCTGGGCCAGGCCCCAGTGATGCCCCTCATCTGGGCAGGCGGGGAGAGGCGCCCCCCTCGGCCTGGGGGCCGGTCTGTGGACCACAGAACCCGGTTCCCGAGCTGCTCCGCAGGGCGCGTGCCTCCCGCACTGCCCGACGCCGCCCAGTCCTTCCGGGCTCCCAGCACAGCGAGGGGCAGAGCCGGCCCAGGGGTTGTGGACGGGAAGCCATCGAGACAGAGAGGAGGTAGCTGCCCACCTGACTCACACGTCTCTGACCAGAGCCGTCAGGACAGGAGTCGTGCCGGGGACGTCATGTGGCGTGTGAAGCTGTGAGCCCTGCCCTGTCCGTCGGTCTCAGGCTGGTGGAGAAAATGACTGTTACTCCCGGGACCTGTGTTACCTGACGTGCACCCAGCACGTCTCAGGACACCGGGGTGTCTGACCTTGCTCTTCGAGAACCACCTCAGTTCCAAGCCAGGGGACAGTGACGGAGACCCCCTCTTTCATCATAAAACGCCCTGTGGAGATGGACATCCGCCAACGTTCAGGATAGGACTTTAGACATTCTCTGCCTGTTGTGTAATTGCTTGATTTTGTTTGATTTTATTCACAAAATAATTAGCCTACTAAGCATCTAATTATTGCTGAGGCGTGCCTTCCCCACATCAGCAGGCGCACCTCGGTGAGACGAGCAAACATCGCTGCCTCCATCTCCGGACGCAGTAACGTTGTGGAATGAGTTATTTTCTTTTAATAAAGCGGCTCCGGATTCATCCTGCCCTGGGTGTCGACCACGCATTGTTTGTGCCTCGTTAGGGTTTCAGTTGCCAGTTTCCTTTGAAAGACAACAACGTTTCCAATTGAAAGTGACTGAGGAAACAGTAACTCCAGCTCAAGGTCAAAGCTCCCCTCTAAGCCGGAGTAAACAGGGTGAATCATTCATCTCCGGTTTCTCGGAGATTAGGGCAGCCGCGTTCTCTCCCGTTCATTAAAGGTGCGGATCCGAGTGTCTGCGGCAGATACCGGTCGGCAAGGCTAATTAGAGAGATGGGCAGATAAATTGGATGGTTTATAATTTATCTAATCGTGAAGTCAACTCCGCCCGGGGCCTGCTGTGTGCACCAGGAGTGGTTTCTATCTGCGGTGTGCTCTGATGATCCGGGAAGGGAAGCCTCTGTGGGACTGGTTGCTTCAGAAAGTTTCTGTCTGTGGCCCCAGTGACCCGGCTTTTGCACCAGGCCGACCTCAGAGAGGGCCGTTCCTGCTCCTGGTCCAGCCACATCCTGGGGTGTGACCTGGGGCAGATGACCTGTCCACGCGGAGCCTCGCTTCTTGGGAAAATGCATCTAACGTGTTTTGCCTGCTGCCTGACACCGTCCCACCTGCCAGGAGGGAGTGGGCTTGGCCTGGGGCCCGGGAAACGCCCCGCCCGCCCGCAGCTCATCAGGACAGGGCCCCCTCCCCACTGAGCAGGTGCTGTCCCCAGGGCCTGCAGGAGGTCTGTTGGTCCTGGGGGTGCCCAGCAGGCTGGAGCCGCCCCCCAGGCACCCTGCAAGGAGTGACGACCGTTTGAGTCCCTGGATTTGGAGACGCTGGTGTTTCTCTCCCTCCTGCAGGAGAAGTAACACTCCCACCCCCGCTGCCCAGCCCCCCTGCAGGGTGAGCACAGGGGCTGCCTGCACGCTGGGGTGAGGGCCCTTCCCTAGAAAAGATAAATCACTTTGATAGACCGATTTTTATAATCTGTCAATTGTGTAAAACCCTTTTCAATTTGGGGGGAAGAAGGCAGAGCGGCTGAAAAATCAATCAGGAGATGAGGTCTCTCTGGAAGGAGGAATTATCGAGGGGCCAGATGTCGGCTTTCAGAGACGCCGCAGCCTGGATGCACGGTAGGGGCCCAGCACAGGGAGGGGGACCCAAGTGTCCCCAGCGGCTGGCCGGGGAGGTGGGTAGGCTGACCAGATGGAGCCCACCCCCTCGGCCTGGATGGCTCCCACCTGAGACCCAGAAACAGCAGGCCCTCGGCCTGGGGCCCTGAGCAGGGACAGAGGTGCAGCAGAGAGTTTCATCAGGACCCGAGAAAGGCTGGTGCCTCAGCTGCCCCGGGGGACGTGCAGGGGGAGGTGGCGAACTGGCCACGGAGGGGCTCTGCGCCCCGGCCTCAGCGGGGTCTGGCCTCACCGCTGCCTCTCAGGATGGGCGGATTCGGGGTGAAGTTGTGGTGACACGGAACATGAAGGTGACAGCAGACTTGCTTCCTCCTCAGATGCCTGAGAAGGGGGGCGCCTCTCCCCTCCTGACTGAATGGAGACGCTGTGTCTGGTCTGTGACAGACAGTTCCCCGGGGGCAGGGGTGAGCTCGCGAGCTGGCTCCCTCGCCACAGGCGGTCCGGAGCAGGACTGTAGCTCAGGGCCTGTGCCAGGGTGGGGGCTGCTGTCTGCTGCTCCGGGTGCGGGCTGGGCTCTGGGCCACGGGTCAGGGCTCGGGAGAAGTCCGGGGAGGGGCCTGCTAGCACCCTTCAACCCAGAGGGAAGTCGGGTCCAACCCCAGGGTGCAAAGAAGCAGGGACCCTCCGGGCCCACCACATGGGGCACCTGGGGTGATGCTCAGCCAGGGCTTGGGGAGGAGGGGATGCTGGAGGCCAAGCAGATCTGGGGTGGGGCCAGGACCAGGACACCCCAACAGAGGTGTCCAAGCCCCCAGTGGATGAGAGGACCAAAGCTCAGGAGTGTGCGTGCAGCAGGTGCCGCCCAGGGGCCCGGGGAGCCCTGGCGTGAGGTTCGGATGCCCAGCGCTGGGCCTGGAGGGCAGGCAAGGGTCAGCCCAGGCACTGGTACTGTTGCTAGGTACTAGGTATTGGGCACAGGGTACTGAGCCCTGGGTACTGGCACTGGGCTCGGGGCACCAGGTACCTGGTACAGGGCAGCGACACCAACCCTGAGCCCTAAGGTGTCCCTGCCCTCGCTGCTCTGCTTGGGGGGGGGGCTGGGGCGGGGGAGGTCCAGGTGGGCTCTGCCCTTGGGGGCCCTCCTCACCAGGGGAGGCCCTGCCAGGTACCTGTGCTCAGGGCCGTGGGCCACCTTCCTTCCCCAGGAACTGAAAACAGGGGAAAACTCGCCGGAGCCGCTTGCTGGGGTGGAGAATCTCTTCCCTGGAGCCTGGAGCACGTCCCGGCCCAGACTCTGCCGTGGTGCACAGTGTCGGCTTCCCAGGCTGCCGCCTTGTCACCTGGGAGGCGGTGGAGGCGGGGGTGCAGCTGCGCCCCCCGACCTCGGCAGCTGCAGCGGGGCCGCCCTCCGCCCCTCACTCCTGTGGGACACAGAGCAGGATGCCTGGCCCCTCTGTGCCTCGCTTTCCCCATCTGTAAACGAGGGTGCAGCACAGCTTCCCGAGCGGGGAAGATGACACAAGCACACTCATATCAGGACAGAGCGCCCGGTGCAGAAGGGCTTGCGTGGCTGTGAAACAAAGTAAAGTGAAAAACAACTCTGCAAAGTGAAAGATGAAACAGACGAACCCAAACGTGTGTCGGCTTGGACGCAGGGGCCGCCCCTCCCCTGCCGCGTGTGACAACCCACACCACTCCTGCATGGGGAGGCCTCACCACCCAGAGGTGTCAGATCCCGGCGGCATTCATTCTGCGCAGCTCGTGTCGATCAAATGCGTGAGGAAATCCTGTCTCATGTACGCGGCGTGGAGAACGGCGCGGAGCTCACTGACCCCCTGTTCACAGGAACCGGGCTGCTGAGACTTCCAGTCAGAGGATTAAGTTACCGACGAGGCACAAACTACCGTTCCCCGTCTGCTTCAAGCAGTTCCCGGGCGAGCGGCGGCCTGGGTGTGCCGGCTGACATGCGGGCTGGCTTGCAGTCAGGTGACCGTGACTCTGCTGTGCGCCCGCCCGCTTGCTGAGCTGTGGCCGCCGCGGGGATGTGTCTGGCTCCTCTGGAGGACCTTCACGTGGCTCTGGTGACCCTTCCCTCCCCCCTCCCCCTCTTTACTTCTCCACGAGAATACTTTTCTCACGTGGGCCTTGATCACATTTCTCACCTTGATAAAATCTCTGAGAGCTTGTCTAGAAGGTGGAGGCAGTGAGCCGCCCCGTCTGAAAGGGGGGGCTCGTCTCTCCGCACCACTCCGGGGCCAGCGGCCCCGTGCTCGGCACTCACTCTTGGAGGCACCCCAAGCTGTCCCCGCAGCTCCGAGCTGGGGGTCCCCACGGAGCTGCACAGCCCCTCAGGCCTCCGTGTGTCGTCCGTACACCAGAGCTCTGTGGGACCTCTGAAGGTGCGGGTGAGGAAGGCCTGGGAGGCTCCGGGGAGGGGCCGCTGTCGGCACCCCCCCCCAGGGCTCGGGCTTCTCCCCCACCAGTGCCCGGGTCCCCACGAGACCAGATGCTCCCCGCCCGTGCACGCCCGTGGAGGCTGGGCACGTAGCCCCCACTCGAACGGCGTGAACTGTAAACAGAACCTTCTCTCGGAGTGGAGCCGGAGTCTGACATCGAGGCGTCTGCAGGGCCACCCCCCCACAGGGGCTCTGGGAGCGTCCCTCCCACGTCTCCCCCGGGAGTGCCTGGCACCCCTTGGCCCGTGGCCGCATCACCCCCTCTGCCTCCGTCTTCACGCGGCGCCTCCCCTGCGTGTCTGACCTCTCTCTACCGTTGTCTCAGCAGGACTCTTGTCCCTGGGTCTGGGACCCCAGGTAACCAGGATCAGGCCCTCCTTTCAAACCCCTTAAACCCACCTTTAGCCACGTGCATCAGTCACAGGTCTGGGACTAGGACGAGGACACTCCTTGGGGGACCGCCACCCGCCCGCTCTGCTCGCCCATCTTCCTCTCCTGTGTCTGAGCGATGCAAACCCCATGTGCTGTTGCAGGATCCTGGGGTACAACCCCCAGACCGCCAAGCCCCCGGGAACTTGGCCTGAGGACCCCCAGCTTTCTCCAAGGCCCCAGAAATGCCACGCACCACACACATGTTTCCACCTCCCCTGGGCCTGACCTCCATCCACGGACCCCACTCCTGCCCCCACAACGCTGCTTCCCAGGGTCTCTCCCTGAGCTGCGGGGGAGGCACGTGGAGGCCCCAGGGGCTGTCTGGGGGGTCCTGCTGGGGGAGACCCCACCATGCTCCCCACCGCCCCCACCATCCCCCCCTGAAGGGCCGTGCCAGCCTGGGGAGCAGAGCAGGGCCCACGACGCTCCCTGCCTCATCCCGGCACCTCCCCCAGGATGCCCCCCGTGCCTGTCTCCTGACCCACCCCCTGCACCCTGGCCTGTCCTCCTTCCTTCCTCACTCCGGAATTCCTGGCACGGTGACCTCGACTCTCGCGCCCTCTAATGCTCACCTGTCACCTCTGCTGTGCAGGGTGAGGCCCTGCCGGCCGACCGGGGACAGGGCAGGCCCTCCATGCACAGCACAGTGACCAGCACTCGGGGTCCATCGGGGGCTTCTTCCCTGCTGGCTGTTCAGAGAGTCTGCCCGAGAACATATTCTTCTGAAATTCAACTTAATTCCACAGCCTCTGTTGACATATATGTGCTCAAAGCCTCACTGCTGTCCGCACAGCCTGCCTTTCTGGTTTCTTCATCAGTCAGCCTGGCCCTGCTGTTACCTCCTCTCACCTCCCCTGCGCCATCAGGTGCCACCGGGGGACACAGAGAGCCTGCCCGTCTCGGCCACACCAGGCAGTGGCCACTCATGTGGGCTGCAGTTTGGGGTCGTTAACCAACCCTCTAATGAGGGCAGCACGGTCCCGGCCAGCTCCTCTGCTGCCTTTCAAGGGCACAGATGCCGGGAGCGAGCTGGGCGGCTCTGAGGCTGCGCTCCCCGGACGAGGGCCACAGGCAGGGACGCCGTGCAAGAGACATAGGCCTTGCCGTTGGGGCCTTCTCTTCCCGTCTCCCCAGAGGCTGATGCTCCTTGGCAGGTTCTCATCAGGAGCCCAGAGCCAGAGGCCGCAGGTGTGGACCTCAATACGGGGTGAGCGGGTGATGGCCGGCTGGTCCAAGGGTGTTGAGGAGCCTCTGGGAGGCACAGGATGCCTGGGTCTCCATCCTAGTCCAGGAGGAGTCCCAGCACACCCCTGGGTGTGCGGGGAGGGGGCAGCTTTCCGGGGACGGGGCCCAGACACCTGCCCTGGGTGGGGGGGGATGGGGTGTGGGTGCTGCTGGCCCCCCGTGTTGCCAGGTGGCACGGGGCGCTGTTGTGTTAGTGTTGGTGACACATCCGGGGAACCCACCAGGCCCACCCATGGAGGGGAGGCAGGGAGAGCCCAGCCCCGGCCCCAGGTCCTGGCGATGGTGCAGGAGAAAGAGACGTGAGTGGGTGAACAGGGACTGTCCGTGCAGGACTCGTCTGACCACGCGGACCCCAGGCAGTAGGTACCGTCACTGTCCCTGTTATCACAGAAGGAAACAGAGGTGCAGAGGGGCTGTGACTTGTCCAAGGTGAATGAGTGGGTTTGGCAGGAACAGAGCTCGGGCCAGGCAAGCTGGCTCCAGCGTTCAGCCACGAGGGAGATGTTCTCGTCTGGTCTGGTCTGTGCCACCAAGCAAAGTAGCCGATGGCCACTGTGGCTGCTGAACACTGAACATGCGGCTTGGCCGTGATTACTTCCTCTCTGATCAGCCACCTGCAGCCAGAGCTCTGGCAACGGTCAGGGCGGCTCAGGAGACCTTCCCACGGCCCCTCCTGACCCCCGCTGTGCGCCTTCCCCTGGGAAAGCCCACCACGCCCGCACTTCCCCTGGAGACGCCCGTCACCCTCCCGCTCAGAGTCTACATCCGCCCAGACGTTCCTACCTGGATGGGCCGGGGAGTACCCTGCCCGGTGTCCGTGCTGGCCTCATCGCCCCCAGGCTCCTCCCTCCCATCAGTGGGCGGCTCCGTCCTCGGGTCAGCGGCCCCTTCAGCCCGCAACCCACAGATGGCTGTGCGCACTCTGGGCTTCCCTCGGGCCATCATGCCCCTGCCCTTCTCTGCTCAGTGAGCCCCTCCTGCAGCCACCCCGGCCTCCAGTGTGGGAACCACCCAGCGTCTCCACAAGCCACTGCCCCCAGGGGCGCGGCAGTGGATCAGAGCCCCCCGCCACGGAACTGTCCAGACCCCTCAGTGCGACTTGAGAGAAGAACGCCCGGGTCTGGGTGGGTGGCATTGTCCGATGTCACGCCCTCCGCACCTTCGTGGTACGAGCACCCTGGAGTGACTGTGACAGAGCCCCATGGACAGGCTGGCTTAAAGCAACAATAAACCGGCTCACAAGATCTGACCTGGCCTCCCCGCCCAGTGGGGTGCCGGCCCTGCCCCCTCCGGAGGCTCCAGGGGAGACGCTTTCCTCCCAGCCCCGGGAGAGCTGGGTTCCTGGGCTCAGGGCCCCTCTTCCACCTACAAAGTCGGCAGCACAGGTCCTTGGGTCTGACCTTTCCCCGCCTCCCTCTTGTGAGGACCCGTGTGACTACACTGGTCCCTCACAGAAAATGCCGCAGGAACTCGAATCTCCAAATTCTTTACTTAGCCACATCCAGAGTCCCTTTTGCCACGGAAGGTGTCATTCACAGGCTCCAGGGATGGGGGCTTGGATGTCCCCAGGAGCACAAGTCAGCTCTCCAGGACCGCCGTCGTGCCCGCGGCCCAAGCACACGCTCGGGGGCCGTGCCCTCCCCCCAGCAGCCCCTGCCCCAGGCGTGGCGCTGCCCGCCCTGACTCCCATCTTTGCTCTGTGCCCAAGTGCCACCTCCCTGTCCCCACTCAGCAGGTGACTGAGCTCACACTCTGGGCCGGACCCTGGACCGCAGGGCAGGATGCAACATGAGCAGAGCTCAGCCAGAGCCGGGGAGGATGGAGGCGGAGACTGTGCATGCAGCAGCTCTGAGCTTGGCAGGGCCCATGGAGGGGGGGGGGGCGGGCAGAGGGCTTCCAGAACTTCAGAGGGGCTTCAGGCTGAGTGTGAGGGGCAGCGTGGCCCTGAGCACCGAGCAGTCCAGGGCGAATTGGTCAAGACAGCAGGAACACCGGGTGAGGCAAACCAGGAAGGCGGCGCTGGTGGCGTCAGGGAAGCTCTGGGCCAAGATGCTGGGGTGGCCGGGGATCCCCGAGGAGCCGCAGGGCACGCCGACGGGGCCCTTCCGTGCCCTGAGGCGTCACACCACCGACCAGCCTCCATGCAGCTTGGGAGCTGGCGCAGCTCCGAGTGGGAGCCAGAGGCCCGGGGCCAAGTTGACGGCATGTTTCTGTGAACTGTCTGGGGGCAAGAGGAGGCAGATGAAATTAAGATATGAACATAATCGCATCACCTGCACGCAGGGCTCCGGGGGCCACCCCTCCTGCTCCCCACCCGGCCCCAGACGCAGGAACACAGAACTGAATTAACTCCCCTAGCTGCTGCAGCCACAGCTCTGGTTCTGCTCCGCGATGCTGTTCCTTTGATGTTAATCACCTGCTTTTCTCCGGGATTTTGCCTCCAGCTGGGAGACTTTGCTTAGACCCCAAAGACCCCACATGCAGTGCTTAGAACCCCCAACCAGGGACTTTCTCCCGCACCAGCCCCAGGACTGTACCAGTTCTGAGCGTTCCCTGGAGAAATCACACGCGCCTCACCTGGGATGCCCCCCACCCGGTCCCAGCCAGTCTACCAGTGCGCACTGAGGATCAGGGCAACCCACTGGGGCAGGCGCCCTGAGCCTCACACGCGGCAGGATCGGGGGAACCCGGGACAGGAGGTGAGAGGCTGTGGTGAGCGCGAGGGATAGACGAGGCCACGTCCGGGTCCTCCTGCTGAGCCACCCCTCAGGGGTGAAACATATACAGAAGCCCCAAGAGGATCTTGGCAAGACAGGTGTCATCGTCAGAGACGCTGGCCTGAGCCTCGGCTGCGCCCCAACACATGCAATCTCACGTGAGCTGTCCCCTTCACCTGTTACACAGCCGACGGGAGCACCTGCCTGGCCAGCCTCAGGTGGTGACATGGGAAGTCACCCAGCACAGTGCCTGCTGTGGGTCAGCGATTGTGATCAATGCCATCCTCCTTGGATGAGCAAAATCACGTCGCCTCCGAGAGCACGAACTCAGATCTGAGTAGTTGGAGACACGTCCCAGAAAATGTGCTTTGAGGAATCTTCCTCAGTAGGGTCTGCAGACCCCTTGACTCAGAAAAACTGATGCTAGGAGTGGGTACCTGGACTCCTGCTCAGGCCACTGCATCAGGATCTCAGGGGGCGGGTCCCAGAAGTGCCCAGGAAGTCACGGGGCTCCTGGTCCTTCTGGAGCATCACACACAAAGCTGCTTCTACCTCATCCCCTCCAATGACGCCCGCAGGACACAGAGCACACACAGCCCATGAGTACAGAGAATGGGGCAGAGAATGGTGGCGGGAGCTAGAAGGTGGCTCAGTGCACAGGTCCATGGAAAACCAAGAGAAGACCTGCAGCTGGAGAAGCCACAGAGAAGGCAGCCTCCATGAGCCACAGGGTGAGTCCAGGGCCAGGGGGTCACAACACAAGGGTGGGGTGCACATCCTTGGGAGGGACAGTCAGACCCTGTCCTCTCCCCATAGCAGGACAGCCCAGTCTAGCACAATCCTCTGGAAAGGGTGACACGGGCTCCCTGGGACCTGGGGCTTCATGAGCAGCTGAGGCAGGGGTGATGGAGGGGAGGGAGTGAGAAAGGGGAGGGTGATTCCCCAGCCCCTCTGCTGACCTGGCTCCCTGAGCAGAGGCAGTTAGAGTCACATTCTCCCATTCTTGTCTCTGGGGACAGTTAGACCACAGGGACCCCCAGGGACCCCTGTGAAGTGGCCTCACACATGAGGCTGAGGGGCTGATGAAGCCTGCTTGCCACACAGCTCCCTGCCAGGAGCTGACATATTAAAAACAGCGACCCCTGGATGGCAGGGAAAAACCGCCAGCGCGGAGAAAGGACCACACCATCAAGTGGACAAGGGACCCGAAGACGCGTGGGCCAGAGAAGGGCAAGCAGCAGCAAAGGCGCAGAAGCGCATCCTGTCCCCAGAGAGACAAGCTCCTCACCCGGAAAGTCAGAAGATGCAGAAACAGACTCGCAGGGAACAAGGAGGAAACTGAAAATAAAAGCGCAACGGAAGACAGCCCGATGGAGCCTGGGGAGCGAAGGTCGAGAGAGAAAATCAACCCAGGAAGTTCATTGTCAGAAAGTCAGACGTTCCAGGCAAGGAAACAGAAAGACGGGAAAGAAAGATATTGTCAAACACACAAAGTTCTCCTGTGAGTCAAGGGATGAGTTATCAGGCCGGAAGTACAGGCACGTTCTCAAATTGCTGTAGAAAAGCGTGTTACAGCTCAGCTGTGATAGCAGCCTGGATCTGGGAGAGAAACGAAGCAACACTCAGAAAGTTGGAGAACTCGGGTTTACTACGCCAGCGTGCCCAGAGCCATTAACACTCCAAGCTCTGGATCCCATCTGCAGGTTTACATGGGCTTTTATAGGCTGCCAGTCCACACTTTGCAACACCGTATGCAAATAAAGTATAACAAAATTTGACTAATTAGGAACAAGATTTATAGAAATGGACCAATCAGGAGGGAGAGAAATAACCAATCAGGAGTGAGGGAAATGGACCAATCAGGAGTTAGCTCAGGGAACCGATAGAATTTTAGGGGTAAGTTCCACTTTCCTAGAAGTAAGCCGTTTCAGAGGCAAAGCGTGAGATCAAGCCGCTGGGCCAGGGAACCGGATGGCGCTGGCAGGGGAGTAGTGGCCCTGCCTGGGGGCCCTGCCGGTCTTATCTTATGGGGCTTCCCGCCTCAAAATGAGTGAAAAAAGACCAGCTCCGAGAGCACATGACTGTGAAATGCCGGAACATTGAGACGGGAAGAAAGACTTAAAAAAGTCAGAAAGAAAGGAGGCCTAGTCACGCGACGTTAAAAAGATCCAGAACCAGGGTCGGATCGGCATTCTCAGCAGCCGCCCTGGGCTTGGGGAGGAGCAGCGGTTTTCAGCCTGGATTTCCGCGGCTTTTCAAACCGTCGTCACTCTGAGGGGAGACCCGAGGCTCCACGCCCCCCCGACTTGCCCCGGAAACCGCAGGCGCTGCCCGGCGCACAGCGTGTGTGCGGAGGGTGGCGGTCGCCCGGTCTCCGGCCCGGGCAGCCCGCTCAGGGGCAGAGGCTCCGGGAAGGGCGGCCGGCGGGGAGGAACCTCCTGGAGTTCCTGGCGCATCGACCGCACAGAAAAGAGGTTTTCATTCCAGCGTTCTGATAAGTGGGTGATAAGCTCAGAAAGGAAATGCTAACACGAGGGCAACAAAACGTGTTCCAGGAAGTAAAGCCTGCGGGGCGGCCGTGAGTGCTGTTTGCATACCGGCGGCGCTGCCAGCGCCGAGCCTGGATCGACCGGCGGTGGGCGAGACAACGGAAGCCCCTCCGGGGAAGGCTGTCGAGTTTGGAGGGGAAGCGATGGAAAATGAAGCCGTCACTCTCGGTAATAGGAAATCAATACGTATATAATCTAAAGAAGAAAAAACCAGGAAAACGCAGTGTAAGCGTGTTTCTATGGAAGAAGTGGAGGTGAGACAAGGAGAAGGGACGACTCCATTAGGATGCTTTGCTTCGGAAGGGCAGGAAGGGCAGAGCGCGCTGCCGATTTTCCTTAACAGCCCGGAGACGCTGTTCGCCTCGTTCAGATGCACCTGTATTGCGCTGCTGAGAACGAAAAGTGGCTCCCGGGAGGGGCCGGCGGACGGAGAGCGGCGCGTGGCGGCGGACAGGCGAGGGAGGGCGCGGGCTCGTTTCTTCTGGCCACAGTATCCGACATTTGGATACTGGGGACCCTAAACTGAGGGACGGAGGTGGACGGTCAGAACCTTCCCCAGTCCTGTAAGAAGACAACCTTGTCTCCCCTGAGAGGCGCAAAGCCGTGATGCAGGCCTCGTCCTGAAAGCAGTCTGGGGTGACGGCCCAGGGGTTTGCAAACGTCTCAAACCCTCTTGTCGGGCTGAGATGCTCGGAGCTCCAGGCGTGGCCAGGTGCCCCCCCCGACACCCCAGGATTCACACAGAGCGCAGGACCCACCGCCCCGCCTTGTAGAGGAAACCTGACCCCAGAGAGTGGGCTCATCTTTGGAGGCCTCCGGAGAGTTCCACCTGCAGCCCTGGGGGCCCCGCGCAGCCGTGACCCCTGCCGCCCAGGGCGGGGCGGCCCTCCCCCTGGATGTGGACTGGAAGAGAAGGGGTGACCAAGAGCACAATGCGCCCAGTGAGGACCCCAGAAGGGGGAGACATCTGGACCAAGCTGAGAAGGCTGGTTTTTCTGATTCCAGGTGAGGGCCTGGGCCGGTGCCCGCTGCAGAATATGAATCGTGTCTGATCAGGAGTAGGGCGGCAGGGAAGCTCGGGGCTGGGGTCCAGCCTGGGTCTGGGCCTCCTCCTCACTGACTCACACAGCCCTGAGTTAAAGGACCCTCTGGGGCCGACGAGAGCCCACCTCCCAGACCCAGGGTCCCCCTGGCAAGGGCGGTTCCGCTGAGGCACTCGGGAGTGAGACGGGCCTCCTTGGGGAAAGGCATCTGAGACCGCCATGTTGTGGGCGTGCGTAGGAGGGTGGCGTCCATTCACGCCGGCCGTCGGTGACGTCCGAGTTAAAACCACAGCTTCCTCCCTGAGCCTGTGGGTGTTCGGAAAGGTGGTTACTTTCTTGTAGAAGCCATCGTCACATCATGCTGTCATGAATTTTGATCATTTTATGAATATGAACAATGTTTTGAATTTCATAACCATTTTGAACACTGTGTGAGACTGGTTCTCCTCCAGCTACTCGGCCCTGGGGTCAAAGGTAACGCAGCTCTGGCCACACACTGGGTAGAAGCTGCAGCTGGCTGGTGCCCACTTGCTGTATAATCGCCCCTTCTCTGGGCTGCAGACCCCAGACTCTGCTTCCCCGACACGAGAGCTGGGGGTGGGGAGCTGGGCAGAGGTGGGGCTGGTGGGAGTGGGCTCCGGAGAGACGTTCTCCTAGCAAACTGGAGTCACAGCTCTTCCTTTCCAAGGCCAAGATGCTTCTCCGAGAGGGATGCACACATCTGTGTGCAGATCTGGCAGGTGGCAGAGGGACAACCTGCTTCCAGGACCAGGAGCCCCCCTGTGTGGATGGCCCGGGGCCCCTGAGTGCCCGCCTGTGCCCCTGCCCAGGGTTTCCTAAAGTCCTGTCCATAGACAGGGCTGTCCTGGGCTACATGAAGGCAATCACCCCTAGAGCTGGGGTCCCTGCCTGCCTCGTCCTTGCAGGGTGGCCTATGTCCTGCACACCCAGAACGGACAGCCACCGTCCACAGAGCAGGTTGGGGTGGGGATACCTGGGCACAGGAACCTGGATCTGAACCTGCCTGCCCATCGTGGAGGCAGAAGGAGCACCAGCTGTGCTCTGAGGCTCCAGCAGCCAGCTGGTCCCCATTTCCTGGGACCCTCCCCACAGCCGGGGACCCTGCAGTTCTGGGTACCTGGGGTGAAGTCATGTAGTGCGGGGAGCAAGGGGGCCTCACTCCCTGTTGGAGGCCTGGCCCTCCTGTGCCGGGACCAGACACCGGCCTCCTGACTCAGCAGAGGAAGATGGGGCAGGGATCATCAGTCCCCACGGTCTCCGAGATGCTGGAACAGACACTCCCAGGAGCTCAGGGCATCCGCGATGACACAGGGAGGAGGTCCTTGCAGCCCCGGGGTCAGCCCGGAGGCATCTTCTGGTCACCTCTGCCAGTCTCGCTGGGCTCCTTCACACGCCTGGGGTCACTGGTCCAAGAGGCCAGAAGCCCCAGATGGAGCCCGCTGGATGAGCATGTGCCTCACTCTGTCGGCCCCATCACGGAGGGGGAACAGGCACACCCGGCTGAGGAGTTCCCGCATCATACACAAAGGGGGCACGACTCCAGGGGGGGAAAAGCAGGGGCCCCCCGGAGGGGAGAAGGGCAGTGAGCAGGACGCAACTGCCCGACAAAGAATAAAAGTGGCCATAAGTGAGCTTTATGAGAAACGCACTGCCTGTCTGGCCGGCTCCCACCTGCGGGGGAGGCAGAGTGGCTGGGGCGGTTCTCTGGGGCTGGGGCAGGCCTGTGCCGCGCTCTCCCGGGATGAGGTCTGGGGGCCCGGCTCCAAGCCCACGGAGGGCCCCCAGGGAGGAGACCTCTCGGCCGTCCCTGGGCGTCATGGCGGCCTTTGGGGCCGGTCCCCTGCCGCCGCCTCTCGGCCTCCTAACGGCCGTCACTGCTGGTTCCACCGTTATTTACGCACTTTGTGAAGGATGGAGACTCGATCTGTGTTGTTAAGTAGGAACAGTATTATTCTGGCCCAGAAGGAAGTCTTAAATAAAAATATTCCCATAAAGAAAAGTAAGTTATTCCTCTAATGTATTCAGAATGTCCTCACCCAGCGTGCAAATCCATGTAGCTCTTAATAATCTCCTAGCCTGTCTGGCATCAGTACACATGTGATATTGATTTTTTTTTCCTCAGCAAGTGTAAGAAATACACATTTTATTTACTCTTTAAAAAATCCCCAGCACCCACAGGCTGCTAGTTTACAACTGGCACTGAGTGTAGCAGCCAGCAAACCCGACAGAATTTGGGGGGATCCCCATCGTTCTGTGAATGAAGCTTGGCCGCTGCCCCAGCCTGAGTGACAGGCCAGAGGAGGTCCAGGCGGCCTGCCCGGCATCGCAGAGGACGGAATCAGCGGCCGCCTGAGACATTCAGGAGCCTCCTTTGAGGATGCGAAGGGCTGGGCTGGTGTCCCAAAGACGCATGAGGGCTAGTGCTTCTGGGCACGCTCTGGACCCCGTCTCCTTTGCCAAGGACCCTTTCACACCCCCAGCACTGGGCATCGCGCCGGCCTTCTAGAGGCCCGTCGGCTTGTTGACACGGGGGCCCTGCAGCAGCGTCGCGGGGCTCACGGGGGCCCGGGAGACAGTGTGTCTCTCCCCCCACAGGGTGGCTGGGCTTTGCTGGCTGCGGACTGAGCTCCAGAGATGACGGAGCTGGGTCAGGGAGGAGGGAGACCCACACGGACGCCCTGACCTCAGGGGCCCTGCTTTTGAAAGAAAGGCTGAAATGTGAGGCTCTGCGTTCTCAGCACTAGCAGACGCCCAGGGTCTGACTCCAGAGGAAGCTGCTGTAGTTCTTAGGTTCTCCGTGAGCATCAGGGGCACCTAATGCCCTGCAGACACACTGATGTTTGGTCAAATAGGTGCGAGAGAGTCAGGCGGTCAGTCATGTA
Organism: Camelus bactrianus; assembly: GCF_048773025.1. Taxonomy (NCBI): domain Eukaryota; kingdom Metazoa; phylum Chordata; class Mammalia; order Artiodactyla; family Camelidae; genus Camelus; species Camelus bactrianus. The sequence continues at coordinate 69,314,558 of NC_133550.1, forward strand.
ATTACGAATAAAATAAAAACGCCTTCAGGTGTCTGCTGACCCCTCCTCCTCCTGCAGCTGCCACTGTCCTCGCGCCCGGTGTTAGCTGCGAGCTCCGCTGCTGCCGCGCGGCACGCTCCCGGGCGGGAAAGGCGTGTTTGCACGGAGACTGGCTCTTCATGGTCAGTATGCTCCCGAGAGACTTGCTGAGCGCCCTCTGACCCTTGAAATCGCCTGTGGGCTTGGCTGGCACCCGCCCTCTGGAAGCCGCGTGGGTCAGGGGTGTCCGGGTTCCAGCGCGCGGCCTCGGGGCTTTCTGCTGTGAGGAAGCCGCTCTGCCCAGGGCTGCGCACAGGTTCGCCGGCTTCTTCCTCTCCGTGTTCTCTGTGTCGCTTTTGGAGACTCCGCCTACCTTGAATGGGTTACGATTAGGTGAGAAGTGGGAGCGTTTTGTCACTGAGACCAGAGGCCGCTAACGCTCATAGCCAACGACATAAGCGCTCGTCTCCCTCCGAGGCCGGGAGCCCGGGGGCTGGGCTCCGCCCCGCCTCGTCCTGGCTCCCTGGGCCTGGGCGGCACCGCGCCTCGCGCCTCCGGCTGCGCGGGGCTGAGCTTCGGCGTCAGGCCGGCCGAGGGCTCCCCTAGTGCCAGTCTCCTCCAGAATCTCCTTTGATAAAGACACTTCCTTTGTGTGAACGTTACCCTGTTTGCGCAGCATCAGAGGCAGGCCCGCTTCGATGCTGTCTGGGGTGACCTTCTCTCCGCGTTGCAGCTGAGTGGTGACATGCCAGAGGGGCTGGGATCGCGTTTCCTAGGCGAGCAGAGGTGCCTCTTTCTTTGCCCACGTCTCTCGGTCTCACCAGTCCGGCTTTGACTTCTCTCACGGGGGTCTGGGCCCCCACTTGCCCTGGGCTCTGTGGGGTGGGTGTTACCGCTCCTGGACACACTGTTTTCCATTTCCTCGCAGCTTGCTGCTAGTGTACAAAATAGCTGTTAATTTTTGTTTTTTTACTTTGTATCCAGCCACCCTAAAAGCCACATTTTATTGCAATGATATGTTTATTCTGCACAATTACAAATGGGACATTAAGGGAAAAAATTCATTCTTTTTTGGGGGGGTGGGGAAAGGTGACTAGGTTTAGTCTTTTTTTAAATGCAGTTACTGGGTGTTGAACCCAGGACGTCATGCAGGCGAAGCGTGCGCTCTGCCCCTGAGCCAGACCCTCCGCACCGAGGAGGAAGCATTCAGAGGCCAAGGGTGGGGGGTCTGAGGTGTGTCTGTTCCTCTGACTCTACATGTGGTTTTCAGAGACGCCAGCTTTTCCAGGGGCTCTGGCCTGGAATCCCCGAACTGCACACAGGATAAATCAGGGCCTCGTGTGCGCGCGCGCGTGGGTGTGTGCGCGCGCATGCGCATGCACACGACACATGCGCAAAATGAGCGTGTAGATATCGCTGAAAGTAAACAGACTGTCCAGCTCCAAATACCCTGCGTATTCAGAAGCCGGCTTCCGTGGCTGGCCGGAGCCCGCCTGAGCCCCGCAGCGCGCTTTGCCCGGGAGCACGTCCGGAAGCCATTACTGTTGTCTTACTGTCTTGCACCTATTTGACAGGGACACTTAAAATAATTGTCAGCGAGGTTGCAGGGTGTCAGGCGCTCCTAATGTGGATGGTGAGAATGAGAATTATGGCAATGTTTTGGGAGCAATCTGACAATCTATTACTATTAAGAGGACAAATTTCCTTTGACTTGGAAGCCCAGAGAGGCTGGCATCTGGGGGCCGAGTGGGGGTCAGCACTGCAGTTCGCCACCGGCTAGACTTGAGTCCAGGGCATCTGTCCCCCAAGCCTCTTCGCCTCCCCCCAGCGTCCTCTGTGCTGGTCCTCCTTCCGGCCTCTCCTCCTCCTGTCTCCCACTAACTATCCCCCTCCTCCAGGAGCCCTGGGCTGTCTCTCCCCATCACCGCCCTCTTGCCTCAGCCTGGCCGTCCTGTGTGCTCTGCGCTGCCCTCGCCGACATGCCCCCCACCAACACCCGTCCAGACCCGCACACCTGGCTCGCACGATGCACTGATGGTTAGGTTCCTTCTGGTCACGTGGCAAAGCAGCCCCTGGACTTGCACTCAGGCCCCATCCTTTGTTCACCCATCAATCTGTCATTCCAACCCGGCCTGTCTTGTGCTGACTCCTGAGCAGTGCCCTGACGGGGGTTGGTCTGGAACAGGATGGGAGCAGATGCACAGGGACCAGGAGAGCCGAGCAGCTCTGAAGGAGGAGGAGGAAAAGCGTTCGGAGACCCCGCCGAGGTCTCCACCCCTGGGCCCAGCCGGGAAGGCGAGGGGGTGCCCTTGGGGAGCAGGGTGGAGGGGGTGCTGTTCCAGGAAGGGGGGGTCTGTGAGCAGAGGCCTGAGAGGCCGCAGAGGGGCGTGGGGAGCTTGCAGGGGGAGCTGGGCTGGGCCTGGAGGAAGTTGGCTGGAGAGCCCTCAGGAAGGCGGGCCCCGCGCGTGCACCCCGCACGGATCCGTGCCACCTCCCTGCACCTGGAGTGGGTCCTGCACCCCTGGAGTGGGTCCTGGCCCCACCGCCTTTTCCAGGTGGGCTTTCTTGGCCGAGCTGCAGGCAGAGGCCTCCGTGACCCCCCTGAGGCCGTTCTCATTAGTGACCTTGAGGCAGCAGTTTGGCGCCATGAGTTTGCGTTTACAGAGGCTGAGCCCAGCTGCCGGCAGGAGGGGAGCGGGTCTGGACTCAGGATGCAGTCGCAGCCCTGTCTTCTCCCCACGCCTCGAAGGGCAGCGTCCCTGTGGCCTTTTACTCACAAAGGCTCTCCTCCCAAACCCGCCTCCAGACCCCTGACCCCCTAACAGTCACTGTGCCGACCTGCCGGCCTGAGGATGCTGGTACCGCCCGAGACAGCACACCCGGAACAGCGCCCGGACTCAGGCGCCCAAATGCTGTCTCCCCCGCGAAGGAGGGAGGAGGGCCTTTGTGAAGGTCGGCAGAGCCACGCGTCCTGAAGACAGAGGCCCGGGGCGTGGGGCTGGGGGCTGAGCTCCCGGGGCGCGGGAGGGCTGCCCTCTGTGATCCGACAGAGACCAGGTGCTAGAGGAGGGGCCTCAGAGCAGAGGAGGAAGAGGGAGGGGCTGGGGCGGGGCTGGGGGAGGGAGGGGCGGGGGAGGCGGGGCAGGGAGGGAGGGGCGGGGGAGGCGAGGCGGGGAGGGGGCGGGGGAGGCGGGGCGGGGAGGGGCTGGAGGAGGGGCTGAGGGAGGGAGGGGTGGGGAGGGAGGGGCTGGGGGCGGGGCTGGGGGAGGGAGGGGCGGGGGAGGATGGGCGGGGAGGGAGGGGCTTGGGCGGGGGAGGGAGGGGCTGGGGCGGGGCACCAGGCTCCTTGGCAGGTCCAGGCCGGAAGACCCGACCTGCCCCTCCGTCCTGGCGGCCTTGAAACTCCTGTGTGAGGTCTCCTGGGTCCTTCATTTGCTCTTTTGTGAATCGGGGGCAATGACAGTAAAGGGTCTCAACGTGCCAGGGTCACCTGTTATCACCCGCCTTCCCTCAGTCCCCCGACGGAGGGGGCTTCTCTGTGCCCCTCCCCCGACAGCTGGGTGGCGGAAACCGGAGCTGGTACCTGACCGACCCGATGGGCAGCTCTCGACCCGGGGACCCCTGGGCGAGTCAGAGACCCGGCCCCTCAGTCCTGGTCCCGCCCTCCCACCCCGGGGCTCTGGGAGCCAGGGCGGGGAAGATGCGCCCCACCCACGGGGTGTGGCCTGCGAGGCTGGGCTGCTTCCACGCCAGCGGCCCCCGCGGCCCCCACGCCCTGCTCCGCGGCCAGAGGGCTCGTCTGACTCTGGCTCTCGGGCCCCCAGCGCTTCCTCTCCTCCGGCCGCGCCGGGGTCAGAGCCCGGGAGGCGGGCTGCGCAGGGCCGCGTGGAGGGTCTGGGATGACCACTGGGTGCGGGTTTCAGACCACACTCCCGGGCAGCGCTGGCTCTGGTCCCCAAACCCCCTTTATGTTGGGGGCGGGTTTGCGCGCGGATGCCCGGAGGAGGCTGCGTCTAGGTGGCCTTGCGGATTTCTGGAACTTTCTATGTGTCCAGGGCACAAGCGGTGCTGTCCTCACGGCAGAGTCAGGCCCCGCAAGGCCCCGCTGCCGGAGCAGCGTCCTGCCTTGTTGTCATTCAGCTCAATTTTATATTTAAACCTGACTTCAAAGTTACATGAAATATTAAAACGGAAGGTTCTCGGGTGGCCTCCCCGGCTGCTGGCCTATTTTTAGCGCGAGCGCTGGTCCCTCCGAGCAGGCACGGGCCCCGGCCCAGCTCGCTGCTGTCTGCAGGGAGCGCAGGGGCGGCCCGGGCCCGGGGCCATCGCTTGAGCCCTGAATTAAGAGCTTGAAATGTCATTTAGATCAAAATGGAAAAGAATTAGGATTCACAGCTCAGCCCACTCCCAAGAGAATGTCCGACCTGGGGTTCTCAGGGGCCTGGCCCGTGGATGACACACGCCTACAGGCCACCCCCCGCTGCCCCACGCTGGGCGGACACCAGGGCTTGCCGGCCGCCCCAGGAGGGCCCTTGGTGTGCGGTCAGACCACGTGAGGGGCAGAGCGGGGCTGCTCAGAGGCGGAGGGACAGGCAGGGCCAAGAGCGTGGCAGGCCTCTCCTCTTGGGGACCGTCCCCTCCCGGCCAGGTGCCTTCTGGGAAGGGCAGGGTAGCCCCACCGCGGAGGCACAGCCACCCCTCCCCCGGAGCAGCCGTGAGGGCGGGGTTCCCTGGGTGGGGGCTCTCGTGGAGGCCAGGGTCCTCCAGCCCCAGGAAGCTGTCCCGTCCCCTCGCACCACGGCCCTGGGGGCGACCTTGGCTTTACTCTCCTTGCTTCAGGGTCTAGAACTCGCCCACCTCCTGCGTGAGGCCCGCTGCCCTCCGGGTGCAGTCAGGGCCCCTGGCCGTAGGGGACGAGGGACACTCACAGCAGCTTTAGCCCCTGGGCTCTGGGTGAGGAGCCGAGTGAGCCCCGAGCTCGGATTCCGGGTCTGAGGAAAGGAGGGCTGATGACCCTCACGTAGGTCCATTCACTCTCTCAGGAACCCTCCACCCGTGAAGAGCACCGAGCTGGGGCCGTGGGGGAACTGAGGACCCTCTGTTCCTAAGGAGGGGGACCCACAAACAGAGGAAAGGATGGGGGTCACCAGATGGGGCTGAGGACAGCGTCCAGGGACAGCAGCCCGGGGCCCGGGGCTGGGGTGGGGAGCTGGGAGTCAGAGCTGCCCTGCAGCATGGAGGATCCCTACGGGACTTGGGGCTGAGAAGAGGCCAGGGGACTGGTTTCAGCAAATCCATCCAGGAGTCGACCAGGGGATGGACGGGGGAGGTCCCTCTGACCCGACCCAGAGCCAGAGGGCGTGTCTACATGGAGACCAAGGTGGGAGTGGTCCTGGTGAGGTTCGGCTGGGTGGTGTGGAGGGGGCTGTACGGATGCAGGACTGTTGCCTGAGTGATGTGGGTGGGGGCACAGGGGGCACAGGGCCCGGGAGGCGGGGCAGGTACGGGTCGGGGAAGAGCTGAGTCTGGGTTTAACAGGTTGGGTCAGAGGTGCCACAGGGAACCTCAGTGGGCATCCTCCATGGACAGACAGAAAGACAGGTTGGTGTGGAGATCTGGCCAGTGCTGCCCGGCCCAGTGCTGCCCGGCCCCGCATCTCTATGATTAAGCAAAACATTCACTTTCTGCTCTCCCCGCCTCCCTGTGGAGGTGCCCGGCCGTGGGAGGCCCCTGGTGTGGGACAAGGCCCCTGGAAGGACCCTCCACTCGGTGGGGCAGGCAGGGCCGAGGCCAGAATGCAGCCCACTGCCTCCCTCCACGTGGGCTGGGAGCGGGGGAGGCAGGGCATGGCAAGCCCCCGTCTGCCATCCTGGGGGTGCAAGCAGCCTGTTCACGCTGGTCCGCGTCAACTGTGACCTCACCTAAGACACCGAAGGGACCACGGCAGTGATTGCAGAGCCTCGGCTGCGACGATTAAGTGTCCCAGCCACTCAGCTCCTCTGGGGATGTTCTGGCTCAGGGGATGCTTGGTGAAGAGGGAGGTGGGCACGAGACGGTGGGGGGGGGTGCGTCCCTGCGTGGGGAAGTGATTTGGCAGGAGGACCCAGCTCCCTTCCTTGGGAGTTCTTGGGAGGGCCTCACAGAGGCCCAGACCTCCAGGCACCTCCCGGCTCCTGGGGCAGGAACCTCTGAGGGCAGCCCAGTTTCCAGATCCAAATGCCACCTGAGGTCTGACGCGCAAGGCTGGTCTCCCCGGCTCCACCTCGCGCTAACCTCTCTCGCGCGCCCCTAAATGAGAGCGTCCTTCACACCTGCTCCCGCTAGCCACTGAGCACCTCCAGGCAGGCAAGGTCAGCTGCGCTTTCCTGAGGCCTCCACCCTGCCCTCCCTGAATCCCACGCGGGGCCCTGCTCAGAGCCCTGAAGCTGGCTGCCTCGCCTGCCTCAGCCCCATACAGATTCCGGGTGGAAAGGGCCAGCGCTTTGCACGTTTCAAGCACACGCTGTGCCGTGTGTGTATTGTTGCTGTTATTAACATCGTCAAGCCTAGATCGCAGACCAGGAAGGCCTTCCCCGTGGAGCGAGGCGGTTGCCTGAGTCGGCCAGGGAGGAGGCAGGCGGCCCTCACACCAGGTCTGCCCGGCTCTCAGGCCCGCACAGAGCCCCTGCTTGGACAGATCAGCCGAGCAGGGGCTGAGGGTATGGGTGTGTGTCCCGCAGGGTGGCCCCAGGGCCCCGGCTCCAGGACGGGGACAGAAACCCTGGCTGTGCCATCAGTTCTCCGTCTGATTTCTCCCGAAGCCCAAGGCATCTGCCTCTCTGTCTCAGTGTGTCATCGGGGAGGCAGAGAGGACGTGTTTCTTTTGCTCTCCTGACAGACAGGATTGTTTGGATTATGAATATCAGCTCGGGGGTGACAGGTGACAGGCGTCTTGGTATCGACCTTGCTCAGAAAGGTACCAAAATAGAAAGTTCAATAATCTCTATTTTAACTGACAGTTAAAAATTCAATAAATCGTCCTCTTGCCAGACACCTGTGTGCAATCAAGGCAGATAAATGCCCTGGATTCCTCGCAGGCAAGCCCAGTGTTTGTGTGTAAAGCCACCAGCCCAGCTGGAAGGGACTGATGCTCCAGACAGCCCTTTTGAAAAGGAAACAATAGCCCACAATCCCAGACGATTTTGACAAACCCGAAAAAAAAGATTTCTCTATCCCCCTCCCGTGGACCCAAGACGGAGGCCACAGGACGGTTCCATTAGGGACGTCAACACGGAAGCCAGGTCTGTGAACATCTCTGCACACAAGCAATGCGCCGGCACCAGCGGTGGGTTAGAAAGAGGATGGAAAACAGTTAGGTCTTCGCAGGGACCAACTGAAACATGAATAGTACAAAAGAAAATCAATCCGGGGCAGTGTTAAAGAGAAGGAAGAAAACTCAACAGCAAGGCGCGTGTCTGGGTCGTTGAAAGGCAACAGTTGTTTCTCCCTCAGGAAAGGGAGAATCAGGCGGTAAGAGTCAGACTGACACGTGACAATGTGGGCCAGGGGCCAAGGGAGGGGCCGAGGCTCAGGAGGAGTGACTCCACACACAGGGTAAACCCCAAGCAGAAAAAGAACGCCCACAAATAAACGTGAAATGAACAAGGACCACGAACCATCCTCCTGCAGAGAAAAAGTGTCGACGCTGGAGCACAGGGAAGGAGATGGGCCTGGGAGGCCGGGGTGGCCTCACGGAGGGCGCTGGGCCCCACGACGCAGCGCGCGCCCCTCTGCCCAGTGTGTGACTTGTAGTTAAAAACAATGAACTCGAGCCACGTGCACCAACTTCTGAGTCTCAAACCATAATGCAGCGAAAAGTCAAGAGGGAACGAGCACGCTGCAAAATCACACACGGTGCATCGTGAACACGAGACTCTGAAACAGCACGGTGTGTGGTGTGGACAGATGCACGTTTGTGGGGGTTTGTGAAATGCACAGCGAGCACAGGGGCCCGCTAGGGGGTGCAGGCGGGACCGGTGTCCCCCGAGGAGGAGGGGCGTCTGCGGTGTGACCACCAACCTGAAAGCTTCTCCCCTTTCTGGGAACAACACCCGCCCAAGAAGGGGGCCGGCCTCATTCACACACTCGCAGGGCTATCAGCACCGGACTGCGAGCCACTCACCTTCCTGTGAAGTGTTCAAAACTGAGACTCGGGGAGACCTTGCGACGGGGGGAGTCCTAAATCTCAGGTACAGTGTGTCCATTTCTAGTGCACAGCACAGTCCCCGTCATGCAGACACATATATACATTTGTTTTCATATTCTGTTTCATTAAAGGTTATTACAGCATGTTGAATATAGCTCCCTGTGCCAGACAGAAGAAATGTGGTTTTTAAAAATCCATTTTTTATATAGTGATTAACAGTTGCAAATCTCAAACTCCCAAATTTATCCTCCCCACCCCCTTTCCCCTGGAAACCATAAGGTTGTCTACTGTTTTGTAGACGAGTTCATTAGTGTCCTCTTTTTTTTCTTTTCTTTCCTTTTTTTTAGATTCCACTTATGACTGATATACCAGCGAAGCCACCTAAATGTCCATCGACAGACGACGGGATAAAGAAGTTGTGGTGTATTTACACAATGGAATACTACTCAGCCATAAAAAAGAGGGAGTCCTGGAGTTTTACAGATTGAGTTTCATTACTTTAGACCAAAACACAGGCCACCCGTGTAGCCCGTACTGGCATCCCTGCCGCGTCGCAGGTGTGTGCTCTGTCACCACCTACCCTGCCCCCACCGAGCCCCCCCGCTAGGACAGACCACCTGGGGACAAGAGGCCGGAGGCCACCGTGGGAGGTGCCACTCCAGCCACCAAGGGCTTCCTTTTTCCTATTTGTAAGTTTTATGAGAACTATTAGAAGGCCATGGAAGTTAAATCAGTTACATTGGTAAATTGTGTTTATATATCAGACTAAAATTTCATGGAAAGAAGTACAAACTAAACTACCTGTACGGCGTCTAACACGGTACAGGGAGTCTGAAGGGCAAGGGCCCAGAAAACGTCCGTGTAGCACTTGAGCGGCCCTGGGAAGACTGGGTGTGGCCTCTCAGTGTCCCCCATCTCTGCCCCCTGACCCTACAGTGATGACAGCTGTGACCCGTGCTCCGGGCGCAGAGACCGCGGGGGCTGGGTGGTCTGCAGGGCGTCCTGGGGCATTTTCTTAGCACAGGCATGTCTTCATCTTGAATTTAATTTCTTCAGTCTCACAAGCTGTTGTTCACATTTATTAGTGGAATTTCAGATGAGGCTTTGTGGAGGCTTGACGTGTCCTGGTTACGTTTTGGCCCCAGGGCCCCTGCTTTCCCCGGGGCCGGGCTGGTGGGCAGGGGACCTGGGGTTTGGTCCTGGCTCTGCCTCTGAGCAGCGCTGGGACGTGAAGAAGTCACTCACTGTCCAGTTCCTGATCTGACACGGGAGGGAGTGACCGATGTCTGGAGGGTCCGGTGAGCGCACAGGCACTTGGCAGACAGCCTGTGTGGGGATGGGGATTGACGGTGTGGCCGTGAGGGTAACGAGGGTGTGACAGCTGTCACCGGAGCTTTGGGGGATGCGCTCCCACTGTCAGGGGATGGGGGCAGCTGTGTCCATCCAGGTCCACTCTCAGGCCTCCAGCCCTGGGCCCCGAGCCCAGTGCTTTGTCCCAAAGGCCTCATGGTGCTCACCCAGCCAGAGGTGGAACTGACCCCGCCAGCCCTGCCCCCGGGGACCTGGGCCCTGCTGCCCGGCAGGCTTGTCCAGTGCAAGGACGCTGGGTCACCCCCTGGCGGCCCCCTTGGAATTACAAATATTCACCCCACCTCCTGAGATGCTGGCCTCTGTCTGTGGGGGCCGTGACCGTGGTGGGGGCTGCCCACAGCTCTCCAGGTCTTCATACAATTTGGGGCTCTTATTAGACCCCCCCACGAGTCACACTTTTCTACACTCTGCTCTTCCATCACCCTGGTTTCCACTGTAATCATCTTCACTGAAGCCCTGTCCTCTCACCACGCCAACTGCCCACCCTCCAGACCACATAAAGGGGCAGCTTCTTGACCTGAATTCCATGAGGATGCATTTCTCAGTGGTGTCCATGCACACACAGGTGCATGCATGCACACACACACGTGCACACACACACACACACACACACACACATATATAGACTGCATCTCCTTTAAGAGGGACTTCAGCCCAGAGAAAGCACTGTGGGCAGAGCGCTACACGGGCATTTGTGATTTCTCTCCAGGACCCACCTGGGCCATCAGCTTCTCCACCATTCGCTTGGTTGGCACCCAACCCACCCAGAACACAACCATCTGGACCCTCTTCTTGCAGACGCTGGATTCCGAGAGCTACATGTCCCCACGAGAGGAGGCGGGAGTCAGGAGCTGGAAGCCGCCTTTGCTCTGGGCCCTGGCACCGTCTGGGAGCCACGAGCCACATTTGCTCTGTGGAGGGAATCGGCTTCCAGAACTTCCTCTCCAGGACCCAGGCGGGCGCAGACCTGGCCACGTCGCTGCAGCCGGGAGGCTCTTGGCAGCCATGACAAGGCTAATTAGCAGAAGACAGCCGCGTCCTGGGACCCAGCGCACCGCCTCCAGGGCAGAGAAATCAAAAGACAGATTTGTTTGTTTATTTATTATTTTTATGGCTTCAGCTCTTGCATGCTGAACTTGGCCATGGGAGGCATTTCTTTAAAAAATAAATTCTATTCTATTCTTGGATTTTAAGCAACTTGAAATTTCATTTTAACACTTTTCATTGACTTGTCCTTTCCCTCAAGAGCCCTGGCCGGTTGCTGGCTGCTGTCGGATGTCGGGGTTTTGGGTCTTAACGTCACGCAGGGCGGCAGCTGGGTGAGGGGCTGCAGAGAGACAGGCATGGACCCAGCGCCCCCAGTGACTCTGGGGATCCCCAGTGAGCTTTCCTGGGCTGGGAGCATGGGAGAAAATGGGGGTGGGGGTTCTACAAAGTCTGAGAGACTCACAGGGGGTCTGTGGACCTGAAAGGGCCGGGAGGAAGGGGAGATTAGACCCGCTCACTCGTTTGTCTGTCATTCCTCCACCGTCCTGAAGACGTTCCTGAGGAACAGCTAAGCGCAAGCACCCTTCCAAGTGCCAGGCGGACCAAACCCCGCTCTGAGACCCCGTCCTGGTGCCAGAGGCCCCAAGGGATGTTGCAGGAAAAACTGTGTCACAGCTCAGTTTGTGACAGCAACCTGGAGCCGGGTGAGAGACCAGGCAGCACTCAGAGGGTGGAGAACTCGGGTTTATTACACCAGCTGGCCCAGAGGCGTTAACACTCCAAGCTCTGGGCCCCGCCTGTTGGGTTACACAGGCTTTTATAGGCTGCCAGTCTGCACGCTGCAACATCCTATGCAAATGAGGTGTAACAAAGTTGACTAATTAGGAACAAGCTTTGTAGAAATGCACCAATCAGGAGGGAGACAAATAACCAATCAGGAGTGAGCTCAGGGAACCAATAAGATTTTAGGTGTAAGTAAGCTGTTTCAGAGGCAAAAAGTGAGATAGAGCCTCCGGGTCCGGGAACCGGGTGGTGCTGGCAGGAGAGCAGCGGCCCTGCTGGGGGTCCTGCCGGTCTTCTTATGGGGCTTCCCGCCTCAGGGAGAGTGAAGACCGGGCGTCTGGGGCAGAGCTGGGCGGGGGCAGAGAAGCCGGGGGAGCACCTGCACCGTGTGTGGCTCCCGTGGACCCTGAGGGGCGGCGGGGCTCCTCCAGCGTCTGCACTGCCAGCCCCCCCTGCCCCCCCCCCCCCCCGGCGCCGATCAAGCCAGATGAGGGAAACTCCCGCCTTTTCTGTGTTTCCGCAAACGCGGGAAAGGACCGCGTTAGCTCCCGGGCTAAGGACGGGCTGGGGGGAGCTGCTGGCCCCTCAGCCCGGTTCTGCTGCGCAGAATGAGGGCCCCGAGCAGAGCTCTGAGAAGGAGACAACAGGGTGCTCAGGAGAGCGGGGAGGCCACAGGCGGCCCCTCGGAGCCCCCGCGTGCGGCCCAGCCGCGCAGAGCTGGCCGGTGGGCACACGAGGGCCGGGGACACCGCACGTCCTCAGACATCGCCCAGCGGTCGGTGGTCCCCGGGGAGGTTTGGTCGGGGGGTGGGGTGGGGGAAGGAGCCGACTCTGAGCAACGCTTGGGGAAACAGCTCTGGGCGGGCGCTGGAGGACACGGCCCCGCGTCCCGCCGTGGGAGCCGGCGGGCCCCTCGGCCTCCAGGACACAGCGCGTGCCTGCTCCCCTCCTCCCAGGCCTGCCCGCGGAGGGGTCAGAGGCTCAGGATGGTGGGGACCAGCAACGCCTGAGACTGACGTTTCTACCTTGAAGTTACACCAGCTTCTACGCTGAGAACTTGCTGACTCCCGCTAACCCGCGGGTGGGAGGCCTCGCCCAGGAGCACGTCCCACAGCGTCAGGGCCCTGCGCTTCTCGAACAGAAGAGGGTCAGGGAGAGCCGCCCAGAACACGCGGCGGCTCGGCGAGCCAGCAGGAGGCAGCCGCCCATCGGCCGCGCCCACGGCCCCTCTGCACGCAGCAGGGCAGCTGCGCCCCCAGTATTCCGTCTGCCTTTCCAGGCCCGGGAAGAGCTGACCAGTCCGCGCCCTCTACAGGTCCTCTCTGAGAAGGCAGAGGCTCCGCTGCATCTCTGCAGCCAGGCTGGGGTCCTGTGGCCCCCCAGCTATGAGGGGAGTGGGGCTTTTTCTCCCCTTTTCTTTATTTTGTTTGTGCGTTGGGAGTGGAATGTATCAAAAACAGAACATGAGGCTAGCCGCCGTATGCTGCTCCTCTAAGAGAAAGGCCCTGCCCGCCCCCGAAGACCCTGAGAAGAAGAATCGCAGGTTTTGCCCAAATTACTCAACACTTGGGTGGGTTCAGCCTCTGCCTGCATCCTCTGCCGCTGACCTTCCCACATGGCTCCAGCCCCGGGCCCTCCCGCCCCAAGTGCCACCTCCCAGGCGGAGCCGTGGACCCCGGCGACCAGACGTGTGGCCCCTGCGCTGACACCAGCCCATGTGCACAGGCAAAGCCCTGATTCCACGTCGCCCGACGCTTGCTGCTTGATTGACTGTAGTGTTAATGGTCATGGTCTCTAGAAGTTTTTCTAAGATAAAGGGGAGAGAGTGCAGGGCAGCGAGATGCAGTTGACAGTAAGTGCTTATTATGTAATTATGGGCGCATTAATATGCATATTTTCTCTGCAGTTGGTAGCGCCTAAATACATAATTATTGAATATTTAAGAAGCACGTTATCTCCAGAGCTCTCTGTCTGCTGAAAAGTAGGAAATGTTCTCCCGTGGAACGTGGCTAAGTCCCTCTTGCTACAGAGGGGCCTGCGGGTGACAGAAGTCTCCAGACGGTGGGGAGGGGGCAGTGGGGACCTGGCTGAAGGGCAGAAGCTGTTGTCACTGAAGGTGCTTCTCAGGGGCAAGTGCGCCTCCCAGTTCTGCAGCTTGAACGGGAATGATGTAAACAGAGCAGGGGGCGGTGCCCTGGATGAGGTCCCTGAGCAAAGAGGAGCAGGAAGGACGGAGCAGCCGTGGGCGGGGACGGCAGGTGAGGGAATCAGGACACCAGGACTGGGCTGGACTCTGCGGACACCGGTTTGCTGCCCATGGGGAGAGAGCAATGCGGGGAGAGATGGAGAGGCATCACCCACGTGCACACGTGCACACAGGCACACGTGCACACACACGGGCACACGTGCACACGCACAGAGGCACACGTGCACACACACAGGCACACGTGCACACGCACCCACACAGGCACACGTGCACACACACAGAGGCACACGTGCACCCACACAGGCACACACGCACCCACACAGGCACACGTGCACACACACACGGGCACATGCAGCAAGATCTTAGGATTTCAGGAGCAGATACAGACCAGGACAGGTCTTTTCTCGTCTTTCCTCTCCCTGGGAACAGTCTTCGCGACCCCGGCACCTGCCCAGAGGACACCCCTGACTCTGCGGCCCCTAATGCTTCACCGTCACGGCTCTTGAGGCCCAGCGGCCCTGTGCCTTCCAGGTGAGCCGCTGTGGCTGCCTGCTGGGCGGGGCGCCGTGGTCCGAGTGCCCTGCCCGCACACCTGGCACAGCTGCCGAGTACCATGTGGGCTCCTGGAGGACCAGTGGACAGGAACGCGCCTGCTGGGAGGGGTGAGATGGCAGGACTGTCCCCCTAATCATGGCCAACTGGGCTAGGCCTGTCTCCTGCCTCCCAGGCGGTGCCACCACAGATTCCAGGCTCTTCACAGATTCGGGGTTCACCCTGCCCTCTGTGTGTGCAGGGAAAGGGCCCAGGAAGGCAGAGGACTGTGGGAGATGCCAAGGCAGCTGCCAGCAGGGTGGGTGGCCGAGGTCTCCCGAGTCCCCTTGCAAATGGGCCAGGTCTCTCTTCATCAGACCACAGGGCACCCCAGGCGGCAGGCCCGGCAAACCCCCCTCCCTATGCCCGTCTGGGGGTCTCCTGGGCGCAGGCACCTCTTTTTGCCCCAGTAGAGATGTTGGGGGACACAGCGTGAACTGCCTAAACCTCTAGGGCCAAGCAGGCGCTGTGAGCAGGTGCACCGCAGCCAGCGATCCGTGAGCAAGACCCAGGGGGTGGGCTGTGCGAGAACCAAGGCTCCTGGTGCTTCCACGCCGTGGCGTCCGCGGTGAGGACAAACCCCTCCATCCCAGAGAGCCTGCAGTGTCAAGTTGGGACCACTTCGAACTGTGAATGGGGCTTCCACTCTTCAGAACTCCCCTCTCTTCCACCTTGGATGTCCCCCGTTGCCCACCTCCCCGAGGGGACTCCTGCAGAGCAAATGTCTGATTTGAGCTCAGAGGACACGTGGAGTCCACTACTTTTCCACACGCTGCGGGTCCTCGATCCTCTGCTGAATGCCCAGGGCCAGCTGCATCCCCTCCCAGGCCCCCAGGACTCCTGCCACTTGGAAAGCCAAGCCCGCCCCAGCTCAAGCTCCCTGACCCTCAGGGGACAGAGTGAAGGTGTGATCTCACCTCCTGTCTGCGCCCACTCCAGGAGGGACAGCCCTGCCCTCCTTGGCAACCTCCGCTGGTTCCTGCATTTAAGATGCGAGCTTCCCACGGCCACATGTCCTCCAGAAACTTCTCAGCACCTGCGGATCCCTCCCTCCCTCCTGGCTGTGACCCTGAGGACACTGGAGACCTGGAGACCACGGGGACAGCGTGGCCTCCCTGGGCTGAGGCTCCGGCCTCCCCAGCTGGTTCCCCCAGCGCCAGGGACCCCTGGGTCCAGGTCACCACCTCGATTCCTGCACTCAGCACCCCTCCCTTGGCCCAGGGACAATGCTTCTGAAGACCAGGCCCTCTTGCGTTTCTGGGCTCAAGGGGCCCCTGGCCTTCGGGAAGCCCAGCTCGGCTCCTGTTCCCGAGGAAAGGAGAAGGGAGGGTCTGTCCTCGTATGTCCAGCCGCCCGCATCCAGCTCTGCGGTGAGGGCCGCGCGCTCTGAGCCTGAGCCCCGCGCGGGGAGGGGCGGCCCCACGCCCCCGGGTGCAGCAAGGGCCCCTCAAACTTGCTGGCACCTGGCCGTCCTTTCCTCGACAGTTTTTAAATTTTTTAAATTTATGTATCTATTTTTGTTGACATATAGTCAGTTTACAATGTTGTGTCAATTTCTGGTGTCCAGCACAACGCTTCAGTCGTACAGGGACATACGAATATTCTTTTAAGCCGTAAGTTACTGTAACATATTGGATACAGGTCCCTGCGCTGTACAGAGGAAGCATGTAGTCTGTTTTATATATAGTAGCTAGTATCTGCAAATCTCAAAATCCCAGCACAGTTTTTATCTTTAACTTCTTTGTGGGGGAGGTAGTTGGGTGTACTCATTACTTTTCGTGATGGAGGTGCTGGGCACTGGCCCAGGACCCTGTGGACGCTGGGCAGGCGCTCCCCCACTGAGCCGCCCTCCCCCTTCTCAGCAGTTCTCACAGAAGGAAAGACGGAATCCTCTAAGGGGCCGGCTGGCGCAGCACAGGCTCTGAGCGGCCAGGGCCGTGCGCGGGTGGGGCGCCCCGTCCACCCCACGGCTGCCCGGCGCCGGGGTGGGGCTGCCCCCAGTGTTTGTCGAAGCAGTGAATGCTCATGCAGGGAACAGACAAACATGGAAAAGTGGAGAGAATGCGTGGACTTCAGATTCTCCTGCTGTGCCTGCCAAATCGGGCACGGTCACGTCAGGGCTATTGCCCCGGGGGGGGGGGGACGCCTCTCCTGCGTCCCCGCCGCCGCGCAGTCCCGGGCTGCCGCGCCCTCACCCTGACGTCGCTGGGACCCAGGAGCCATCCCTGCGCGCTGAATACCGAGGTCGGTATTTTTAGACGCAATTCTTTAATTTTTGAAAACCCTCCAAAGAGATTTTAGTGATGGGTACGTAGTTGATAAATACACATAAATTGAAGAGCTATAAAAAGAACTCTTTTAAGTACTCTCTGTTCTCTTTTCCATTTCCTGGAAGCTCATTAGCATATGTGGAGAGAGGCGCGCTCCCGCCCTGGCGTCTGGGAGCGGGACGCTGACCCCAGGCCGACGGCCCTTCCGGGATGCCACGGCCCCAGGGCTGGAGAAGGTCGTGCTGAGTCCAGTGACCTGGGGTGTGCCCAAGGCTCTCCCAGGGCCCAGCCTGCTCTGCGTCCTGGTCAGAGGCCCTGGACAGCGGACCCTTGAACAGGCTTGGAGACGCCGAGCCCCCGCAGGGAGGGCCGGGTGAACATCAGTTTTCTGGAGGCTCAGGAAGTCTCGGCCCGTCCCTTAGACGCAGGCGGCACTGTGCACAGGCGGGATGCTCGGCCCTGCCACCGGACAGGTGCCTGGAGGATCTGCCTCAGGGAGCACACAGGCCAGCGGCCCAGCCCACGGGCCACAGCAACACTGAGAGTGAGGAGAGCGGAGACAGAGAGCACAGAGCGCGGCTGGGGGCCCAGTCAGCGTCCTGAACCTTGCACCTGAGAGCAGAGGCCCAGCCACACGCAGAGTGGGAACCGGAGGCCTGATAGCGGGAACCACAGCAGGTGCCAGTGTCCTGAGGTGAGAGGCATGTGCAGTGCGTGGGAGGCCCCAGGAGGGCTGCCCGGGTGCACGACCGGGCCGGGGAGTCCAGAGGGCAACGGGGAGCCACTGATGAAAGGGACCCGGAACTGCATGTCCCCAGGCGGTGGCCTTCAGGGTGGGCGTGGGCGGGTGCTCGGGGCGCTGCGCGCACGGGCGGAGTGGGGTTCGCTTCCCCTGCCCCGATGCCCGGGGACGCGGGTGCAGCCTGTTCTGGAGAACACGGCTGCACCAGCCGCCACGAGCCTCCGGGCGGACAGGGGCCAGCGTGGCCATTTCTGGGCGAGGGCGGATTTCCCACGGCCTCGGTGGAAGCGTGAGACGGACCCCGCTGTCTCCTGCCTGAAGCTGTAAGTGGCTGTGGTTTTGGGCAACTTCCCTGAAAACCTCGCAGCTGTTTCAGTTGCCGCATCTCCAGCTTTTGAACATTGTCGCCGGCCCGACAGGCTCGCGGAAGCAGCCAAGCCCTGCCCGTCTCACTGTCTCCAAAATCCCCAGCAGCCCGGCGCCCGGAGGCCTCCTGGGGACCGTGCGAGGCTCGGGGAGCACCTGCTGCCCCTGCCTCTGTGTCCCTTTGACTCCGTGTGAGACGGCCTCCCCTCGCCTGCAGTGATGGCCCGTGTTGCGTGCAGCGCCCTTTTGGAAATGGCCAGCATCTCTGGGTACACGCGTCTGTCTCGGTGTCTCCAGTCCTCGAGCCCCCTTACTCGACCTCTCTGTTCTCACTGCTGTGTGGCTCCCGCCTCGGCCCCTCGGCATTTCTAAACCCTTTCTTCCCCCAACTTTTGTGCTGCCGTGGGCTCGGCAAGCCTCCCGTTTCACCATGTACCTAACTCAGCCGCATTCACCCACTCTTGGACCCGGTTCAATTCAAGGTTCTAGACGTGCAAGTGTCGCTGGTTTATCTGGGGGTTAAGAAGCTGAAGGTGGGCGTGTTGACGACGCCAAACAGCCCCGTGGTCCTCCACCTCCCCAAGGTCCCCCGCCTCCCTGTGGTCCCCCGCCTCCCTGTGGTCCCCCGCCTCCCCGTGGTCCTCCCACCTCCCCATGGTCCTCCCACCTCCCCATGGTCCTCCCACCTCTCCGTGGTCCCCCGCCTCCCTGTCGCCTGCACCTCCCGCAGGTGGACGCTGTGCTTCGCCCCGTGGCTCCCCCGTTTGCAGCGGCTTCTTGGCAGACCGCCCGGCCCATGTCAGCAGCTTGGAGGGGTGTGGCAGGTGGCCTTTGCATGTGTCTCCGGGAATGTGGGGCCACCAGACAGCACACAGTGAGGACACGTCTGGGGGCCAGGGGCTCTGAGCCAGGCAGATTGCGTGACTGCAGGTGAGTCTCCAGGAAACCCGGGTCATAAGACAGATTTGAAACTGGACTGAGCAGAGACACACAGCAGGGCGCACGCGTGCACACTCACCCACGAGTCACCCGGCATCCACCGAGCACCAGGCACTGTCCCAGGTCCTGGGGCCTGAGCAACGGGCAACAGCCCCCAACAGTGTCCCCTTCCTGTGGGCCTCATTCCAGAGGGGAGGCAGGTGGGGACTGCTGAACCACCGCAGCAAACACATGCACACACACACGCATCTACACATGCGCACACACATGCATCTACACGCGCACACACGCACACACGGGATGAAGCATGAACTGGGGAGGAGTCCGGTTCTGGTCTCAACCTGGGCGCCAGCCTCGTCGCCCCAGCCACCCTGGGCAGGGACGGGGACCCTTCTCTGTGGTGACAGAGGAGCTAGGAAGTCTCTATTAAGTATATAAACAGTATTTTTTCTGACCTTTTTAAAAATGAAACATTTCAACTCTAGAGGAAAGTCAATAATACAGCAAACAGCCATTTCCTAACACTCAGATTTAGTCATTTTTGAAATATTTGCTTTAAATATTTCCCTAAGAAATAAAACGCGATTGAACCCTCGCCCCGAATCCCGTCTGCGTCCGGGACCTCTGCCTGGAGCCGGGAGAGCCCCAGAGCAAGTGCGGCCTCACCTCCCCACTTCCCTGTGTCCAGGTTTTCGTACGTATCTGCGTGGTGGGCTTAGGTTTCCTGTGTTTTGCAAACCAGATAAACAGTTTCATTTGTACATTTCACTGTACACGTTGCTTTAAGAAAGAAATCCAACCTGCCTCTGAGAGCTGTCAAAGCTGCTACACTCGTCCTCCGTGCATCTTAGCTGCGTCACGTCCCACCTGAGGAGCAACAGCATTCAGGCAGGTTTGTTCGCCTTTGACAGCCGGCCCCGTGGGACCCTCCTTCCTGCTCTACTTCACCTCATGAGGAGACGCCGTCGCCGTCCCCCACGGGGCTGGCGCTGGCTTCTGCTGCTCCCCTGGGGTCCCCGTGACCCCCAGCTCCTGGGGCCTCTCACCGGAGACCTGCCCTCCGCTCACCCTGGGCTGCAATGCGGCGTCTTTAGAATTTTGATTTCCTTGATGAACAGAGAACGCGTCCTGTGCTAGGTCGCCAAATCCCCTTCTCTGGGACGACCCACCCTGTCCTCCACCCAGGGGCCCGCTGAGACGACTGGGTTTTGCTTCCTAACTTACAGGAACCCTCTGCGTGTTTCAGATACACTTTCTCGGGTGTCACCGCACTGCAGGCACCTCTCCGTCTGTGGTTTGAATTTCCCCTTCCCGGGGGCTGTGGTAGGCAGTGCAGGAGTCTTCCTTTCAAGGTCATTTAAAAAATTTTTGTTCCAGATTGTGCATAAGAGAACTTCCCGAGTTATTAGGTCATGAAGACGGCCTCTGATTTCTTCCAGTTTGTAAGACTTCACTTTTCGCGCCTAGAGGCCCCGTCCCTGAGTCTGCGGGGGAGGCCCCGTGCAGCTCTTGGCTGCCCCCCGCCCAGGTCTGCCGTGCAGCTGGGCTTCCTGCCCCGTGGCCGCCCGGGCTCCAGGGGCCGAGCCGGCTAGGTTGGGGCCACACAGTGGGGACCAGCCATGCCTGGTCTCTGGAGCAGCTCGGAAGCAAAGGGCCCCACTCCCGTCACCTTCTTGGTTTACACAGAGCGCCAGGCCCATCAAGGGCGCACAGCGACCCCCCCAGGGTGAGCAGTCAAGGACGTGGCGCCTGTGTGTCAAACGCCCACGAGGGCTTGCTCTTGGCTGTCATCTCTTCTGCTTCTCTTCCTTCGTTCCAGCAGTTTTGTGAGGTCTCCAGGCTGCCCCTGGCGGAGCAGACCCGGGGCCTTCCGTGTGGGTCTGGCTCCTCCGAGACTTTGAGACAGGAGGGAAGGGGCAGGGCACAGCCGTCAGCACAAGATGGCGGGAGCTGACCCCCAGGCGACCGTGACCTTCCTGGTCTGCTCCCGGTGGTGTATCAGCATGTGAATGGCGCTCCCACAGGCGCCCTGATGGCTCTGAGGCTGACCCTGAACGGGCCCCACCCCTTCCCCGGAGTGGTGGGAACAGTCCTCCCACTCGTCACCATATGAAGTCACCGAGCCCCTGGACACTGTCACCCCCGCACCTGCCTGCAGCCCTCCCGGCCGAGTGAGACGCCTGCACTCAGTCCACGGAGCCTGTGTCTGAATAAACCTGCTTTCACTCCTGTGGCTCCTCTTGAGTTCTTTCACTTGGCAGGACCTGAGCTGAGCTCTGGGGCGCGGCCCTCCTCTCGCACCCCTACGTCTTCCCCCATCAGTCAGCTCCGCTCTCCGCCCGGCCACCCCGCAGGCTGGCCTGAGGGAGTAGCAGGCGCTTCCCTGCACGTGTCGCACACCCAGGCCCCCTCGGGGAGCAGAGCGGTGCCAGCCCTGGTCGGTTTCCAGGCCGTGGGGGGCTGGGGCCACACAGGGCAGCCTGGGCCTGTCCTCCCGCGGGCGGGGAGCCCTCCAGTGCCGCCCCAGCAGCCCGCTGGCCTCCCTCCCGCCCGGGCCCCCGCAGCGGGGCTGGTGGCAGAGCTGAGCCTGGCCACTCCCGCCCCGCCTTCTTGTTGTTTGTTTCTCCTTTAAAACGTGGCATCGGCCAAAGCCACGTTTCAGGGTGGACCCCAAGACCCAGGACCCTGAGCCCCCACCTGGCTTCCAGGGCGATGATTTCAGCGTCCCCCCACTGCTGTCCCAGAGCGGCTGTGTGGGGCAGAGCCCCTGCTGCGAGGGGGACGAGGGCCCCCGCTGTTGCAGGAAAACGCCTCCTAAGTGGCTGCCCGCAGAGCTGGTTTTAGAAACGTAAACGTGCGCTTGGCCAAGAGAACAATCTAGGGAAAGCCTCCTCTGAGACATCTGACGCTCTGTTCCCGACGTTCCTTCTGACTCACCTCCTGGGTTGGGGGGGGGGTGGCCCTGACCTGCAGATCAGATTCTATTTACAAACCAAAAACAGACTCACTGGCATAGAAAACCAACTACGGTGACCACAGGGGAAGGTGGGGAGGGACAAGTCTGGGGCTGGGGACTGACAGACACACACGGCTGTATATAAAGCAGGACCTACTGCAGCCACGGGGAACTGGATTCAATAGCCTGTAATAACCTTTAATGGGAAAGAATCTTGAGAAAAGAAATGCACGTGTGTATCTGTATAACTGGATCACTTTGCTGTACACCTGAAACTAACATTGTGAATAAACCACACTTCAATAAAAAATTTTAAAGAGAAAGGAAAGAAAATCGCTTCATAAAATCAAAACCAAAACCATGAAGCATTCTTTGCCCAGAACTATTTTCGAACATTTTACAACATTAAAATCAGGGCAGGTTTACCCATGAGGCCCGGGACCCCGGGACAGGGAGAGGCCACAGACGTGGGTTACAATCTGAAGAAAAATAACGAACATGTAGATCAAAGAAAACGTCTCTATGTCTCATATGTATTAAATACAGGTTTGTCTTCACGTCAGTGCAGGCGTGAGAGAGGCCGAGGGAGCGGTTGACGGACGTCGGGGGAAGGGCCCACGCGTCCTGTTACACATTTCTACGTTTGGTTGGTTTATCTTTTATTAGTGAATTTTGAATTGAGGTGGGAAGCCCCCCAAAAAACGCAGCAGAGCCCCCACTCTCGTGCTGACACCATCCAGTTCCCTGGCCCAGAGGCCCTATCTCACTTTTTGCCTCTGAAACGGCTTACTTACCCCTAAAATGCTATTGGTTCCCTGAGCTCACTTCTGATTGGTTATTTCCCTCACTCCTGATTGGTTATTTCTCTCACTCCTGATTGGTTATTTCTCTCACTCCTGATTGGTCATTTCTCTCACTCCTGATTGGTCTATTCCTACGAAGCTTGTTCCTGGTTGGTCAACTTCTGTTATACCTTATTTGCATATGATGTTGCAAAGTGTAGACTGGCAGCCTATGAAAGCCTGTGTAACCCAACAGGCGGGGCCCAGAGCTTGGAGTGCTAACTGTTCTGGGCCCGCTGGTGTAATAAACCTGAGTTCTCCTGCTCTCCCGGTGTTGCTGGGTCTCTCGCCTGGATCCAGGTTGCTGTCACACAGATCTGTGACACGTTTTTCGCAACAGAATTTAGTTACAGAAGTAAATTAAAAATTTTTTCTTCGCCGTATAATTGACATCTAATTTTGATCTCAAGGATACAGTAGCCTCATGAAAAGAGTTGGTAACATTTTTTTCCTAATTTCTTAAAAATCTGACATAAAACGGGAGTTTTCTGATCCTTGAGAGGAAATTTGAAATTCTTTTTCTGGTTATGAAGCAGAAATGCCAGTTAAAAGTGTAAGCCGCTTTTTACATCTAACGGTTACATATCTATGTATTTGGCATCTTTTTGAAACAGTTTGGGTACATTCTTTGTAAATCAACCACTCTGATGATGGTTTTCAATTTTTCAGGTAAAGTTGTTCATAGTTATTTCCACTCTGGTTACGTGTTTTTAATTATTGAGTTAAAGTTGTTCGTAGTATTGCCTTAGTTTTAAGCTTCTATTTTTCCCGCGGTTGGACTTCCGTTCTCTCAGTAACGTCTGTCTGTGGCCCCCTCCCTCCTTCCATCAGTCTTGCCAGAGCAGCGTCTGCTCTGCTGTGCTGATAAAGTGGTAGCTTTTGGTACTCATGACCCTATTTCTTTGTTTCCTGTTTCATTAGTTTAAGTTCGTAATTGTTTATTTTTTGTTTGTTATTCTCTGGTGTTTTAGTAAATCTTTATTTTTTATTTTTCTTACTGTATATACATATACAATATAATACATTTACAAACTTTATATGTGATAAAATACATTTTTACTTTAAAAATTATTTTTATTTTAGATATAAATTATAATAGTTTATTTTTAATATAAAATATTTCAATGTAATATTAAAAATAAACTATATGTATTAAACGTTATGTTTTCCTCTAAATGAGGAAGCTACACTCCTTGGGCCAAACCCAGCCCCGCCCCCGGTGTCACAGTGCAGGTGTCACCGGCGCACAGACTCACCTGTGCACTCAGGTGTGGTCCGTGGCTGCTTCCCCTCCAGGCGGCAGAGAGCGTCCCGAGGGCCGGGAAGAGGTCCCGTCCGAGCCCCGCAGAGAGCTCAGCCCTTCGTCCGTGCTCCGCAGTCTTCAGGTGCAGCGTTTCTGTCGGCATCTTGTTGTAAATTCCCCTAGAAATGGGTTTTATAGTTCCGTGTTTATGGGGCTTTTTTCAATTACTTCTGACTTTGATGCGTGATGTTCAGAGGACGCATTCTGTAAACACCGATCTCCAGGAACTGCTGGAATGTGTCTGACTGTCCCGCGAGCGCTGACGTGCCCCTGCTGTCCTGAGGTGCGCGGCTCGGGCCGGTTGCTGCATCAGGCTTGCTCGTTACGTGCCACAGCCTCCTCTGCCAGCCTCTGTCTCGGCAGCCTCTGTCACTGAGTTGTGGTGACGCCTCTCGCCGTGATGTGTGTGTGCCTATTTCTCCTTGAGATTTCTCAAGGACAGTCCCTTTTCTGCTGCCGTGGTGACGCTCTTCCTCCTCCGTAACGGGTGCCGCTCCGCGTGGGTGTGCCCGGGCGGGCCGTGCCAGCCTGGCTTCCGCTGGGTGTTGCTTGGTGAGTGCGCACCTCGCCTGCCGTCCTTCTGAGTCATTCTCTTTCTGCCTCTTGTCAGCAGCACTGGGTCGCGTCCTCATCTGTCTGTCTGTCTGCCTGTCCGTCTATCTACCTATCTCTGTCTATCTATACAGAGAGAGGCTTTCTCGAGCAAGCGTGTTGCCTTGCGCGCTCGGTGGCCAGCGGCACGGCAGGCTGTCCGTCAGGCCCCCTGGCGGAGGGCCCCTGTTGACCCCCCTCCCGCCCGGCACTCTCGCCTCGCAGGTGACTGATTCGATCCTTCTGCGGTTTAGATGGAATCGTCATTTCTACTCTTGAAGCACTTACACCAGGGTTGCGTAGTATCTACGCCAAAACTTACACAGCACCGCCTGCCTGAGTGTCTTCAGCTTCCTCGGACACACGACGGAAACGCCCCGGGACGTCAGCGCTGACGGTCTTCCTCCCCCCCCCCCCCCCCCCCCGCGTCCCAGGGCCTGCCTCGGGAGGCTTCATGGAGACAGAACGAGCCACCCCTCCGCCGCACGCAGGAGCTGAGCAGCTAGAAGGTGCGACGAAGTTAGGGAGAGCCTGGCGGAGCCCTGCGGAAAGTGTGCCGGGCGTGGAGAAGGGGGAGGACTGGGGCGGGGCGGGCGGGTGCCGGCCGCGGGGCTGGGACGGGACCGAGCGAGGGGCGAAGGACGCGCCCTCCGCTTCTGTTGCGTTGCTCCCCCTTTAGCGAACGTCTCGGGGGGGCCTCCCCTCCCCCCACCCCACCCCCCACCCCCCGCGCTCGGGGCGGGGCCAGCAGGAGGCCCCGCCCTCCTTCCGGGAGCCCGTGGCCCCGGGCGCCGTGATGCCGAGAGCTGAGCAGCCACACTACCCCCCACGGACGGACGGGCTGCTCTCCGCACAGAGGCATCCAGACACCAATGACTTGATTCAGCTCCACCGGCCCCCTTAGCCCGTGGGGGGGGCCTTCTCCGGGGGCCCCCACGCCGGGGCAGGAAAGCGCCGTGCTCGGGGCTGCCTGCTGGGGAACGGAGCCTGTGCACCTGGTCCAGGGACCAGACTTGACGCGGATTGGATCTCACGGGTGACAAGCTGGCGCAGGCAGTCGGGGCGACCACGGGGAAGCGGACGCCCTCCCCAGGTGGAGGATGACGGGAGTTACCCAGCCCAGCGCCGCTTGGGACGGCTGGGTCGTTCATCCCGCGTCGGGCGCCTGGTGTCTCTCACGTCTGCCGCCTCGGCCCCCCTCCTGATGGAGCCCCAGCTGTGGACTTGGGTGAGGTGTCTGCCGTTGTGGGGGTGACTGGGCGACTCCCAGACCTGGAAACTGTGGACAGAGCGCCATCTACCCTGCGGGCCCAGCCATCACCTCGGGGGCCTCGGTGCCGCCCGCCCGCTGGTGCTTAGGAGGTGACCTCGGGCATGTTCATGGAGTGTGCGAGGCCACCCCCAGGACAAGTGGGTCTGGAACACTTTTCTTTTATGACCCTTCATAATGGGTTTTAAAAACCCACGGCCTTCCTCACCCCCTCCTCTCACGCATCCTCCGGGAACGAAGGTGCAGCCTCTTAGAGCCACACAGGGGTGGGCGCAGGCCTGGTGGGTGGCGTCCAGGCCTCTCTGTGGGGCGTGTGCTCATGAACCCACTCTGGGGGCCCAGCTGAGCCCCCACCTCTGGGACCTCTGGCCCTGCAGACCGTCTGACTCCACCCTGGACAAGGAGGTTCCTTCAAGATGGTTTTGGCCTTGGGATGAGCATTTCTGTTCTAGCAGTGGAAGCTGAAGGTACAAACCTAGGAACTGTCAGCTGGCACCTGTGTGAGACAGAAGGACACTGGCCAAAGAGCGAAGGAAGGACCGAGCAGGTGAAGGCCGGGGTGGCCAGCGCCTGGATCCAGCTGCTCCTACAGCCTTCCTGAGTTCCTGCTCTTCCCCCAGCTGCCTTGGGCTTGAGGGTCCTTACGTCCTTTTATCCCAAACAGTCTTAATTGGCACTTGCTGCCTTCAGTGCACAGGCTGGATGTTTATTTAACTGGCTCAGAAGCCCTTTTTGAAGTTTTAAGCAAGAAACCTATGAATAAGAGAGATGCCACTTAAGCCCGTGGTGCTGCAGGGTCCTGGGCCCCGTGGGGGTGGCTCCTTCCTGGGGGGGGGGCACAGCCTAAGCAGAGGGGGTGACCTGTCACCACCCGCTGCGCGACCTGTCTGTCAGGGGCAGGGCGTGGGTGGGGCCGGGTGGTCTGAGCGGCTTCCCGGGGTCTCTTGTAACTAAGGAGAAAGTCCGGAGACCGCAGGCTCGTTGTCTGCCCGCCACCGCCTGCCCACGCGTCTGGCCTGTTTCAGTCCCTAACCTGGGCCCTTGAATCACCAGGTGTCTGGAGGGTTGGCTTGACCTGGATTTGGAGGTGGGGGACCTTTCTCACTTCCGGCCCTGGACCCTCCCCCTGGTCCCTGGAGGGAGTGGGCTGACCCTGCTGATTGGAGTAAAGCCCGGGGAACGCGTGTCCAGCCCCTCCTGTCTATCTCCGCGTCTGTGACCAGTGGCTTGTGTTTTGCTGCTTCTTGAGAAAGGGCGAGTTTCGGGGTGGAAGGTGGGCATTCTGTCTGCAGGGCCCACCATGGCTCTGCCCGGGTGGATGGCAGGGAGCGGATTTAAGGATGGGCTTGGGGGCTGCATCCCTGAAGGATGCTCTCCAGAAGTCAGCCTTCCTGTAGAAGTGATGGTAATTGGATCTGCCACCAGCAAACTCCTTTCCTATCTCCTGACTGGTTGCAAAGCCAGTCAGAGAGGGGAGGCTGACCCCTCTAGACTTGTGGTCCAGCTCTGCGCTGGCGCCTGGGGGCCGGGGGTAAGCTGGGTCACCAGCACTGATGGAGGCTTTCACAGACACGCCTCATCCTCTAAGTCAGGAGTTCACTGCCTAAAACGTAAGTTCCAGCCGACAGCTAGCGGAATCTTGTCCCCCCACCTGGAATGGCGCCGACTCTGTCCTGTTGGCAAGAGGGCACATTCTGTGGGGTTGAGTCTGTAATGAGGCACAGGGCTCAGATCTCCTCCAGGTGGAAGCACCTCCTGTGGTGACTCATCACGCAGACCCTGCTCTTTCGACGGAAGCATTTGAGAGCCTCAGTTCGTACGAGCGGGGGGCTGACAGGGCAGGTCTGTGGCCCCAGAGCGTGGTGCGGGTGGGCTTGTCCCCGGGGAGGGTCGGCATCCCTGCCCAGCCTGGAGCTGTTCCGTCTGGAGGAGGAGCTTCCCCTGCAGTGGAGGAGCAGGTGCAGTGCTCCTGGCGTCTTCCCCGGTGAGTGGCCGGCTGCTGCCTTTCAGGGGGCAGGGGAGGGGCTTTGCCCGGGGAAGCTGCAGATGAAAAGCATTTCCTCATTGTTGAGTTGAACTGCGCCGAGCAGTAATTGGTTTCTGTATCCCTTCCTACTGGTTTGAAGGAGAATTTCTCACTACGGAAGAGCATTTACTGAGCACACAGAACACTTGGACCCGATTCAGCCTTTGGGTTACATCAGAGCCCGGGCCGCCTTCCCTCTCGTGATCACAGAGAAACGCGGCCCAGACGAGCTCCCCTCCCAGCCAGGTCTCCATCAGCTCCGTCCTCCGGGGGACGCGTGGTCCCGAGCCCTCCTGCCATCCTGTGTGCTCCGGGGCTCGAGCACCCAGGGTTTTCAAGAGACATGTTCTATTTAGGAAGATGACTCAACATCCTCTGACTTGGCACAGGGGGTGACTGTTGGGAGCCCAGATTTACTCAACAGAGAAACGGATTGTGGGCAGGGTGGTGGCCCCGGCACGTGGCGCTGGCTGGTCCTCCCTGAGAGGTGGCCCGACTCTGCGCCTGTGTGAGGGCGCCGAGTGCGGGAGGCGCTCGAGTCCGTGTTCCTGGGATGAGGGGAGCTGGAAAAAGCCCTCCTTCGGCTGCGGGCGCGGCCTGATGATGGCATCTACGTTGTACGCCTGTGAGGACGTCGCCGAGGGCGAGCATTTGTCCCTCTGGGCGAGGTTTCAACGTGGAATTCTGGTCCTTCCGTCTGTCTTACTTCCCGTCGCTCCAGAAGTCAGGAGGGGCGAGAGATGAGGCTTCTGGGCTTAACTCAGAGGATGCGACCCCCCACCGCGAGGGCTGCGCGCTGGCCCGGCGGCTGGCGGCCACTGCATCCGGCACAGGGCCTCCCCCGGGGGTTACGGCGTGCCGGGGGCTGCCCCCACTTCCAGGAATCCTGGATCTGAGACTTGTTCGTATAAACAATTTAGCTTTCCTGTGGTCAGACCCTGATTTTAAAACTGATGAGCACACTTAAAGGGGTGGTCTAATCCTCAGCCACGCCTCCGCCAACGCGCATATAGATCTCGGGCACCGTTTCTGTTAGTGCTGCCGGGATTGCGCGAGCAGCGTTCCGTCAGGTGGGCGCCCTCACACACCCAGCGGTGACACCCAGGCAGAGGCGTTCCCCTAACACCGCGCCTGGCGGCGGAGGGCTGACCAGCCGTGGGTCTTCCCTGCAGGGCTGAGCGCGGGAGGAGCAGCGCCGGGCGCCTGCGCTGCGAAGCGGCCCTGGGAGGGAGGTGGACGGAAGCCTCGTCATCGGGCAGCTGCCCCGCGCACTCTACTGCCGGCTGTCTGAGAGCCCGGGGACCACAGCTCGGGGCCAAAGGGGAGAAGCTGCCGAAAGGACGCTCGCCCGTGCTGTGACCGTATTCAGGGCGTCGAGTGACCGTCACTAACAGCATCTGTTGGACTCCCTGCGCCAGATCTAACGCCAGAAGAGGAGCCCAGGGAGCAGGACGCGCGGCGACAGCCCACGGTTTTGGAAGCACTGGTGTCAAACTGAGACGTGTCACCTAACCCTGGTGGCTGCCTCCGAGTTCGGGAAAGGGCCCCGTCTTCCATGCGGTGAAGACGCCCAGGGAGAGAGAGACGGGCCGCGGGCTCTTCTGGGGTGGAGAGCGCGGCCCTGGGCTGGGAGGCCCGCCGTGCGACCAACCCTGTGAACGGGGAGCTCGGCGGGCCCGCTGTGCGTGTTCATGCGGTGCAGGAACGGTCACAAAGCGGCAGCTGAAACTGCTGGAGACGTAACTGTTTCAGACAGAACAAACAGCTGGACTGATGGCCCTCGCTCCCTAACCCTCACAGCGCCCAGGGACGGCAGGGTCCCCTTAGAGGGTCCTTCGCACGCAGAGGAGCCGGCGCGCAGTCTGCAAGGGACACTGAACTCCACCCACGTCCTCCTGGCAGGGGGTGAAGCTTCACGCCATCTCCCCCAATCTGGGGGCTTCCCGAGCCCAAAGAAAATGCTGGTATGAGGTTTTCCAAGGGGTGTAACTAAAGAAAAAGCATGCTCGGCAAGACCGTCTCCATTCAGAGCAGAAACAAAGCAGGGAGGACCCGTCGGAGCACGGAGGGGTGCACAGGGAGGGTGCCCTTCGCAGGGGACTCGGTTCCAGGGGTGTTCATGCCTCTTGCCTGCTAAGCGCGAGTGCTGTGTGAGTTTCACCTCGTTGGCAGGGAGTGGGATGGGGGACAGGGCACCAGGCGCTGAGTTCGGCCCCCGTGGGGAGGGGCCTCGCTAGGCCCTCTGTGTGCCTAGGGCCGCGCTGACACCTGAGCGGGGGCGGGCCGCAGGCTTTGTATACCCAGGAGGGGCCCTTCTTGACTTGCTCCGCCTCCTGCGGCCAGAGGCACCGAGGTCTCCGGCGGGGTCTCCGTTCTCTGCGCCCTCCCACCCTCCAGCTCACGCCTCCCCTCGGCCAGGGGCACCCTGCCTCCCTGGCTGTGAAGTAGATCCCAGAAGGGCGCTTCTTCACCCACGTTGGTCTCAGACCTGGGTCTGCGCACGTACGCGTGTGTGGGCGCGTGGACTGTTTTCCACGAGACAGCCACACGGACGGTTCCCTCTGGCGGCGGCTCTGTCAGGGAGGCAGGAAGCACGCGTGCGTGTCGATGCTCCGCGGGGAGCGCCCACGTGGGGCCGGGCTCCAAGCGCGCACCGTTCTTCCCGTAACCGCTCCGCTGCTGCTGGCTGCTCCGTTGTTTTCTGACTTGTCACTGAGAGATGCCCGCTTGCACACACACACACCTCTTTGCGCTCACCTGTCATTTCCCCGGGAGAGCGTCCTTGCAGGGCAACGGGTGAGCGCACTCTGCACCCTTCAGGTGGGAGTTCCGGGTCGCACTGCAGCCGCCACACCGGGAGGGAATGACGGGTGACTCCGGCGCGCGCGGCTCGGGGCCCCGCCTTGCAGCCAGTGATGACCTTGATGACCTTGCACAGGAGACCAGGAGGCACCCTGGTGTGTGGCTTGGACACAAGGACACTCTTCTGAGCCTCTTCCACTTGTGTTTCTCCTGATGCACATCACGGACTCCTCTTCTCTAAGGACGTTCTCAGTTGCCCCTTTTGAGACAAAGGCAGTTTGTACCAAGCACTTTTATCTGGACGGGAATGGTGAACGCTGTGCAGAAACTCAATAAATGTTTGCTAAATCCATCCACTGGCCCATCTAGGGGTTTTATTTAAAGGTTGAATTTTGCTCTAAGATGTTAATTGTGTGGCTTAATAATGATTTCTATTAATGAGGCCATTAATTTTGTGAACCCGAGCTCGGGCCGGTGTGGCTGTGGCTCCCGCGCTGACCTTGGGATTCGGCAAGACTGAGGAAAAGAGCGGAGATTCCCCTCCACGTCAGTCGCCGCAGGGCAGGATCGTGCTCAGGAACCATTAGGAGGTAACGATTGTGAACTCAATGATTTTAACGGTTTTGGATAAATTACTCCAGGAAAAGAAAAGAAAGATCTTCAGTACATTTTATTTTGGAAGGTTTTTTCCCCTGAAGCAATTGATTAGAGGCATAGGAATAGAAGCAGATAAAAGAAAAAGAAAAGGAGTGTCTGATGATTTGTCTTATTTACATTTGACTTAGGGCACAGAAATCCTGGCCCTGTGACTTCAGATGCACAGCTCTGCATTAAAGGGGGGCTGAATTAAAGACTGCAGTAAAAAAAAAAAAAAAAAAAAAACAACCTGTAAGTATTTTCTCATTAATTCCTGCGATCAATCAGCAAGCGGTCTCTGTCTCCAGGAAGCCGCGGTGGAGGACCCCGGATGCGGGGTGAGCCGAGGCGCCGCCATGCGGACCCTGATGCGTCCCGAAGGGCCCTTGAACGACACCCACACCCACTGAGGGTGCCTGGGGCCTGAGTTTGCCCTTTCCCACATGTTGGACGCTTTTTCCTGACGCAGTTTTGACATTAAAGCAGGTTTCACAGGAGCAGCTGAGAAGGAAAGGTGAGGAGCAGGGGTCCTCCGTCTGGGGGTTCCTGGTGGAAGAGTCTCCTGGATTCCACGTTGTCTCTTTTCCTTCTGAGATTCTGGCCTGGGGAGCCAGATGCGCGAGAAGCAGTAACTAAATGGAGAGCATGAGTATTTTTCAGGTGTTACAGGAAATGTCCGATAAACTCCCTGCTCCCGCAAATTCAGGGCAGAAGCAGGAGGCTTAGCTCTGAACCGGGCGGAGCCGCTTCCTCCCGGTCCTGGACACCACCTTGCACGTCCTGCAGGCGCTCCCCTGGGGACGGGCTCGCAGACCCACCCGGCGCCACGAGCCGCCCCTGGCCCGGTGGGTCGTGCTCCGTGAACCCCAGGCTTGGCCCTAGAGAGGATCGAACCTTCCACGGCGGGAGGCCTGGGGGCGCGTGGGCCCCTCGCACAGCCCCTCAGTGGAGACATGCGTGAGGGTCCGTCCCCCGCGACAGAGGTAAGAAATGTGGGAGGGTCTCAGCCGCCTCCCCGCCCCCGGGGTGGGCGGAGCCAAGTGCACAAAACAGGGGGGACAGGTGGGGGAGGGGCCTTCCCGACTCACTGGCCCCACCACCAGCTCCTGAACCGAGCTCTGCCTCAGTTTCCCCACAAGGGATTCAGGGGTCATATGGACACCCCCTTAATGGTGTGGCAGGGACACAGGACAGCGACTGTCCCGGAGCAGATGCTCGGCTTTGTGGGTTGTGACGGAAATGACTCCATTTTGGAGGCCATGGAAGTCACGCCCAGGACACAGGCACACGGGCAGCAGGTGACTGCGCAGCGTCACCGCCAAACACAGACAGAATGAGGAGGCGGGCAACGGAAGGGAAGATGGCAGACCTGGAGGGCGGGCCTGGCCTCGTGCTGTCCCAACACTGTCCTTCCCGAGGGGGCACTCAGCACAGGCGCCCGGAGCCGGGGAGGCGGGGGGCGAGGACCAGGGCGCATCACTGCTTAGAGCTGTGTTTGTGAGCACACCCCCCCCCACACAGACACACACACACAGACACACACACATAGAGACACACACACACTCACCCCACACACACACACAGACACACCCCTCACACACACACCCCCCACACAGACACACACACACACACACACATAGACACACACACACAGACACACACACATGCACACACACCCCCACACAGACACACACACACCCCGCACAGACACACAGACCCCCACACCCCAGACGGACCGCACACCACGCACCACAGACACACTCACTCACACCCCCGCACAGACAGACACAAAGCACCCAAGTCAGATGTTCTGAGCAGGTAAACAGGAGGGAGCGAGTGAAGGCTGCAGTCGCAGCGTCTCTCCCTCAAAAATGTTAGGAACTTACAGGAGGAAAAGTTAATTTCCAAGCAGTGAGTTGCCTCATTTGTTTGTTTGAAAGCGGAGATTAGGGCAGAAAGCACAGAAAGACATGATTCCAAAATCAGAGAAAGACAGGGAAGCAGAGGCGCAGGCGCTCGGTCCCCTTCGTGGGCGCAGACGCGCCCATTTCACGTGAAAGGCAGGAAGCCCGATCCCGCAGCACGCGAAGCCTGCTCCTCCGCGGCCAAACAGAGCTTTCTCTTGTAATACAAATGTCTCGATATTGAGCACATATGTTCAGGGGGACACGAATAAGGCGGGGAACGACAGGCGGCCGTCCTGCCGGAGGCTGGGCAGCATTCTGGGCACAAGTGTGTGTAGCTTCGCTCTCGCTGCTGATGTGTTCGCACGTAGCCTTCTCCGGTGCTCCCCAGATCACAGGTGCTTGACCCGCACACAGCCCTGGGCTTCCGTGTTTGGCCTTTTACGTTTATACATTGACTCCCTGTGAAGTCTGCACCTGCAGAAGCTTCGAGCTGGTGACCGAAATCATCAGCCCCCATCTCGGGTCGGGGCTTAGAGCCCCTTTCCTCCTGGAATAAAACGCCTGTGTGAGAGGCCCCCAAGTGCGCCTTTAGGGGTCTGCATGTGTCTCCGCTTGCATTTTTCTAAGATTTTGTTGCTTTGAGGCTTCAGAGTGCCTTTTCGAGGTCTCCCTTCCCAGCCTCCTCCGGGACCCTCCCATCGCTATGACCCAGTATTTAAATCACTGAATCACTCTTCATTACTCTCTGTTTGCCCCTCAAATTTCCTTCCACGTAAATTCTTCCGAATAACCTTTAGAATCATTTTTAGTTCATTTAGTTTTTCCTTTAGCTCTTCTGTGTTCTCTGCAGGAAACAGGTCATCCACGTGAGATGGTTCACTTCACGTGCCCACTTGGCCAGCCACGGGGAGCCCAGATTCCTGACTACACGCTGCTCTAGGTGTGTCTGGGAGGGTTTCCTGATGCATGAGCATCGGAGGCGGTGGGCTCAGAGATGCCGGTCCCCTGGGGGGGCTCATCTGATGCCTTGAAGGTCTCAGTAGAACAAAAAGGTGGAGCGGGTAGAACTCACTCTCTCTGCCCGACTGTGAGCAGGGACAGCGGCCTCCTCCTGCCCTTGGACTGAGACGAGCTCGCACCACCGGGTCTCCCGGTCTGGGTTCTCACCCCCACTAGCCCATCATGTGAGCCAATTCCAAATAATAAATCTCCACACACACACACACACACCCCATTGGAGAACCAGGACTAACCCAATTTGTGAACCACAAAGCGGGTTATTATTCATTAATTTATTTAAATCCAGTAGAATCTGGTCCTAAACAAGAATGCGTAACCGCAATGTCGGGGAAAGGGGTGAGTGGTGGTAGAAGAGCCTCAGCGAACATGCGGCGGGTGTTCACACGGCCCCTGGCTTACTGCCCGTTCACGTCCTTTGTGTGTACAGTTCGGCATCTTACTGCTTTTCTAGGATAAAAGTGTTTCTTTTCCCTTTAGGAAGCGATCTATTTCTTTTCTTTTAATTATTTTTTGAATTTTTTTACTGGGGTAGAGTCAGTTTACAACGTTGTGGCAGTGTCTGGTGCACAGCGCAGTTTTTCAGTCGTACATGAACACACAGGTATTCATTTTCATATTCCTTTTCACCATGAGCTCCTACAAGATAGTGAATACATGTCCCTGTGCTGTACAGTGTAATCTTGTTTATCTGTTTTATATATGCCAGTCAGTATCTGCAAACGTATCTGGAAAATGGAGACGTTGCAACCAATACCACAGAAATACAAAACATCACACAGGAAGTGACCTATTTCTTTAAGGGAAAGCGTGCATCTCTGCAGGAGGGTGCATTCTCTGAGGCCACCAGTGTCCAGCAAGGGCCGTGCAAGGGGCTCAGCCCCAGAGCGGGTTCACCCGGGGGGGCTTGGCGCCCAGACCCACACCCGCGCAGCCATCCCTGGGCACAGGCAGCCCCGGGGTTCCAGGAGCCTTCGTGTAAAACATCTGTGCTCAAAGCTGCGCAGGGACCACCGGGGGTGGGGCGGGGGGCGGGCGGGGGGCGGGCGGGCCCCTCCGCCTCCACGTTTGACCCCCGCTGACTTTCCACGTTTCTTCAAAGCCTATTTCACTTGCGTAAGGGGAGCTCTGAGCAGATCTGGTCCTGAGGCCAACTGGCCTCTGTGTGGGGCTTGTGTGGGCAGCCGTTCCCCCGAGGACTGAGGACAGGCACCGCAGGTGACCGCCAGAAGTGACCGATGCTATAACCTACAAAAACAGAATGCAGTGGGAAGCACTGGAATCATGAGGAAGTGATGGGTTTTCATCACTGCCTTTTGAGTTTCTCTTATTAGGGTGTAACAGGAAATACGTGTTAAGTCGTTCTAAGTGCATCACGCAGGGGTGTTAGGAGCGTTCGCGTTGTTGTGCGGCCGTCACCACCGTCCAGAGCACGCTCACCTCCCCAGACCGAGACTCTGCCCCAGCCAAACGCTCCCTCCCCGTCGCCCGCCCCAGCCCCGGGCCCCCAGCCTCTGCTTCCTGCCTCTAAGGACTTGACTCTTCCGGGACCTCCTGTAAGTGGGACCGCAGCGTGTGTCCTCTGTTGACCACTTGCGTCCCTGAGTGTAACGTCCTCAAGGCTCACCGCTGATGCAGCGCGTGTCAGAGGCTCCCTCCTTTTCAAGGCTGAGCGACAGTCCCTTGTACGAGAGACCACACTCGCTCATTCACGCATCTGCTGACGGACACCTGGGTCGAGTCCACCTTCCGACTGTTGTGCACGTGCTGCTACGAACACGGGAGCCTTTCTGAGCCCCGGCCCGAGCTCTTCGCGTGTGTGCCTCGGACGGGGCCCGCTGGGTCACGTGGTAAGTCTGCTCACCACGTTGAGGAGCTGCTAAACCTCCGTGGGTTCACCAGGTCACACCCCCGCCGGCAGAGTGTGGCCGCCGCGACCTCTCGCCGACACGCGTCGCCGCCGTCCTTGCAGGCGGGAGGCAGCGGTTCGCTGGGACTGAGACTCGCGTTTCCCTGGCGGCTGACGACGCCGAGCACCTCTTCCCGTGACTGCCGGCCAGCCGAGCACCCTCCTTGGAGAGACTTCTATTCCCGTCTTTTGCTCGTTTGTGAATCGAGTGGCTTTGTTGCTGTTGAGTTACAGGAGTTCTTTGTATGTTCCATTACCTTTGCTGTTCATATCATTTTAAGTCGTAAGTTAATAAAACTGAATGCTTAGACCGTCTGTGCTCAGCCAGCAGCTCACAGGCTTCCTGGAAACTGCAGTCTGCCCGCAGGCACTGACGTGAGCCAGGTCCAGCGCGTCACTGCTCAGCCTTCCTGGGCGTTGTCAGGACTAAAGGAGAGCGTGCTTGTGGTGGGGTTTCTGAAAAACCTGAAGTGTCCCCCTGATCTAAGGAAACACAACCACTACAGTTTACGACTCAGCACACAAGCCCCAGGACCTCTCTCGTGTTGACGCGCCTTTCCTGTGAGCGGAGCTGTGCTGGTGCGGAGGCCAGAGCGGAGCACAGCCACTTGCACCGACGTCCTCCCAGCCACTGTCCCCGGGACGCTGATAAATGAGAAAGGCGAACAGGCTTTCCTCCCACAGCCTTTGAAGACTCGCAGAGCATTTCAGAGCCTTGGAAAGCATTTAGCCGATAAAAACCCCTCTAATGAATGAAAGGCAGGCTCTCCGAGCCGCACAGCCCACGCAGACAGTGACGGGTGCGAGTCCCGGCGACTCCGAGCGCAGGGCGCTGTCCCGGCCCGGCCCCCGGGGTCCCGCACTCCGCATGCCTGCCGCCAGGCCACCTCCATGGGGTTGCCATTTTTCATGCTTCTTGCCTTCTGACCTTGCTCTGAGTACAAGATCCCAGACTGGACAGGAATTCAGGGCAAAACAGCCGTCTGCTGGAAACCTTGCAAGAGGAAGCCACCCCAATGCCTGCTGCTGAGGGCGACTCCAGTCCCCACTGTCCCATTTTACCTGCAGTTGTCTTCTTCCTTTTTCATCCTCCCTCCTTCCTTCTTTCCTTCCTCCTTCCCTCCTGCCTTCCTGCCTTCCTCTCTTTTCTTTCCAGTGCCTCTCAGGTGCAAAGAACAGGACCCATGACTTGTCAATAATCTAAGAAGGGCGTGTGGACCCACCACCCAAGTGGCCGCCAGGACCTTGGTCATGACCTGCATCTGAAAACGTGGTCCATCCCCCTCCCCCAGGGCGCCTCCGTGCACTGAGGCGAAGGGCTTTCCAGGTCTGTTCACCACCCGCTCCTTCCCTTGGGCGTGTTTTAGTACATTTACCTGCATTCCTGACCATGCGTGTGTGCTACACTGCTGGTTCCTGTTGCTCCTCACATCATAGAAGAGATACGCAGCACCCATCTAGTGTCTCACTTAGATCAGGTTGCAGGTGTGCACCCGTCACCCTGAATCACCGCAGTTCCTTCACTTTGACTGCTGAGCTCCCCTGTCTCAGAGGCCAGCACCCAACCGCCCTGGGCCAGCCCTGCTGCCTCCTGTTCCTGTAAGCAAAGTTCTACTGGAACACAACCATGCCGAGTCCCTTACGTATTGTCCACAGCCACCTCAGTGCTCCTGTGGTAGAGTTGAGTGTCTGTAACAGATTCCCGTGGACTGCAAAGCCTGAAACATTTTCTTTTCTTAAAATGTATTTTTTTTAGCAACTTTTTTGAGGTATGACTGACCTGGGAAAAGCTGTACATATTTAATTTATAGAGTCCAGTGAGTTTTGGGAAAAGTGTACATCCATGAAACCATCACCAACATCAAGACAGTGGACATTCCATCATCTCCCAAAGTTTCCTCCCCCTACCATCACCACCATCATCACCATCATCACCATCATCATCACCATCACCATCATCACCATCACCACCATCATCATCACCATTGTCATCCCCATCACCATCATCACCACCATCATCACCATCATCACCACCATCATCACCATCATCACCATCATCATCACCATCACCATCATCACCACCATCATCATCACCATTGTCATCCCCATCACCATCATCACCACCATCATCATCCCCATCACCGTCATCACCACCATCATCACCATCATCATCACCATCACCATCATCACCATCATCACCATCATCATCCCCATCACCACCATCATCCCCATCACCATCATCACCACCATCGCCACCATCATCATCCCCATCACCATCATCATCACCATCATCACCACCATCACCATCATCACCACCATCACCACCATCATCATCCCCATCACCGTCATCACCATCATCATCACCACCACCATCATCATCCCCATCACCACATCATCATCACTGTTTGTGTGGTGAGAATACTTAACACAAGATCTACCCTCTTAGCAAATGCCAAGTATACAGAACAGTATTGTGAGCTACAGGTGTTGCATTGTG
This sequence comes from Camelus bactrianus, assembly GCF_048773025.1. NCBI lineage: Eukaryota > Metazoa > Chordata > Mammalia > Artiodactyla > Camelidae > Camelus > Camelus bactrianus. The sequence continues at coordinate 69,352,772 of NC_133550.1, forward strand.
TGGTGGATCCTGTAGTTTATTTATCTTGTACAACTGAAACTCTGTACCCTTTGACCATTACCAACCACTCCCCTTCCCTGGCAAGCAATATTCTACTCGCTGCTGCTGTGAGCTTGACTGTTTTGGATTCCGCATACAAATGAGATTATGCAGTATCTGTCTTTCTTGCCTGACTTACTTCCCTTAGTATAATGTTCTCCAGCTTCATCCACTAGCACAAAATGGCAGAAGTCCTTCTTTTTCAATAAAGGCAGAGTAATATTCCATTGTGTGTATATACCACATTTTTTTTATCCATTATTCCATCAGTGGACATTTAGATTATTTCCATAACTTGGATACTGTGAATAATGCTTTTTTAAATTTTGCATTAATTATTAATTTTGTTGTTATTATTCGAGTACTTTGAATACTTCGTTGCACTCTCTCCTGTCCTGCCAGGTTTCTGCTGAGAAATACACTGATAGTCTTATGGGGGTGACCTTGTATGTGACAAGCCACTTTTCTCTTCTTGCTTTCAAAATGGTCTCTGTGTTTGACTTTGGGCAACGTGAATATGACATGTCTCAGTGAAAACCTCTCCATCTTTGATCTATTTGGAGTTCTTGGGGCTTCATGGATCAGGATGTTCGTTGTTCTCCCTAAATTTGGAGAGTTTTCTGTCATTATTTCTTTTAACGATTTTCGGCCCTTTCTCTTTCCCTGTGCCTTCTGCGGCTCCCATATGCTTACGTTGATTCCTCGATGCCATCCCGTAAGTCCTACAGGCTTTCTTCACTCTTTTTAATTCTTTCCCCTTTTTGTTCCTCTGGCCACGTAATTTCAAATGCTCTGATTTCAAGCTCACTGATTCTCTTTTCCGCTTGATCAAGGCTGGTGCGGAAGCTCTCTATGGCATATTTTCAGTTCAGTCATATTCCTCAGCTTCAGAAATCAGTTCTTTACGATGGTTACTGTCCCTTCATTGAACGTCTCATTTTGTTCTTGGATTGTTTTCTTAATTTGATCCTCTGTCTGATTCTCCCGTAGCTCACTGAGCTGCTTTGAGATGGTTCTGTTGACATCTTTGTCAGGCAATTTGTGTAGCCCCATTTCTTTGGGGTCAGCCATAGGAACTTGATCTGTTTCTTTTTAGTGTCATGTTTTCTCAATTTTTCTTGTGTTCCTTGAAGGCTTGTGTTGCTGCCAGCACATTGAAGAAACAATTATCTCTTCCACTCTTTACTAACTGGCTTTGGGAGAGAAAGATCAGTCAGTCTGGCAAGAAATTCTGAGGGTCTCTCAGAAATTTTTTATGGATGCACCCACTTCACTTTGCTCATTCCCTGTTCAAAAGGAAGTCTTAGGGCTGTTTTCCTTCTCTGGACCTCACAAGCCGGGCAAAGCGCTGAGAGCCTCTCGTCTACCTTCCCGGGGGATGTGCCCCGGGCATCGAGTTTGTGCACGTTCTCCCAGTGCAGCGCAGTCAAGCCGGCTGCTGGTGTCCGTGTGTGGTGTGCAAAGGCTTGTGCATGCTGTTGGGGGGGGCGGTCAGGGCACCGGCTCTGGGGCGCACATGGGGTTCTGCAGTCACAGGCAGCCAGCTGTGGGGGTCTGCAGGTGAGGCATCAGATGGAGTCTGTGGCAGAGCTTGGTGGGGTCTGACACCAGTTAGCAGAGTCCGCAGCTGACAGATCCGCGCGCCGGCTGCTGTGGCCCTCTGACCCTTTCTCTGCTGCTCTCTGTCCCCAGGCTGGTCATCTGTGCTGGCCGCCCGGCGTTCCAGGCAGGGTGAAGCAGACAGGGGCCTGCTGGGCAGCAGCTCACAAGGGTGGGGAGCCAGGTGCTTGCTTTGCTCTCACTTTCCCACGTGAGAGGAGTCGTGGCTCGAGGGCGCCCCTCTCAGGGGCGACGTGGATGAAGTGAGCCAGTCTTCGCACTCTTTTCAGCACAACTATTATTAGACTGTTCTGCTCACTGGCGCGCTGGACCTCTCAGTTAGACTCCTGTGTCCCATGGAAGGGTTCTTGTCCATCGGTAGTTGTGACCCCAGCGTTTCTGTGGGGGTCTGAGAACTGGAAGCGCCTACTTCTCCGTCTTGCTGACGTCTCCCTAAAGCCTGAACTGTTTCCAACCTGATTCTTTACAGGAAAAGTCTGCAGATGCCTGCACGGCTGTTTCTAAGCTTTGCTGCCATGAAGAACATGTGGACGCTCCTGTATGTGTGTCCTGGCCCATGTTCAGGGGTCTCCTTTGGGTGAATCCCTAGAAATGCAATTGCCAGTCACGTGGCAGGGATGCTCAATGCAGGGGAAAGATACAAGAGTGTCTCCAATGTTTTGCATGAGTTTATGTTCCTGCTAATAAAGTAGGGCCCGTGGGAACTCACGTCCTCTCCAACAATGGTTACTGTTAGTTATTTTATTTTATTACTGAATAAATAGATGTAAACATACTTTATTGGCAAACCTTCCAACAGGGGGCCGATGCCATCGGTCTCCGGAAAATGCAGTCTCTTCCAGGAAGCAGAATCAGTGTCTGTCAGCTCCTGCTTTTCTGGTACTGTGGCCCCGAGACAGGGTTCTGATGGGGTAACTGCGAGGCTTGGTGAGGGCAGAGGGATGCTTGCTGCAGAGCAGCCGCACAGGAAGCAGGCACCTTCACGCCAGGTTCGGGAGCAGTCCCTGAGCTCTCGGGAGCATCAGGTCAGCCTCCCACGTCTTGGAGATTTTCTTGAAAGTGGCCCTGACGATTTGAAAGGGTGTGTTTGCTGCTGGGCACATCTCTGCGTGTGCCCTTTCTGCTCAGGAGGGAAGGGCACTGAGACTTCAGACTCTGCACACTGATACCACTTGGGATCTGCAGGGGCCCTAAGCCGCTGTCCAGCCACTGGGGGCACTGGGGCCCTGCTGCAGTCCAGCCCTAGGGGAGATGGGGGTAGGCTGGCCTCAGGCCCCACAGCACACCCCTCCGTGATGCGGTCACCACACAGTGACCTGGCCATGGATGGACTCATCACGCCTGGACCGGGAGGCCACACGTCCTAGCCCTGCCCCGGCCTGGCCGGTCCCCAGGGCGGCCTCCCATCTGAGCTACGGTGTTAACTGAGTGACTGAGTGACTGAGAAGGAGCTTGGGGGGCAGCTGGTTCTGAGGAGGGCGACCAGCATGGTGAAAGGGCCAGGTCAGCACACTGGCTGGGTGTCGCCCGGACGAGGGTCTCAGGTAGAGGCCGTCGCCGTGAACATCAGGAGAAGCGCTGAGCAGAGGACCTGCTGTGCTGGCCGTAGTCTTGACGGGGGAGACGCGGCCACCGGGGGTGTGCTCTGCGGGGCGCTGGGTGCTTGCCCCCTCCACGCTGTGACAGCTCCCTCTTGTGGTCCCCACCAGCACGGCCGTCGTCATTCTTTCAGCCAGGGGACCACCAAGGGTAACTTGTGTCAGCCTGCCCGGGTCGTGGCGGGTGGTGAGGTACTTGGTTAGACGTGGCTCAGGGTGTGTCTGTGAGGGCGCTTCTGGGTGAGGTTAGCGTGTGCGTTGGGATGGAATAAAGCAGGTCACCCTCCCCAGTGCGGGGAGGGGCGGCGCTCAGTCACTGCGGCCTGAATAGAGGGGGAAAGGAACAAAGGAGAAACCGCTCTCTCGCTGCCTCACTGTTGAGCTGGGGCATTAGTCTCCTGCCCTCAGATTGCGACGTACACCTCGGGGTCGCCTGGGTCCCTTTGGACCAGACGCGAACTGAACCACCAGGTCTCCCGGGTCTCCAGACGGCAGGCGGCAGATCACGGGACCCCTCAGCCTGTGCGATCGCCGAGCCAGCTCCTCACGGTGGCTCCCTTTATATGTCTCCATCCACCCACCCACCTATCTACCTAACTATCTATCTATCTGTCTGTTTATCTATCTCTCACTGGCTCCGTTTCTCCGGAGAACCCTGACTGATTCAGTGAATGAACCTCCTTTGGATAAAGCTCCTGTGCAGAGTGGGCGCTCGGGAAGACAGGGCTGGGGCCCAGGGTCTGTTCCAGCCCCAGCCTTCCACGGACCAGGGCAGGCTGGGGGCTGGCACCGGGCTGGTCTCTCCTCTCGGCCTCCACGCCATTTTCCCACACTGATCTGGACTCCAGTGACCTCCAGTTCCCCTCCTGTTTCACTCACAAATGTGGCTTCCACGTGAGCCCCGGGTCCTTGCAAACTCAGGAGGTCTCCTGGGAAAAGCTGTCAGAAAGAGGCACCAACTCCTGAGAGCGTCCCAGAAGTCCTGAGCCCCTGTGACCCCCAGTCAGAGCAGCCTGTTAAGCAAACAATAGCAGAGGGTTGATAAAAGCAGTAAAGGAAGGGCCCTCCCCTGGGTAACTGCCTCCACCTTCAGGGCAGGATCAGCAGAGCCTCAGCGTGTCCTCCGGGGAGCGCGTCCTTCCCAGAGACCCCGGCGTGACCCCCGGGGCCCGGGAGGGAGGGCTTTGTTTGACGGTGCTGAAGCACCGCAAAGTCTCCCGCGCCCACTGAGGCGGGCAGGCATCGTCTGGCAGGCAGAGCCCTGCTCCCAGGTGGCAGGGACGCGTGTGGGTGTGCGCGTGCGGGTCAGGCACGGGAAGAGCGTGCTGGGACTGTTACGGGGTCTCCCCGAGACTTCTCTCAGCGAGCCACTCAGAGGGAGACAGAGCAGCAGACGCCCTCATGCAGGGAAGAAAGAGGCTTGCGGGGGCAGCCGGCCACGTGTCCCAGCTGCAGCGGGAGCGTCCGGACAGGAGCCGGGGCCGAGGAGGGCTGTGACGGCCGTTTCTGCCCCGGTCCTCTGCCCAGGGTTTTGCCGAACACCGTGAGCCACGCTGATTATTCTGGGACTTCCTCTCTCCGTGTATTTCCGTGTGAAGGTGAGCATTGGGCCCAGTGCCTTCTGTAACGTGGGGGTGACCCCCCGTGAGGGGCGACGAGGGTGGGCAGGGAGTGAAACCGGCCTGCGGCGGAGCTGCCAGGTGGCCGAGGGAGAAGGAGGGAGACCCACGCAGCATCCAGTCGTGTTAATGTCTTTCTGCTGTGGATCCTACATCCCAGACTTGGAGAAAAGCCCTAATTCCTGTACCACTAATGGCTGAAATGACAAGTCGAAGCGGGTAGAGGCTGCTGACGGTAAGAATTTCACTTCCAGAAGCCTCCATGTGGGGGGCGCCGGGCACTGGGCATGTCCGGGCAGGGCGCTCCGTCCCGGCCCATCAGTCATTAATGGTGCAGGGCGATACCACTGCCCACCCGTGACCACGGGGCTCCTGCCACCTCGGCTCTCCTCCAGGTGCCCCCGCGACGCCTGAGGGGCTTCACTCCCCAGGTTCCCCGCGGGCGATGTCTGCAGTTCCTTCTCCCAAATCCAGCATGGCCTCCTACTAATGGAAGAGACACCACCGAAATCAATTAGGGGCTGGCGCTTCCGGACGCCCTCGGAGGTGGCGTCTGCCATCTGTGTTCGCTTCTTCCCGAGCGCCTCCAGTGTGGCAGCTGGAGTGACAGTCGTCCTGCGCGCTCTGCAGATATAATTGTATAGAGAATGCATTTAACGCTTCAGTGGGCAACTTGGTATAGCAGTTTAATTTTTCACTGAAATCTAAATTTGCTCCCAGACTGTATATTTTTCTATCACATTAGATAATCAATCTGAGCAGAAATCCAATTTTAACTCAATCAACACTCCTTTGGCAAAGGTTCCACAAATGAGCGGCCCCCTCCCCGAGGTGGCCGGAGGCCGGGACCCGGGCAGAGGCGGGGGCTGCGTGCTGTCCAAGGTGTTGAGAGTCCGAGCTGCTTCCCTCTCCTGACTGCAAGGCCGGTCTGCAGAGAAGGGGCTGGACAGGCAGGACCTCAGCGTCTCCCTGGGTCATTCTTTTATTCTAGTCTCTTCCATAGAAAACACTAGAAGGGCACTGGAGGCTGTTAGACGCCCTGTGCACAGGAGCCCCTGGAAGACCCTGGAAGGCCCTGCCCACTTTCCACTCGTGGGGAGGGTGTGTCCCCAGAGGGGCCGGGAGACGCCCAGCCTCGGCCCCAAGTCTCCCAGGCGGAGCTGGTGGCGGGCTGGACGCATCCCTCGGGTCTTCCTTCCTTTCTTCCCTGCAGGGAGGGAGCGTTTCCTCAGTGGCTGCAGGGCAGTAGTTCGGGGGTGGGGTGGCAGCGACTGGGGCGGAAGGGGTGGCCCCTCGTCATCTGACACTGAGTCGGTGTCCCTGGGTGGGCTCTGTAACTACCACACCAAGAAATAATTAACGGCAAAGAAACACGCCAGGCGTGAAAGGCAATTTTTCTTCCATAAACAGGAGTCTTGCTAATTAGGCCAAGTGAGAGGGAGTCTGCTGAAGTTTATGAAAATCTGTTATTTTTTGAGTTACTGGAAAGCACCCCGGCTTCACGATGCGCAGATCTGAGCAGAGCCAGTGAGTCCCGGGGGCCCTGCCGGCGGTCCTGAGCCGGGGAGCGGGCTCTGTGACTCCGGGGAGGAGGCTCTGTGGGCAGCCTCGGGCCCGCACCTGCTGTCCATCTTTAGACAACGCGGGCTGTGGGTCCCTTGGCCCCGGGGCCAATGTGCTCAGGTCACAGCAGGTCAAAGGTCGCACATGTGTCTGCACAAGCTTTCCTAGTGCCAGCTTCCCTCTGTGCAAGCGTCTAGAACAGGTCTTCCCTGCCAGATGCGCAGGTCAGCAGGTGTCCCGGCTCGCGGTTCACTGTGGCACCGTCACCATGCGTCGCCCCGCCCTCGGATGGCCTCAGAGCTCTTGTCTGTGGTTTGTGTCCTCAGAGCAGACGGGATTCTGTAGTGACAGAGGAGGGATTGAGGGGCCCGGCCCATCCCTGTCATCCGGGGACTCGGGGGCTGAGCCTGGACCCCCGGGGTGGATGGAGCTGCACCGGGTTGTGCCGTGGGGGTGGTGCCCGCAGGTGTGAAGCGGGACAGAGAGCGCTCAGGGCGGAAGCGGGAGCCGGAGAGGAGCCCACCCGCGCACGGCGCTGCGTTCACCACATCTCCCGCTTGTGTCGCTGCCGCTTTGACTGGGGACTTGCCGACCAGGGAGATTCTGACCCCTGGGAGGTGCTGATGCTTCAGATTGCAAACTCCCCTCCCGTGAGCCCACCTTCCTGGTGCAAACTGACCAACCCGGAGCCCACATCCCCCTTTTGCCCGCCATCTCCTCTGGCCCCTGCACCCCGGGGGGTGTCTAACACCAGAGCCCCTCCCCACCCCTGCAACTTGCTGAAATCTCTCAGGCTAGCGGGTCCCAAACCCACTTAGCCTCTTATTCTCCTGCCTGGCCCGTCCCTTCCTGCGGAGCCCAGCTGCCTCCCAGGGCTGCCCGCTCTGCCCGTGGCCGGCCCTGCGTGTCCCCCGTGGGCCCTGCGGCGTGGCTGCCCCAACCCTGGGACCTGCGGACAGGGAATCACCTCAGCAGTGCTTGTCTCCTGGTCCACTGACCTGGAGGAACGAGTGGTAACTAACCGACACTCTAGAACCGGCGAGCAGAGGGCTCTCCATGCAGCGCTGTGGCGGGATGTCGGGTCGGGGAGGACAGGGAGGCTAGGGGTCAGAGGAAACCCTGGGCCTTTCGTGGGAAAGGGAGCGCACGTAGACCCTCCACCCTTGGAGGGGGGCAGCTGTGATCAGAGATGAGTCTGGACACCTCTTTCAGTCCAGGTTCAGGGACCCTTCACCTTGGAGGTGGCCTGTTCGTGGGCCTCAGGCTGGCCAGGGGTCAGGGGGTGGGGTCCCACCCGAGATGGAGGCCATTTCACTCTGTCCCTCACAGGTGGGCGGGGTCCACTTGGGACGATGCCAGCATCTCTTCTGACTCCCGGTTATTATACTGGGGGACTTTCCAGGGGAACGGGAGCAGCGAGAAACATTTGGCGAAAGTCAGGATTGGCAAAGGCATCCTGGAACCCGTCTGTGTTGATACAAAAAGTGGCAACACAGTGCTGAGTCGTTCCACCCGTAGAACTAAATTAAGAGACGGGAGGCTCCCCTGCAGATCGGGGCACAGGCTCTGCGCACCGGTGGGCAGGACGCCTGTGGAGCCCCTGATGGTGGCTCATTGGAGACAAACCAGCCACCCTCAGCAAAGACGGGGCCGAAGGAGTCTAACTATGATGCCTTCCATGTAAGGATAGCTAAGCTCGTATTTCAATAAAAGAGAGAGAGAGACATACATTGTCTGGCACAGAGGAGCCTCAAGACGTCTCCGGGGAGAAAGCCCCTTACAGAGCCCAGCTGAGGGCGGCCGGCCGCCAGACGACGGCAGGAGACCCGGTGGGCGTGTCTGTGGTGCACGCGTGCATATGCGTGTGCTCGTGTCTCTGCCGTGTGTACAGTGTGTGTGTGCGTGACCTTGCGTGTATACACGCGCCCACACGTGCGCACATACACAGGGAGTCCCGCTGAGGGGCTGGGGAGCTTCGGGCCGATCCCCTCTGGGATGTGAACTCCGGGATCAGGACGAGTGAAGCCGGGGCGGGGCTGGGGGGTGTCGCATGGATCTGTACCTGCTTGGGACCTGTTTAAAAGTTTCACGTATCACTTTGTGCAGTAATATATTTTTTTTTAATAGCAGAAAAAAGACAGCAGACATACAAAGCACCCCAGGCGCAGCCGAGCAGCTCAGGGCCCCCAGGCCGGGCCCCAGGCGGGAGAGGGCCAGACGCCCTCTAGGCACGCCCACCCCTTCCTGGTCCAGCGCCGCCTGTCTGCAGCCCACGCTGCCTCCTCGTCGCAGAGGAGCGGAGGGCCCCGTGGACAGGGAGACTCTGCGTCCTGCAGGCAGATGGAGGCGGCTGCAGGCATTGAAGGCCCCCTCCCTCCTGCCCCTTCTGAGGGCGGAGCAGAGAGTCAGCCCTGCCAGAGTCTGGAAGGTGCCCGTCCCTGGGGCTGTTTCCAGCAGGAACTCGCGAGTGCTGGGAGCAGTACCTGAAGCCCCCGACAGACCTCTTAGCCCCTCCTGTGGCCTCGGGGACCGGGGACAGGGTGGCCCCAGGAGCTCGTCAGATTGGGCAAGTCTTGGCTCAGAGGAACCTTCCCGTGAGGCTTTCTCACCATCTGTTTAGGGCGCGCCCCCTCCTTCCCTTTTGGGTCCCCTCCTCGAGCCTCCATCCCCACTGCATTCCAATACATCCAGAGCCAAACCCAAGATGCGCGGCCATGCCCTGACCTCTGCGGGCAGAGCGCGTGCGTGGGCGGACAGACGCCTGACCTTCTCTGGGCAAGTTACCCGAGTGGACGTTCCCGAGGGTTCAGGTGTGGAGGTGGCCGCGCAGGGTCCCCGCACGAGGCCTGGTGATGGAGCGGAGGGTGGTCTGGAAGATGAGTGTCTGCGGGACGGGCGGGGTCTGATGGCTGAGGCAGGGAGAAGCACTTCTGGGGTTCGAGGCGCTGAAGGGCGTGATAGAATGAAAGGAGCCAGGAAAAAAGAAAGGCAGAGACCTCAAAACAGCCTCGTGGCAAAGGCAACGTGCTCCGGGAAGTCTCCTTGGCTCTGGGCCTGGAAATCTGCATATTCGTAAGTGGTGTTGGCACAGGAACCGTGTTCTGACTTTTAGAACCGCCTGAAAACTTAGTAACACGGGATGGAAGGTAAGGCCGGCCGACAGCAGCCGGGGGCCGGCCCAAATCGGGGTGGGGGGGCGGGGGGCGGGGCTGGAGGGAGGGTCGCGGGGCTCGCCCAGCAGCCACAGAGGGCCACTCAGAGAGTCACCCAGAGTCGAGGAAACAGAAACCAAAGGTGCACAGCTCACAAAGGTGGCAGCTACAGGCGCTGGGAACAGCAGCTTGACCAGCGTCACCGAGAGGGAGGCCTAACTGAGCTGCATTATCTGACGGCAGGAAGCCAGCGCTCAGCGTGGGAAGCTGTAAGTGAAGTCAGCAGCACAAACCCGCCACCTAGACGGACGGCAGGGGCCCCGAGGAGGACCGAGAGTCTGGAACGGAATTAGGGTTCACTTTGAGGAGCGGGTCTGGGGTGGATCGGCCCGTCTGAAATTCTAAAATAACTACAGATACATTCTTTTGATAAAAATGAAATATGTATCGAATAAGAACAGATACGGTTCCCTGAAAAGTGCTGTCTGTGTGACGCCAGGGCAACGGAGGAATGCGGGCTCTAACCCAGCCCCGCCGGGCACACCCTGGCTTGTCCGCAAGTCGCACGCAGGGACTCTGGGTCCGCGGGCCCTCCCGCCGCCCCGCAGGGCGCCCTTGCTCAGCGCGGGGCCTGGCCGCGGCCCGCCCAGCCCGCCCTCCCCGCCCGGGGCAACCGCGGCCTCCCTGCAGGGCTGCATGGGGCTGTTCCTCTGGAAGCACAGGGCGGCTCTGGGCATGGAGGCGTCCCCAGGAGCGGCGCTGGCTGGGTTTTCCGAATCCACAGGCGGTTCCAGGGCCCTTGGGGGATGTGACATCAAGGGTGGGGCCCTGAAGGGCTGGGCTCTTCTCCCCTCAGTTCTCTTTGAATTATATTCGCGGCTTCAACATCTGTAATCTGGACACTCCTTCCTCCCCCGCTCCAGACTCTTCTCCGATCTAGACGCGAATGTGCGTGGCCAGCAGGAGTGGCCCCCGCCGACCCCGTGTCCCAGTTGGCCCCTTCACAGGATCAGCCCCTCCTCCTCCTGGCTCCGGAGCCCATCACATCAGAAAACACATCTCCCAGCCCCCGTGTTCTTCCAGCTCCACCCACGGGGTCCCCCTGTGTCTCCGTGGAGACTGGTGCCTCCCCCAGCTTGCCCCTCCCCCTCCGCTGTGGTCTGTCCTCACGGCTGCAGCCTCGGAGACCATTAAAGGTGTCAGGCCAGATGTGTCACCCTACTTGCAGGCACCCAGGTGAGTCCCCAGGGCAGGCCCTACGGCCTCGGTCTTGCGCCCGGCCTCTGCAAGCTCTCCGTGCCCTGTGACTCGGCCCTGCTGGGCGTGGGTCAGCAGGCCCGGGAGCCAGCGCCGTCCTGCCTCCGCGCAGAGGAGGCGCTTCCCGCCTGAGCTCGGGCCCCGCAGGGAGTGGCTGGTGTCACTGAGCAGCGTCCACGTCGGCTGCCATCGGAGCGCCTGGTTCTCCACATCGTTTGCTCGTCAGCACCTCTGAGCAGCAGTGGGGCTCGCTCGCTGCCCCCCGAGCCAGGACGTGAGCCCGTGTCCTCTGCTCTGTCCCAGCCGACATGTGCCCGCCCTCGCTGTCACCACGGTGTTTGTCAATCTGGGTGAACCAATGAAGGAGTGAACACGCCAGCCTGGCCATCTTGGAGGCCCCTCATCACCTGGGGACGTTTCAGAGCCGGAGGGGTGGATGGCAGCCTTTCTGATTCTCCCGGGGCCTCAAGCCTCCATCGGCACCCACCCCCCAAGGCAGCTCAGAGGAGCTGCGGTGGCTCAGGTGCCCCCTGGCCTCGGTCCCCCCGGGCGCTGTTCCCCACGAGTGTGCGCACAACTCCTACGGGCGGCAGCTGAGAGCAGCCATCCCTGGAAACCAAGGTCCCAGGCTCGTGGGTGAGAAGTCCCAGGCCAGGTGCCCGCAGTCTAACTCCTCCCTCGGGGCCTCGGGGGACCCGGGGCTCAGGTCCTCTCTGACGCACGCCGGCCCGGCTCCCACAGCGCGCGCCCGCCTGCCGAGCCCAGCCCGGTCCCGCCAGGTCGGCTGTCTTTCTGTGCCACACGAGTGGCAGAGGATCTTTCTGCCGAGCAGTTTCTGGTCTGCTGCTGATGGACCGGCTCTTTCCTGATAGAGCTCCCGCACCCTCAGGTTTCCTGTCTGCCGCCCCCGGCCTCTTCTTCAAGGAGTATATGAATTGTAAATAAATATTTGCATGCACGGGGCAGCTGCCGCTGGCAGGAAGCCTGTGTGTGTCCTCCTTGCGAATATAGATTTTCCGACTCCTGTGCAAGATGAATCACGTCCCCTAAATGCATCTGCTTTGTAAACCCAGATCTCCACACACCACGTTCCCCGGGAACACAGCTTCCAGATAAGGAGACGCTCCTGAGTCCCCCTTGAGGATCATGTTCTGAGAAGGAAACACATCTTCCGCAGACCCAGGACGGTTTAGGGCAGCTCAGCCGAGGGCTTCTCGGGCCCGTCCTGCGCTGCCCGGGACACGGGCCCCGAAGGAAGCCTGTACGAGGAGCGCAGCGCACCTTGGCTGGGCCCAGCGGCCCCACACACTATCGTCACCGCCTGTTTATTTCTGAGATCTGGCCCCCACGTGCGACCCGGGAGTCCCGCCCAGCAGACGCTGCGTGACCTCAGACTGTCGCCTTGTTGCATGGAAGCCCTATAACGTCCCGGCTCTACCAGGAGCTGGGGACACACACGGGCCCACATCTCTGCTGCTGGGACTCCAGGCTGCCCTGAGGCACACGGGGTGAGACGGTGGCTGCACCAACTCCCCGTCAGGTGGCAGTGAGGGAGGGAGGGATCCAGGGACCCCACCCAGCTGCCCGACAGCCAAAGTCAACCTCAAACGTGAACCTGGGGGCCACTGGCGCCCAGGACTTAGCTTCCCCACCTGTGAACGGAAGGTCTTCATGAGACTGACAAACAAGAGCGTTTGGGACAGCCACTCTCTCCCTAAGTTACTCCTGTCTCTCTCGATGCTGTGCGAGCTGGAAACAGGCTTTTGGTAAATGTGACCCTGAGCAGAACTCCAGCTCGGAGCCCAGACAGTGGTCCAGAGGCTCAGGCCTGGGGAGAGGGGGTCCCACATTGGACCTCACGTCCCACGCCCCATGTTCCAAGCCAGCGCATCACAGCCCCACCACACCTCCCAGGTCTGATGCTCTGGGTTTAAGGCTCCTTCATGGTCACACCTCACATTGCAGGCAGGTGAGGCCAGGCGACGCGGGGAGCTTCCTGCTCAGGATGACACAGCTGGCCTCCTCCGGAGGCGACCGTGTGGACGAGCTCAGAGCCACACGTCAGCCCAGCTGACACCGGGAAACTCTCACTGGAGGCATCCCCTTCACAGGAGACACAGGGCAGGCGGAGCTGCCCACTGCGTCCCCGTGACAGATGGGGCCCCTGGGAAGAAAGCTCGCATCCCCACACCCCCCGCAGGGCCTGTGTGGTAATTAATAGCCAGCTGAGGGAACTTGATTGCTGCTCCTGGGTCTAAAAATGGATAAACAACCATTACTGCCAGAGAGGTCCAGACCGCATTCATCACCATTACAGAGCGAAATTCCGCCCGTGCTTCTTAATCCATCACCGCGCTCGCCGGGGCTCCGGCCCCCTGGTCCCCGGGAGTGGACGGCAGTCACCGGCGTGGGCCCGGGGCCAGGCGTGATGGATGGCAGCCGCGGGCTCCAATCTGGAGAGGGTTGTCAGGGAGAGGACGGCTGCCCACGGCCTCCATCCCCGAAAGCAAATCTGCACCTTGTGTAAGCATCAGGAGCCGCCGCAGAGCATTCTGGGCTCAGACGGAAGGGGGCGCCCCAGGGCGGAGAGCGAGACCCAGCCCCGGCTCACTCGCCCGCTTTGTGACGGGAGGTCGGGCCGCGTGGAGACGCGCCTGCCGGCAGGTGCCGGGCGCTCCTGGCACTGTCGCCTAGTTCCGGGACATGCCGGGACGTGCTCTGGGTTCAGCGCTGATCCTGTGCTCTTCCCTGAAATCACCGCGTCCACGGACAAAGGCGCATCTTCACACTGTGTGACGTCGATCATCTCACTGGAGGCAGAACTCGTGGGAGGACAGGGAGGGAGGAAGGCGAGGGAGGCCAAGGGGTGAAATACGCCGTCAGAGCCAGGAAGGCAGATGCGGGAGCCCTGGCCGGGGCGGACGTGGCTAATCCACCCCCAGGTCTCTCCACCCGGCGGCATTTGTGCCACTGAAGCCACGCCTCATCCCTGCGCCACCCCAAGAGCGGAGGGCCGGGCTCATCTGCCTGGGGAAGGAGGGCCCCTGCTCCGGCCCCCAAGACGGGCCCAGCAGGCTGTCCCCCGAGACACCCCGACAGGCCGTCTCCAGCCACTGCGCTGCCCCTCAGCGTGCTCCTTGGACCAGCACCGTCATCCCAGCCAAGGTCGCCAGCCCCTCCAAAGCCCAGAACAGGGTGGGCACCACCCCAGCTCAAGGTCCGCTCAGATGACGGCGCCCACGCTTGGGTCTCCCTGCAGTCTCCTTGGGGCACCGGCCGGCTTGTCAGGGGGCCTGCTCAGACACGAGGCGCCCCCAGCCCACCCCGGTCCTGTGCACAAAGTCCCAAGGAGTCTGGAGGGCCCCAGGGGTGGGTGGGCTCCTGTTCAGGGCCGAGCCAGCATCATCCCAGCTGGTCACTCGGTGAACCTCCTCCAGGTGTGGTCCTGCCTTCTCCCCTCAGATGTGGAGGAAGCTGGAGCCTTCTGTCAGCCTCCGCCAGACGCCTGCAGAACCACGCACAGAATCGTGCTCCCTCAGCTGTGACTACGAGACCGCGGGAGGCCACCTGCATCCTCCGAACCCCAGCATCCTCATCTGAACATCGGGAGTGGGCACAACCTCGTGGGTAGCAGAGAGGATGGAGCTGTGACCACAGAGGCCAGCGCGTGGGAGGAGCTGATGGAGATAAAGACGGTTGAGAAGCCCCTGGCTCTACCCTCTGAGCAAATCACAGGTGGGGGAGGTACGGCTAAGACTCGTGGGAGACGAGGGTGAGCAGGACCAGACCTCAGGGGAAAGGCACACAGAAGGACTTGGGGGGGGTGCAGGGGCGGCAGGCCCTGGCTTGAAGGAAGCGGGCAGATCTGCGGTGCAGGAGCGGTGCCTGGGGAGGGCCCCGTGCCTAACATGCAGCCAGAGCCCAGGGGCAGCCGGCTGGACTCCCAGGTCCCACGATGGTGCGAGACTCCATCTCACACGAGCCCGCCTACTGGTGCCCACTCCCTCCTCTCAACCCAAGTGTCCTCCAAGGAAAAGACATCAGCCCCCTCTGTCTGATGCCCCCACCCGCTAAGTCCCAGGGTCGCTAGAAGTCATAAGATATGGTCTCAGCCCTGTGCAGAGTGTCCGCTCTCCCATGACTTTGTCCCCATACCCTGGGGAGGGGGCTGGCTTATCCTGTCTCCTGCCCCTCCCTTGGCCGACGCTGGGGCCTCCGTGGCGGGAAGGAGGAGAGGACACAGGCCAGTGAGGCTCCTGCCATGCACCTGACTGTCCCGTGTCCAGTGGGATTTGAAGGTGACCCTTGGAGGGCAGTGGCCCCAGCACAGCGCCCCTCCCCATAGAAGCCCCCTTTCCTTCCTCCATCTCTGCTCCAGAGGCTACACCCCCACCTCAGGCAGGGCGTGAGGAACTGTCCGCCGCTGCCTTCCCCTGGGGCCCGACGTGTGCAGGCCAGGCAGAGCTGGGACCTGCCCCACCCCCACGTCCCCCTGTGGCCAGGAGAGCCTGGACAATCGGGAAGAGGCCTGTGTTCAGCTCGCTCCCAGCTGCCTCCCTGCCTTCCACACACTGCCTGATGGGGGTCCCATCGGCCTCGGCCAGGCTGCGTCAGGGGTGGTGGGGCTTGCAGAGGAAAAGTCCACGTGCCAGGGGCGGGACGGGGCCAGGGCAGGGGCAGGGCAGAGGCGGAAGTGGCCCAGGTGCGGGGGAAGGGCAGCGGGGCGGGCTGGGGGTAGTCCCCTAAACCCGTGTCCACCCAAACCTGTGAACGTGACCTTCTTTGGGAAGAGGGTCTTTGCAGATGGAGCAGAGGGAGGAACCTGGAGGTGAGCCTCCCCTGGGTTACCTGGTGGGGCCTAAATCTAACGGCAAGCGTCCTTGTAGGAAAAGACACAGCAGAGAAGCCACGTGTGGATGGCGGCAGAGATCGGGCCGATGTGTCCACAGGCAAGGACTCCTGGTGTCTCCAGTGACACCAGGAGCCGGGAGAGAGGCCCAGAAGGACCTCCCAGAGCCCAGGGGGGAGCCGGTCCCCCAGCACCTCAGCTGCGGACTTCTGGCCTCCAGACTGTGAGCGGAGCACGTTCTGTTGTTTCAGAACCCTGGATCTGTGGTCGTCTGCTGCTGCAGTCACAGGAAGCTCACGTGGGAAGGGTGACCTCCCCTGGGATGTGGTGGTGTGCCGGCCACCAAGGCGGGGGTGGGGGAGAGCAGAGAGGAGGGGCAGGGGGAGGGCGGTCAGCCTGGCACGCGCCCTCCCGAGCGAGCTGTCCAGGGAAGACGTCGCCGAGGGGCAGAATCCACCCCGTTGGCCCCTGGGGCCCGAGCCCCTGGTTGGAGTCAGATGCACAGCTGAAACAGCCGGTGGTGAGACTCAGGAGAGAGCCTGCCGACCTGAGCCCCGCCTCCTGGCCTGTAAATGGGGGCCCCCCTGCCTGGGGGGTGGGGGCTGCGTCTGGCGCCTGGAATCTGACCACCTTGTGTCCTGCCCCTCAGCCCGTCCATCCTCCTCTGCCGTGCCCCTCCTCCCCTGCAGCCCCCAGGGAGACCGCGCTCCCCGTGAGCTAGACTCGGGGGCTTCACGGGAAGACGAGGGTGCCTCTCTGTCTCCCCAGGCTCCGTCTCCGCGCGTCGGTCGAAGGGAGAGACAGTTCAGGGTCTGCGCGAGCCCGCAGCTCCCTCTCCGGTGGGCGAACAGCTTCGGAGCAGAATGCCTCCTCCAGTCGTGAAGTCACAGAAGGTGTGGAAAGTGCATTTTGATGGCTTTTCAGCAGAGAGAAAACAAGTCCACATGACACACAGCAGGACATCAGCGAGAAGGAACGTTCCCTGGTCACTGGGAGGAGGACAGTTGTTCCCCTAACTGCGGCCTAAATGCCGTTGTCTCCCCCCCACTCCCCTCCCCCAGGGGACGCGCCCGGTGTCTGGAGATGGTCGGGAAAGACTCTCTTGTCCCTGAGACCCCAGAGTGTGGCGGTTACCCCCAGTCACACCCAGACCCTTGCCCGCCAGGCCCACCGTGAAAATGCCACAGGTCCAGCCCCGGCCCCCGATGGCCCCCGGGGTGCGCCTTACCCCCGGGGTGCAGCTTAGGAGAACAGGTATGCCCCGACGACACGCACTTCCAGCCCAACGCGGGGCTTTAGGGGCGCCATCTGGTGGCCTCCTCGGAGCTTTCCAGACCCGACGGAGCTGCAAGGCCTTGCTTCCCGGCCGGAGGGCAGAGGCATGGAGGGGCCCGCCCCGCCGACGCTCAGGCCAGGCATCACCATGGTCCTTGGCGCCCACCAGGACAGTCTCAGCTCGCAGAGCACCTGTGTGGGGCCGCCCTCAAGGCCGCGGCCGGGGCTGTACAGCTCGCGGGCTCACAGCCCTGACCTCCTGACCGCACGGCCCCTGCCTCTGCGCTGGGCAGCCAGCCTGGAGCACAGCCCGAGCTCGGGGTGGGGCGCTGGGAGCTTCTGCAGAACCCGCCGCCCGGCGTGCCCACCTGCCAGAGGCGTGGGGCGCCCGGTGGGACACACGGCAGGTCCTCTCTCAGGATGAGCTCCATCCACTCCCCGAGAGAACATTTCTATTTTTCCTAAAAATATCCAAACACTCCATATTCCGTTTCCCGTAGCCCACGGTACTGGGTGCCCAGAAAGATCCCGGTCAACAAGAACTGAACGGGAGGAGGAGGGAGGGAGGGGAGGGGAGGGGCGGGCCTCCTCCTGGGTGGGGTCCCTGGCACAGAGGGCGCACGCGCAGTCCACCGCCCCCGGCGCGCGAGGGGCGGCGGGGCATCAGTTGGGCTTCTCTGCGGGGACGCGGGGCCCTGAGGGCTCGGCCTGAGTCTCGGGCCCTGGGCCCTGTCTGCCACTCGTACAAATCGCCCTTCCAGGCCTGACTGGCATTAATTAAATATTTCAATATTTGTATCGGAGAAAGACCGCTGCAGCCCACCGCAGCCGTCTCTGATTCGATTACCCAAGAAGGCTTCATGGCGACCCCTATAAATGAATACATTTTCAACATTTTTTTTTCCTGTTGAAGGTAATTTTCATGGCTGGTTTAACTTGCAAGGATGATAGAAAATATTAATAAAACATTTGATGTCTAAGTCGGGGTGGAAGCTTAATAAATTAGACATCATATTTCACTTCTGCTCACGTGACGGTAATTGTTTTAAAAGGGGTTAGTGGAGAAGGAGGAAGCTTCTGGTGAAGTTTTGGAGTCATTGAAGGTCTGGAGGACCAGAGCCACCCTCGCCCACCCCCTTCACAGCCGGGGCTGCTGCGCGGGGTCCCAGAGGGAGGCAGACCCCCGGCGGCCTCGGGAAGGAGGGCAGTCTTATATGAGGTGGCCGTGAGCACCAGCACCTCACTTGGACGGGGAAACTGAGGTTCCGCCAGGTAAGTGGCACGTTGGGTCCCCAAGCTGGGTCAGTGACAAAGCCAGGATCCTCCCATCTCACCCGTGACCTTTCCAAACCCCCGTCAGGGCGCAGCTGGGGGATTCAGCAGGAGGCTGTGCTGTGTGTGGCCGGCGGGGATGCCCGGAGCCTGTCCGCCTCATCCAGGCGTCGTGTCCCCTCCCCACCGGCAGAGGTGGTTCCAAATCTGTCACCCCTTCCCTGTGAGATGCTGATCTCGGAGAGCAAAGGTAATCCTGGAGAGAATCACGGGAAGCAGAGAGATGAGAAATATCTACAAAAATATGTTTTTCAAAAAGGGGCTGACTTTCTTGTGGAAGGAAGCAGTGAGAAGAGTGAAGGGATGGGATTCGGGGCTGAAGAGGCAGTGATGAAGTGGGTCCAGGAGTCGGCTGGGGGCTGGGGGGGCTCCCCGGGAAGCTGGCCGGGTCTGGGTGGGGTAGAGGTCCAGGCGGGGCCCCTCAGGGCACTGGGAGGGGGTCCAGCAGGGAACATCATCAGTGAGAGGCAACCTTGGAGTGGAGATGACCTGGCACCCCCAACGCATGTGCACACACTTGACTCACACATGCAGATGTGCATGCATGCACACACGTGCACACAAACCCACACACAGACACACAGCGCACTTGTGCAGGCATACCACACACTCATGTGTACACAAGACGCTCACCCAGGGCACACACAGACAGATGTGCACACACATGTATGCACTTCACAGGCATTTTGTGCAACAAAATTCACCTGGCCACCTGCGCCCTCAGGGAGCAGAGTCTCACAGCTGGTGATGGTGACACAAGCCAGTGCATTTTTGAACAAGGGCTCCACGTTGCCCCTTCGCCCAGGGCCCCACCTACTGTACAGTTACTCCTGCCGCCTCCGCAGGCAGATAAGCAGAAATTTCCAGGGCTTTCCTCCCAGCAGACTGCAGGTATCCATGGGCTTCAGCGATCATCCTGGCCTGAGCCCCCACCCTCCCACCGCTGGAGGAGAGCGTGGGGTGCGCACAGCTGGGACGGGCGATGGCGAGGGCAGGGGAGTGATCTTATCAGCTTCCACGCACATGGTGCTATTGTAACGGCAAGTTCGCTGCACACAGCTCTTGAGGCGGGAAGCCCCGTGAAAAAGACCAGCAGGACCCCCAGGCAGGGCCACTACTCTCCTGCCAGCACCATCCGGTTCCCTGGCCCAGCAGCTTTATCTCGCTTTTTGCCTCTGAAACAGCTTACTTCTAAGAAAGTGGAACTTACCCCTAAGATCCTATT
Source organism: Camelus bactrianus (assembly GCF_048773025.1). Taxonomy (NCBI): domain Eukaryota; kingdom Metazoa; phylum Chordata; class Mammalia; order Artiodactyla; family Camelidae; genus Camelus; species Camelus bactrianus. The sequence continues at coordinate 69,372,301 of NC_133550.1, forward strand.
GGTTCCCTGAGCCCACTCCTGATTGGCCAATTTGTAATACTTAATTTGCATGGAACTCACTCCTGATTGGTCCATTTCTATCACTCCTGATTGGCCCATTTCTACCACTCCTGATTGGTTCATTTCTATCAATCTTGATTGGTCCACTTCTACAAAGCTTGTTCCTAATTAGTCAACTTCTGTTATACCTTATTTGCATATGATGTTGCAAAGTGTAAACTGGCAGCCTATAAAAGCCTTTGTAAACCTGCAGACGGGGTCCAGAGCTTGGAGCGTTCACTCCTCTGGGCCCGGTGGCGTAATAAACTGAGTTCTCCAGCTCTCCGAGTGCTGCTTGGTCTCTCGCCCGGATCCAGGCTGCTGTCACAACTGAGCTGTAGCACACTTTGCTGCAACACTCTTACGTCATGAACTGATTTTACAGAACGTTTTCATTCCTTTGAAAAATGTCTGGCCGTCTATTGAACGTGAATCACGGTGCAATTAGACTCAATATTTACATAATCAGCTTTCTTGGAGCAGCAGTGAAATGTCACCATTTACAAAGCATTTTTAATTATTTGAAAAAATTACATGCCGGTTAGTACATTTTTTTGGCAATTAAAAATAATACCCACATGGAAGTTTTGCAAGGATGTGGATATTAAAACTCAATTACAGGGTTTGCACTTTCTGTCTCTTCACTCTGAGGACGCAGCCCCGGGCTCTGGACACGAAATGCACAAGGGCAGCCGCAGCCGAGGCTCAGCTCTGGACACGCCCTCTTTCCCGCACGTCTGCCGCACTCCCACGTGCCTGTGGATGGAGTCTGCCCACCGAGGATGAACTCCCCTTTTCTCAGTGGGGCCATGGCCCCACTTCCCCTCCAGGAAGGAGGTCCCCCACCTGCGAGTGCTCAGGTCTGGCCTCCCCCTGCGTTTGGGGCAGGTCCCGGGGACGTGCTGCACCCCCACGACGGGAACCTGGCTGAGTGGAGGCTGGGTGCTGGGCGCTGGGCAGGGCTCTGTGCAGACGAGCAGTGAGGCTGAACCTGGCAAGGTTTATGGAAAGTGCACCATTCCCGGACTCACAGAGGCCGTGTTCCCCAACACAGTGTTCCAACAGCTCTGATCAAGGAACCCACTTCACAGCAACAGAGGAAGGACAGTGGGCCTGTGGTCATGGAACCCGCTGGTCTCGCCGTGGCCCACCACCCTGAGCAGAGCTGCTCCCGTGCAGGGCGGGGTGGGGTGGGGCTCTCCAGAGGGCTGCCTACCCTCTGCACCAGCATCGTTACGCGGCGCCATTTCTCCCCCGGCCGGAATTCAGGCGTCCAGGAATCCGGGAGTGGAAACCGGGATGAGACCACTGCCACCCCACTGGCAAGATGCTTGCTTCCCAGCCTGTGACCTCAGGCTCAGCTGGCCCAGCGTTCGCAGTTCCAGAGGGAGGATGCTTCCACCAGGAGGAACACAGTCATCCCATTGCACTGGACAGGGACCCTCACCAGCCCCTGTGGGTCCCTGCGGCCCTGGGTCAGCAGGCGGAGAAGGGGCTCCCATGCTGGCTGGAGGAGCCCTGCTGCCGCCTGGGGGAACCGGGCTGCAGCCTCACAGCAGAGGGAGGGGAGCACGTCCAGATGTGGGGGGCCACTTAGGGCCTCGCCTGGTCTCGCCAGGCCCCGGGATTCAGATCCACGGAAACAACCCCTCCGGGCGGGCAGGGGACACAGCCAACGGGGGCGCCTGCAGAGACAAGGAGACCACAGAGCGGGCGGCGAAGGGAGAGAAACACCAGCCACTCCCACACGGCCGGTTACGGAACCAGGGCTTCCTCGACGGTGACGCACCTGCACACGTGTGCACACTTGTGCTGCGTGTGCCTCTACGCACAGCAAACGTCTCCGGTTTCTTCCCTCTTTCCCCTCATCCTGTGACACCAGCTGTCTTGACTCTACAGCCTTGTTCACAAGTGTTGTTCACATCACATCACAGTGTTGGTCTCAGGATGTCTTGGAGAAGAGTGACCGCCTCCCCGGACCTCACCCCCTCTGGGGCAGGGTCAGCACGTTTGGGTTGTGCCGTGTTAGGGAGCAGTCTGATTGCGTTGACATTTTTTTGGAGGTTCAACGTGATTAGAAGGAGGCGCCTGGGGCGAACTGTGATGGTTGCTTTCACGTGTCAGCTTGGACGCGTCCCAGTACCATGAAGTTAACCAAACTCTGGTCCAGGTGGTGTGTGAGGAATTCTGTAGACGTGGTTGGCACTGACAGTCCGTCGACACCCAGTACAGGAGACGGCCCTCCACTGTGTGGGTGGGCCTCGTCCAATTAGTTGATGGCCATAAGAGGAAACCGTGGAATCTCCTGGGAAGAAGGAACTCCACCTCAAGACTGCAGCATCCACTCTTCCCTCACTGGGCAGCCCTCGGATTTCCCTCCGGGATGTCGACCCTGGCCCTCGAGGCCCGAGCGTGATAACAGGCTCCTAGTGTTTAGCCGGGGCGGGCATCCTCACCTCCTGGGATATGAAGATGCTGATGACCAGCTGCCCAGATGCACCTGCGGGGAGGGCAGGTGGTGACGGTAGTGCTCACAGAGGCTGCGCATAGCCCAGCCTCTCCTGCTCGGTGCCACACTGTGCTGTCCTCACCTGCACCGGGCCATCCCATCCAGTCACCTGTCGGACACTCTGTGGACACGTGTACGATACAGGTGTGGAAGGACAGACAGGTGAGAAACAGGTGAGACATCACTGCTATGGAGAGAGCTGGGAACCTGGGCCTTCGGGCCGCAGGCTGAGCTCAAGCTGCTGGGAACTGAGTGGACCAGTCTGGAGGCCGTCCGCCTCGGACGCACAGGGTGCTGGGAGGTTCCCAGGACCCGCGGCCAGTCCCTCCCAGGTGAGGGGACAGGACCCGGGATCGCCCACGTCCCGGAGCTGGCAGGGGGCGCGCCCAAGCTCATCTGTGCCCTGCCCTCCGTCAGCTCACCTGGCAGGGGGGCTGGGGCTGAGGGTCTCGCTTTACCTTCTCCTCCTTCCTCTGACGGCCCAGTGTCTGGCTGCTTCCTCACCTGCCCTGTGGTTCCATGCGGACCAGTGGGGCAGCTGCACCGGCTGCCGCTCCCACACCTGTCAGGAGGTGATGGGGCCAGATGCCTGCAGTCTGGCCTGCTGGGAGCACAGAGGGACCGAGGGAATGGGGAGGACCCCGCCCAGCTTCACCCCCGGGTCAGGTGGAGCCAAAGCCAGCCCCCCGCCGGCAGGACCGCAGCGCCCGAGCGCGGTCTGCCTCCAGACCCAGGGCTTGCATTCAGCTCCTGTTTTGTTGACTATTTTTCCATTTAATTCGTTCATTAGTTTGGTTTCATGGTTGCAAAAAAAGCTGGAAACCTATGGGATTTACACTTAACATAGTGAAAATCACTGAGGTCGACACCGGTGTTTGCCGTGATTGTTGCCTTGAGGAGGGTCTGTCTGTGGGATGGCGCCGAGCTGTCGGCCCTCTGAGGTCAAGCACGTTCCCTGGCGGTGAGGGGCTTGTGATGTCCCTGGGGCCGCTGGCCTGCTGGGGCGGCTGCCAGCGGGGCTGTGGGCGCTGCCGCTCGGCCAGGGGGACCCAGGAGCCCGTCGGCCCCATCCTCCCCACCCCCGGCGTCCTCGGGGACCGAGTCCCAGCCTCCCCGAGGCTTGGGGGCATTAATTTAAAACAGCTGATTGCCAGTGAAAGGTCTCATCAAAGATTAAATGAGCATAATTTAACTGAGGGAATGATAATAGATTTAGTTAAGAAGAGAAAAAAAGGAAAATTGAATTAGAATGCATATTTGAGGGAAAATCGGAGTTTAACATAATTACACTTAGAGATGAGACGGGTCACAATTACCAGGTTTCAGAGGTGGAGTTGCTAATTGTATTATTGAAAATCAAGGCTGGGTCTTTGCCCTGCAACACGTCAGCGGAAGGGTCTGCAGGCCGGGGAGGAGGCCCGTCCCGCCCGCCTCCTCCCACCATCACCTTCTCCCCGTCTTCCGGGGTCAGGGTGACTGTCCCCCGCGCTGTGCCAGCGCCCCACAAGGGCAGGATGGGGCCGGTCATCGCTCAGGCCTGGGGCCCCGCAGCCTGCAGGGAGGCGGCGCAGTCGGCTGGCAGACGGCTCACTGATTAGATTCTCCTCCGAGCTGGTCCAGTCCCCTGGCAGGCGTGAGCTGTTACGGCAGCCAAAACCCTCACTCCCACCCACATCGGGCTTCCCAGATGGCGCCTCCACTCTGGTCCCCAAGTGCTCACCTTCACAAGAGGTGACTTGCTTGCCTCTGGCACGCACGGGGCACAGATGTCAGTGACGGGGGGGCGCTCGGCACGGCACCCACACGTGCCCGTCTGCAGAGGGCAGGTGGGGGCGCGTCTGCGCCGGGCACGCCGAGACCAATCATACAGCCCCACGCATGACTGTGTCTGGGGACAGCAGACCCCACAGCCAGGATTTTGAGCACAGTCATTTACGGGCTGAGCTGGGTCCCTCAGAGGCAGATGCTGACGTCCCAACCTCCAGGATCTCAGGATGTGGCCGTGTGTGGAGGGGCCTTTAGAGCGCTGGGCCAGGCGGACTGAGGTCACAGGGGTGGCCCTGCTCCTCCACGGCTGGTGTCCCTCTAAGAGGAGATCGGGACAGGGCCACACGCAGGGAGGACCGTGCGAAGACACGGGGAGAGGCCGGCTCCACCGGGCTGGGGCAGATGCTCCCTCAAGGGCCCAGCCCTGCTGACACCTTGGTCTCGGACCTCCAGGTCCAGACGGTGGGAAACAGATTTCTGTCATTTGAGACACCCAGCCTAGGGCGCTTTGCTTGGCAACCACAGGAAACTAACAAAGTCGCCTTTTAATTTCGTGAAGTATAAAGCTTTTGAAAGCGCACACTGACCTCACGCAGGACACACAGCTGGCCCTGAGCCCGAGGAAAGACGCTCCCGGTCTTCAGTCACCAGAGGGCCGCCCACTAACACTCCAGGAGGAAACACCAGGCGCCAACTGCAACCATAAAAACAAGAAGGAAGGACATTCCAGACACTGGCAAACTGGTGTGGCCGGAAGCCTCAGCAGTGTGGCCGCTCCCAGTGAAGGTGGACAGAGCCTGCCCCCCGCCCCCGGGGTTCACTCAGGAGCGTCGGGGGCGCCTGTCCCCACGCAGCAGCCGGATCAGAAGTGTCCCCAGTGGCTTCATTCACAACGGGAAGACCCTGGAAAGTCCCCAACTTCACACAGAGCAGTGAAGTGGAAAGTGCACTGTGTTCCTGGACGGAATCCATCCCGTGGCCTCGGTGCTGGGCGGGGCTGCTGCGCTGAGGGACAGGGACAGGAGGAACGCGGCGCTCTGGGGCTGTGGAGACGCTGACGCCGTGGTGTCCAGCGGTGTGTTCGGCCGTTCCATGGCCCTGGGGCGGGCCCCTCCCTCCCTCACCAATGTGGGGTGAGGACAGGATCAGAACAAGGGCCCCTGCGCCTGGAGCTGGGGGCCGCGACGTCCGGCTGGATGGCCTAGTCCCCCAGCATCCGGGGCAACGACCTCACCCACCGGGGATCCGCGGAGTTAGGGCTCGCGTTCCCCCCCCCACCTCGTGCTGCGGGGAAGAGGGGGGCCTTACCGGACAAAACACCTTTCCCAAGTGCATAAACATGCTTTGCCCAAGCTCAGTGTCCGATTTCCAGCGGCCGTCCACTGCGCTCTGCGTCCCCCGGGCGAGTGTGCGGTGTCTGGGGCCCGTGGGCCTGCGCAGTGCAGTCAGCTCTGAGCATGGGCCTTATCTGGCTAATTGGCGTAGGTTTCCCGAGTGCAGAGCTAACGTTCCCGGCTCCGGAGAGCTCCAGGCCCACGTGTCGGGGAACCGCAGCTCTTCAGGGAAATTCTTGGACTTAATTTTCTTCTCATGATTTTATTCCTGAGACTGGCTCAGCTTGTTAATCAGTTGGCTCTGAAGGATGGATTGTAGTGTGATATGGTCATACCGTCACAGAAAACCGTTCCAGCCCCAAATAGCAGGGCAGGGTCTACAACCCCAGACACTGGGGCGAGAAGAGGCAGGAATTCGCGCAGGCGTCTGGGAGCTGGGCATGGAGCAGAAGTAGCTTTTGTTCCCACAGGAGGCCCAGCTACGGACATGGGGAAGGCCGGGCGCAGCGCTCAGCCACCGTCATCAGGGCAGGGCGGACGCACGCCTGGTTAAAGTCAGCCGGGAGACGCTCCCCTCCTCTGAACCGGATCCAGAGGCTGCCGGCGGCTCCCGGACGTCCAGGGGCACTGAGCGGCCCCTCTCCGCATCCCACGCCCTGTGTTCACCCCCCTCTGCTGTTACCACCTGAGCCGCCCCCCCTCCCCCCCGCTGGGTCCGGCTCGGTGTCTTCACTCCCGCCCCGGCCGCTCTTGTCTACGCCCCCTCCCCGACTCAGTCCAGGCTCAGTGGATGGGTTAACCATGCGTTTTATTTTCTATGTTTTGTGATACTTTGACATCTTGGGGATGACAAGGGAGAGACTGCCCCTCCGGGGGCCCCTCATCCCTAGAGACGGGGAGTGACTCCCTGCACATGTGCCCTCATGTGCGGACGGCCAACCCAGAGCCCGAGCCCACCTGCTCCTTCCCCTCGCACACCCCTCCAGCATGCCTGCCCGCATCCTCCCGGAGCCAGGCGCGGGACGGCAAGGGACCGCCCGACAGCCAGAGCCACCAACACGCTTCCAGCGTCCAGTCCTTTGCTTGCTCAGACGTGCCCGCCCCCTCGCCCGCCCCTCCCTGCAGGACCGCGGAGAAGGCTCTGGGCCGCCCCCTCGCTCCGTCTGCTCCTGACCCACGCCCGTGCCCGCTCATGTGGCCACGAGGGACGTGGCCACTGGGCCTGCTTCTCCTGGCATCTGTGAGAACTAAGCTCTTGCTTCAAGACAGCGTTCCCGTGTCCGTCCCCAAACCCTGTCAATCCAGATTCAAACAAATCTGGGTTACAAATCCTGAAACACTGGGCACCCTGAGGGCACTGACAAGACAACAGAGCGGGTCCCTCCGCTGGAGTCTCTAAGTCGGAGTCCCCAGCGACCAACGAAGCCCGCTGCCCACTTCCCCCACCCGCTCCCCGCTCTGTTCCCATCCCTCCCCCTGCCCCTCCCCCAGCGTCACAGCTCCTCCGTCTTTCCTGAAGGGGGCCCGGCCTTCCCCCGCCCCTGCAAGCCCCAGCCCTGGCCCCCGTGCACAGAATTCTCCCCCCGGGTCTGGCCCAGCTGCTGTCCACCCCGGCCCCGGCTCTGGGGCTCGGGTCCTGCAGTTCGTCAGCAAACCTCTCCTGGGCCTCGAAGAAGAGCCACAGGCACCTGCGGGCCTCGCCTGTCCTTGCCCGCGGGGCTCTGTGCTGTGTGTCGTAAAGCCGCTCATGCCGTGTCGCCTGACCTGGGCTGAGCCCCCGGGGCAGCAGCAGGAGGTGCGGCGCACACAGGAGGAGGGTCCTGGGGGTCTAGGCTGCCCGCACCGCCCGTGAGAGCCCCCTCGCTGAGCTCCCGGGGGCCGTGTCTAATCTTCCCTGGAGCTGCCCGAAGCCCACCAGCCGCGGCAGGGCCACCCTCCAGGGCCACGTGCTCTCCGCGCTGATGTCCCGCGTGCAGCCCCCACCTTGTGCACGTGCGTGGCTGCGGGCTGTCTGCGCCATGGGAGGACCAACGGTGGCCGGGGCTGCTTCGTCCAAGGCTGGACCCTCACCCGCAGCCCCCCAGGGGGCCATCGGCCTCCAGGGGCAAGACCCGGGGCCTTTGGATCTTTCCTTTGTTGCTGCCCCCACCCCCACCCAACACCACCGCCGGGCGCTCAGGTGGAGAGACCAGCACCCCCTTCGGGCGCCACAGCCACACTGCGGCACGACAGGACCTTCCAAATCACAGTGACCAGAAGTGCTGCTGTGAGTCAGGCTGAAACTCAGCCTTGAAGTAGCCGGCTTGGTGAAAACGTTGGTTTCTCTCAGGACTCCGAGGTCCGGCTGAGCACCATGTGACGGCCGGCGTCTGCTCTTGGCATCTTCCCTGGGCGGCTCCTGGGGCAGGAGCTGGTCGCTCAGTCTGGAGGTGGTGCTGCCCCTCGGCAGAGCCCTGGCTGCTGGCCATCCATGCCTGTGACCCCTGACCCTAAGTGCCAGCCACAGACAGTCAGGTGGGCACCGACTGCCTCGGAAGCCACTGCGTCCCTTCTGCTGCTTTCTGTTCATTGACCATCACAAACCCTCTCTTGTCCGCAGGCTCAAGGGGGCGGGTGAAGGGAGCCCATTCCCCTGCTGGGAGGTGGCAAGATTCTGGAAGGGCACGTGGAGCCATCAGTGTTGCCGTGGAGATTTCAGGAACATTTAGTTAGGTGCAGTAAGTGTCGGTGTTAATTTTCTCAAAGGCTGAACAAAAGCCCTTCGTTTCTTCATGAGTGACGTGACGGGTGGCTTGCTTGCTCCTGAGCATCTCCTCCAAGCTGACCTCCTCTGGGAAGCCCTCCATGGGGAGCAGGCCGAGGATGCCCTGTGAGGCAGGGAAGATGTCCTGCGTCTCCAAGGGAGAGCGGAGCTCGGGGTGCCCAGGGCATGAGGCAGGCGTCACGCCGTGCGGGGCCTGAGGACCACGGCGGCTCCCAGAGCTGAGAGGCCGGGCGGCGCGGCGCGGGGGCGGAGTGCGGCGCTGGCGGGCGAGGGTGCGGAGGTCGGCGGCCCTGGGCGGCCAGAGTCTCTGTGGAAGTGCCACTGAAAGAAGGGAGCACTTCAGAGGCCTGAGGACTCCTCTGCACCCACATCGAGACTAAGCCGTGTGGAAAGGGTCTAGACTGAGCCACTGCCTGCTCCGCCCTCCCTCCTTCACGCCCGGCAGAGCACCCCCGGGCGGCCCGGGTTGCTGGTTCTCTGCGGGCGGGCGGGCGGGCGGGCGTCGGGGTGGGGCAGCTGGGAGAAGTCCCTCCGTCTCTCCGTCCTCAAGATGAGCCTCTCTGCTCGTACTTTTTACTCTGATCACGTGGACTTTGGAGTAAGATTGTCAAGTTCCACGAAAAGCACCCTGGAAATGATGTTTCAATTTTATAGCTTTAGAATATCGAGATTTCTAACCTGCAGGCAGTGTTTCTGCCTCCATTTCTTCAGATCCTCCTTTATGTCCGTCGTACATTCTGCCATTATTTCCCCCAAGGCCGTGCGCACTTGCGTCGGGCTGTCCCCGGGCCTGGGCACGCCACCGTCGCGGCTACAGTTGCCTAATGAGCAAGAGAGACAAGAGGCAGCACGTTGCCTGGTCCTTCCCAGGCGCGCGTTTCAAAGCATTGCGGTAATTAGCTTTATTCTTCCCTAACAATCTTATTCCGTTTCTTCATATTTAGGAGTCGTTTAAGTGCAAGATGGCTAGGATTTAAAATTTGGGGAAGGATGAAGGGAAGTGTGTGGAAACACGAAGGTAACTTGCAAAGAATGGACCCCCTGCAGCGTCCCTCCACCAGACACCAGCCAGCATGGGCTCTACTCACTTTGGCGAAGGTATTGCAAACATCTAATCTTTTTTCTCTTACAGTCTGGACTTTGTTGGTGATAATATAGGGGAATTGTGTTTCATTTGTGTACTGAGTTTGCATCCAGCAATTTCTTTTGGATTCATTTTTACTTCTAATATTTTCCTGTACATTCCCTGGAATTATCTGTTATCCATTATCTGGTAAATTCAACGCTTTCTTCTCAGGCCTTATAACTTTTATATTTCTTTTTCTTGTCTTACTGCTTTAGCTGAGACCTCGCTCCCTCCAGTGACATGTTAACTTCAAGAGCTCCCAGCACGCAGCCTTGGGCTCTTCTTAACAGAAATGGAAGTGCCTCTGTGCTCTCACCTTTAAAGGTGGCATTCATATGTTGATTGCTCCCAACTTTGCTAAGAGCTATCATGTGAGAATGGATGAATTTTGTCACGTAATTTACCTGCAGGTCTTGAGAGGAGTGCACGATTGTTCTGCTCTGCCCTTGATTTATTTTCTGATTCTGAGCTGAACAAATTATTACTCTAAAGTCATTCACAGTATTTTCTTTGAGCTTTAAATATTATTTGTCTTTTCAAGTTATATTCACCTTTTCTTATTAATGAATGTTACTTCTTTTCTTATCAATCATATTAACAAGGTTTTTTCCCTTAAATTAAAAACACTGCATTTGTAGAACCTCATTATTTTTTCTTTAGAAGGTATTGTGTTAATTCATGCTCTTGTCTGTACCTCTCCTTTTATTTTTCTTCAGACCTCTTTCCATCTGGCTGTATGCCACAGTTGAACATTTATTTGTTTTCATCAGTAAGTCTGCAGAAGGCTGTAGATCGCCTCTCAGTTTTGCTAACCTGGACCCATGAATGTTTACATGGCGAACACTCCCCGTCTCTCAGTTACAATGAGACTGCTTTTCCATCACACCTGCATCACTCAGAAGCACATTTTTAAGTTTCCAGATTATGTTTTTCTATACTTATGTTCTATTTATTGCCTAGTGAGCAGAGAAAAATGATGTTAATTAAAATACTGAGATCTCACTGGTGTTAATTGCAGGGTTAATTTTATAGAAGTTTCATACACACCGTGAGTGTATTAATTATACATGTATATGTGCAACGTGTATAAACACAGTTCTGTGGGTATGGTCTTCTATGTATGTCGACTTGGTCGGGTGTGCGGATTTTGTTATCGAGACCTTCAGAGGCACAATTATCTTTCATTTGTCCTAAAAAAAATTAGTGTGTGTTAAACGCACCTTTTGTCACAGTGAATACACTTACTTCTTCTTATAATTCTTTAGGCTTCTGTATACATTTTGAAGCTTTTATTAACTGAATATGAGTTTACAATACTTACACCTTCCTATATTACACACCATTTTATTATCTAAAGTGCCCCCATTAGCCCTATTGCTGTATGTCCTAAATTTGGACTTGTCTGACATTAATACTACCTGAATATTTACATCTTTTCCATCCCTTTATTTTTAAACTTTGTGTAGTTTGTTTATCTCATGCTTCCTGTAAAGGCTTTAAACATCCAACCATGTGATGTCTGTCTCTTCACAGTCGAGCTGAACTTGACCAGCTTCATGGTGAGCTGACCTATGTCTGCTCATTTCCACCCTCTTATTTTGTATTTTCTGATTCCTGTCTTCTTGTATTTCCTTGATTTTTCCTTATGCTACGCTGTTTTCCTTCTGCGCCCACTTTCGTCCCCACTGAAGAGCATCTTTTTGTTGGTTCTTTAAATGAAGTTGTTAGGTGCTAAATTAGTCTTGAATGAGCAACACTGAGCTGATCTTGCCTCGTGCAAAAATTATGACTTGGGGGTGGCTGTTAACCTTAGGGTGACAGTTACTGCCTCCGACTCCTTGAAGACGCCGCCCTCTCTCCTCTGCCGTCCCGATGTGCAGGGAGCGCCTCCATCAGTCTCTCGCCCGTCCCTCAGGCACCATCACCCTTTTATCCTCCGGCAGCTCTTAATGTTGTCCTCTCACCTTGATGTTCTGAAGCTGCGCCTTCCTGGGGGTGGTGGTGGGAGGGAGTTCACGTGTCCTCACACTCACTGGGAGCACACTCTCTGTCCGACCATTCACGTCTGTCTTCAGTCTTGTAAAGTGTTCGGTCATTCTTCCCGCAAATACTGCTTCCCCGCGACTCCCCCTCGGCGTCCCGTCGGAGGAAGCCTGGGCTCTGTGCGCTCGGCCCCGAGCAGCCTAACTGCTGTCCGTGCACCTCAGGCTCTCCGAGCACGATGCCGTGTGGCGGGAAGCGCCGACTCCCTCTCCGCCTTCGCCGTCTCACCGCGGGGCTGCGTCTGGTCTACAAGTTACCCCGCATCAAGTCCTGTCCCTTTTCTAATACTTCCAGCTATGACTTTTTCATTCTTTTAAATAATAAAAGTCTGCATTCATTAACCTCTTTGAACACCCTCAGTATAGCTACAGAAAACGTTTGACCAGTAGCTCTGAAAGCTGCTTCCGGCCGAAGTCCTCTAACGTGCTGGTAGCTGACTTCTTTGTTCGCTCTCTTCCTTGCTCTGTGCTTTCTTTGTGTATTTTGGGATCTGAGGATAAACCCACATTTGAGCGGGAAGCGCTGCTTTGTTTCATTTCCCTTCTCTCCCCTCTTCTTTCTTTCTGTGCTGCCCCCCACACGCCCCAAGCCCGTGGCCCAGACCGGGCCTCCCAGGGGAAGCCCAGAGTCCCTGCCCTCGGGAGGTGGGCTCCACAGCCGGCCCAGGTGCCGCTTGGCAGCAGATGCTGAGATTCCCGCGGGCGGGGGAGCCCAGCCCCTCACCCACACTCCGTGGCGCACAGCCAGTGCCAAAGTCCACCTAACCCGAATGGTCAGCGACGTAGAAAATCCTGTTCCCACAGGGCTGCGAGGCACTGACGACTCACGCAGGGGTCAGGGGTCAGCAAATATGCTCCGTAAAGGGCCGGATAGCAAATATTTTCTGTTTTGTGGTCTCCATAGCAACTCTCAGGCCCCCATTGCAGCTCAGACACCCACGGCCACGTGCACACAAGTGTGCTTGCCCGCGCTCCCGGGAAACTCACTGACAGGACAGGCCGAGCCTGATTCCGGCCGAGCTGTGGTCCCAACGCCCGTCCCGACGCGCGAGACTGGGAATCCCGACTTGAACTTGGGTAGAGACTCACGGATTGCTTTTGCACACAGACCACGTGCGGATGAGAAGCGGGTTTAATAAGCAACATCGTAGCGACATGGGGATCATCTCAAAATCAGGGACTTCCGTTTGGATACTTTCTGTACAACACCAAGCAGAAACAGGAGACTGAAACACCCCAGTGCAAATCTTTCTATTTTGTTTTATTTACGTATATTAAGTACTTTGTAGTTCAATGGACCCTTAGAAATTACATTTGGAAGGATTTGGAGGGAAATTTGCAATGCAGCGGGTTCATTAGGACTCCAATTAGGGTTATGGGAACCAACATTCTAAATTAAATTTTTACATTAAAATCATTGTGGTCATGCACACTGTTGTTTTTAACTGAAGCCTCGTCAGTTACAATGTGTCCATTTCCGGTGGACAGCGTCCTGTTCTAATCGTGTATATGCGCATATGTTCATTTTCATATTCTTTTTCATTAAAGGTTATTACAAGATATTGAATATAGTTCCCTGTGCTCTACAGAAGAAATTTCTTTTTTTATCTATTTTTATATATAGTGGTTAACATTTGCAAATCTCAAACTCCCAAATTTATCCCTTTCCCCCAGTAACCGTAAGATCGTTTATTGTGTCTGCAAGTCTGCTTCTGTTTTGTAAATGAATTCATCAGTGTCCTCTTTCTTTCTTTCTTTTTTTTTTTTTTGGATCCCACCTACAAGTGATTTCACACGGTGTTTTCCTTTCTCCTCTGGCTCACTCCACTTAGGATGACCATCTCCAGGCAGTTCCATCCATTTGCTGCAAATGGCATTACTTAATTCTTTTTTATGGCTGAGTAGTATTCCACTGTATAAACATAAGACATACTGTCATAAGCAACACCACAGAGACCCCGTGTAGCCTGTGCCCAGTCCCCCCGATGGTGACACCAAACAGAACTGTGACCTGTGTCACCTCCAGGACGTGAATGCTGGCGCGTCTGCCCGTCTTGTTCAGACGCCGCCAGATTCGCTTGTGTGCCTGTGTGGTTATTTAGTTCTGTGTCAGTGCTTTGTTTTGAGTGAGAGGATGTTGGAAGGGTGTCCAGTGACCCAGAGCACCAGGCTCGGGGGAACGCGTGTCTGAGGCAGGAGGGGTCCCAGCCGACGTCGCACTGCTTTTCGTCCACACTGACATCGCTCGGACACAGTTATGAAAAACAAACCCGCCTAACCTGGACTGACAACAGCAAGCGAGCGGCCCCCGTCCTGTACTAATGGAAGTCAAACAGCGGTGAGCTCCGGGATAATTACGCCGAGGTTAAACGCTTTCCAAGCAGGCTTTTCAATAACTGACTTTTTCAAAGACCTCAGG